>NC_064634.1:97349081-97673010 GCF_023864275.1 Schistocerca cancellata | reverse complement strand
AAGTAATTTAAAAATGAGCAGTGCTGCTGCTAACGTATTTGTGTATCCTCTCGTTGAGTGTCGTACCGTACAGTATCAATCATCCGCGCCGTGTTCGGTCTCCAAGAATGAACTAATGTGAATCAATAATACTATTTACCACAAAAGGGTGCAATCAAGTGCCAGTGATTTGTAGCGAGCGTGAGAACGTGCGTTCGATCGTCTCGTTCCGCATTATCAACAATCAGCCGCGTCGCGACGGTTACGCGCACGCTCGTACAAGTGAGAACTGAGAACTAAAAAATTAACTTTACGAACAGTGTTATAATATAATTACTAGTGCCAAGGAGAACTGGTACCAAATATCTGTGTATGCGTGACGAACGTAAGAACTTTCGTGCGATCATTCGGCTTCCGCATCATCAACAATCACCCGCATCGTGTCGGCTACGCGTACGATCAGTGATATTGTGGACTGGTAATCGTCAAGATTGTTAATTGGGATAAACACTTACGAATTAGAATGTAAACAGTACAACCTGCGATTTTCCTTTAATCGTCTCAGAATATATTTGTCCATACCAGATGTGGAACAGTGTTGTGTTTTGACGTTGAGTGGCTCCCCTAACTCGCTTGCATATATCGAAAGATAATTTCAGGCAAGCCAGCAGCATTGTGGAGCAGAACAGTACGACCGCCGTGGGATTATCAGGTACGTGGTGTGGACAGGGCGCATGGTCTAGAAAGGCAGAAGAGACAACCAGTTTACGGGTCCCCCACCTCCAATTGTAATCCTGGGCGTGTTACAAGTGTTAGAAGCCGGTTTATAACGACACCTTATTCATTCCCATGCGGTTGGTAGACCCGACGTGTTGAGAAAAGAGGATATTGACCTGGGAAATAAAATGTATGATAAGGAATAACTGAAGGCTAGAATGAGATTCCTTCTACATTTTTTTCGAACATTTTGCATATTTACAAGGTATTCATTCACGTAGTTGAAGGCAGATCCCGTTTTTTGTCATGAGGCTAACTCCACGTACACAAACAAACGACTGAATACCTGCCGTGTTGCACGAACGACAGCAAATCCGCTGTTGGACGGTGGTGGGGAAAGGTGCACAGGGCAGGCAGACAACTTGAACCGTTTTTAACTTTCCTGTCTGTCAGGCAGTCTGGCATCACGGCGAGGCAGTAGGGCGTTTGCACAGACCAGGCGAATGGCGGGTGTGGTGACGGGGTACGCTTGTGCAAGATTTCGTTGTCCGTGGAAATAGAGTTTAACTGGATTATGTAGGTCTCATCTTGACTGAGCAAAATTCACGTACACGGGTACGTTAGCGGAGTCGATTTCTTTTCCTTTCTATGTATGTATGCAAATTTCGGTTATACATCACAGTTCCCTCTATTGTTCTGTATCACCGTCTTGCACTATCAGATCCTGCAGCCAACACAGGACACAGACACATGGAGGATGATGAATATGGAGCCGGCCGCTGTGGGCGAGCTGTTCTAGGCGCTTCAGTTCGGAACCGCGCTACTGCTACGGTCGCAGGTTCGAATCCTGCCTCGGGCATGGATGTGTGTCATGTTCTTAGGTTAGTTAGGCTTAAGTAGTTCTATGTCTAGGGGAGTGATAACCTCAGATGTTAAGTCCCTTAGTGCTTAGAGCAATTTGAAGCAGTCGTGTGGTGAATGACATGTAAGGGAGTCCATATACTGTAGACCCGATGAGTAGCGAACGTGTGTGTAAATCGTCATTAGGAAGGTCACCCAATAATTGCTTCCAAAACAGCTCGAGTTGGTTCCCAGTTAAAGGATGCCAGGAGGCAGTCCAAGAAAATGATTGACGCTTGGATTCCATGAGCACCTGCTAAAGACCGGCAGACAAGACGACTGTCGATAGAGAGCAAAATACTGGATCGCTTTGTTACGTGTACAGAAAATGAAACAATGTGTATATTATGCTCATAGAAGACGTACAGTCATGTACAATTTTTAATTCTAACCAATTTCTTAGGGAAGTAGAATGACTTTTTTTGTAGGTCACAAATGACTTGTCAGAAGAATTTAGAACTAACCAATTCGTACCCTGTCTGATCAAAATTATCTGTACTCCCATTACTGGAAATTAACATGGAGTGTGTCCATTCTTAACCGTTATTACGGTTTGAACTTTTCCGTGGACACCTTTAGTGGTGTGTCAATGTATGGGGAACAATGACAGCCCTTTGCTCCTCAACAGCACAAACGTCCGCCCCGATAGCTGAGTGGTCGGCGTGACGGATTGCTGTCCTACGGGCCTGGGTTCGATTGCCGGCTGGGTCGGGGATTTTCTCCGCTCAGGGACTGGGTGTTGTGCTGTCTTCATCACCATTTCACCCCCTTCTGGCGCGCAGGTCGCCCAATGTGGCGTCGAATGTAATAAGACCTGCAGCAAGGCGGCCGGACCTGCCCCCCAAGGGGCCTCCCGGCCAATGACGCCAAACGCTCATTTCCATTTCCAAGAGCACAAACCACAGAATGTGGTGATGTTGGTGTCTCTAGCGAAGCCGACGTTCTAATTCATCCCGAAGGAGTTCCATTCGGTTCAGGTCGGGACTCTGGGCAAGCGACTCCACTTCAGCAACGTTACTGTCCACAAATCATTGCCTCACAGGTGCTGCTTAGAGACAGGGTTCGTTAATAAAACATTCTCGGGTTTCAAGCCGTTTACTGCCCACGAGCTTTCGGCAGAGATCTTCTCTGCCATTGTCGAGTGGATGACTGTCGTGTGGTTGTCATTGCCGCGCTTATATAGCCGCGCCGTCGCTCGTGACGTCAGTGGTGTTCGGTCCCGCACCATATATGGTAATGTTTTGGCCGCGCGACTGCCGGGCGCGCTTCAACTCCCTCGACACCGGATCCCACGTTGTACTCAGCTGCAGTCCACCGTCTCTACTGAAGGAGATTAGAATTTCTGACAATTCTAATCTCTATGGCCTCGTTTATCACGCTATCCCAGAAGCCATTAGTCCGTTTAATAATATACGCCTCATCGAATGCAATTCGGTGTCCGTTTTCCAGAGCAAGTTCTGCTACAGCTGACTTTTCGGGATAGCGCAGACGGTAACTCCTTTCATGTTCTATGCGGCGCTGTTCAGTAGTGCGAACAGTCTGGCCGACATAGAACTGCCCATATTCACACGGTTTCTTGTAAATTCCTGGCGTTCTGAGGCCTACATCGTCTTTCGCAGATTTCATTAGTTGCCGGATCTTTGTCGGAGGCCTGAAGATTGTGTCTATTTTACGCCTCTTCAGAAGCTAACTAATCTTCCCTATTGTCGAACCATAAAACAGTAAAGATGCAACCTGCTTAGTGTCTTCTTCAGAGTCGTTGTCATGCCAATACAGTCATCATCTCCAAACTGTTCCTCTACCGCACGCCGTGCTGTAACATGTGTTCATACCCTTCCGTATATAGCGATTTCTTAAGCACAATAACTGCCCCACACCCTCACCACCAAAAAGAAGACTCCGATAACGTAACATCACGTCTCCACCCCCCCCCCTCCCCCGCCCACCGTACTTCACTGCTGGCACTACACAAGGTGGCCGTTAACGTTCTCGAGGCGTTTCCCAAACTCAGACACTTTCATCGGATTGCCACAGGGTGCAGCATGAATCGTCACACCAAACCGCTGGCTTCCATTGATCCAGTGGGGTACAGAGAAGAGCGTGGCTCGTGAGCAGCTGCTCGACCACTGTGCCCTACTCTTTGTAACTCCCAGCGCACAATCCATGTGCTACCCGGACTGCCGGTAGCACTTTGAAAATCACGACTGATTCGTTCCGCTGATTCGCGCGATTTATTGCAACTACTCTCCGCTTTGCTTGATGGTCCCTGTCCGTCACAATACGAAATCTGCCTGCTGGTTGTTGCTTCGATTTTCCACTTCACAGCCACGTCACCAACAATCTACTTGGACAGCTTCGGAACGGTTGAAATGTCGTTGATGGATTTGTTCCTCAGGTGACATTCTACGACCAGTCCACGTTCTTCCATGAGCTCTGCTGATTGACCAGTTCTGCTGGTACTGCTCGTCTGCTGCCAGTACGGTACTCCCCGCCTCCTTTTATACTGGCGGGTCCGCGCGTTGTGACACATACAGGTAGGTTCCGCATTACATTGTGGTGTCCGAGTACTTTGGATCGGATAGTATAGTTTCGCCTTTCTCCCACAACCTCGCTCCTCAGATAACAACCCCTGGCCGTTACCTTGCTTTGCACCTCGCACAGAAACCGAAAGAATGCCACACACTTGGCACCGGGCAGTCGGTGCCGCGTGGCTAGGGCCTCCCGTCGGATAGACCGTTAGCCTGGTGCAAGTCTTTCGAGTTGACGCCATGTCGGCGACCTGCTTGTCGATGGGGATGAAATGATGACGATGAGGATAACACAACACCCAGTCCTTGAGCGGAGAAAATCTCCGACTCAGCCGGGACTCGAACCCGGGCCGTTAGGTACGACATTCCGTCGCGCTGACCACTTAGCTACCAGTGGCGGACTGTGTCGTGTGACCAGGGACTCCCGTAGGGTAGACCGTTCGCCGAGTTGACGCCACTGCGGCGACTTGCGCGTCGATGGGGATGAAATGATGATGTTTAGGACAACACAACACCCAGTCCCTGAGCGGAGAAAATCTCCGGGGCAGTCGGTAAACGCGATATTCCTTCGTCTAACGGCGCAGCATGATTTTCGAAGCAACTTTCCCGCACTTTTCTGGGACAACGTCGTTAACGCAAATAAATGTACCATCGATGTCACACTAATTTTCTGAATGAGGCCGTCTAGACCTCTTATTAAAATTTCTTTGTCTATCACTACTTTTCAGCTACTGCCATTGTCAGATATCTGCAGTCAAGATGGAAGGAAGGTAAAGAAGACATGCTTCTGTTATACAAAATGGCTCTCAGCACTGTGGGACTTAACTTCTGCGGTCATCGTTCCCCTAGAACTTAGAACTACTTAAACCTAACTAACCTATGGACATCACACACATCCAGGCCCGAGGCAGGATTCGAACCTGCGACCGTAGCTGTCACGCGGTTCCAGACTGTAGCGCCTAGAACCGCTCGGCCACCCCAGCCGGCTGTTATACAAAAAGCTAACAAAAGATAACAAATTAAAAAGTTAAAAAATATTTTTAGGTACCCTCACCAAAAATCTCAGAACATATAACAGAAGGTTCTGTATCAGTACTAAAAGTTATGTCTAACAGCTTGGGTCAAAAAATTTAACAAAGATGTAGGTTTTAGTCAAAAGGCAGCGCTAGTATTGGGAGCGTAGGTTTCAAATTTTATGTTATTATTTATATAGAATTTTTGCGCTTCACACTTATAAAAACATAGACTTTCTTTAAACCATAAGCATTTAAGTTATAAAAAAAGATTTAAATGCGTATAATTTAGCTATTCAGATGGCGCCAATTTGCCAGTATGGAATTCTCCAAACTTACAGCATGTATACATTAAATCTGCTACACATTAATAGCTATGTAACAGCGGTATGAACCTTAGTATCAAATATATTTTTTAAATAGACATTAATGATGACAGCTTGTTGTCGTTGCACGAGAAACGCTTATTTCTCTTTATATTCCCCTAATCGTAACTGCAGATTTCTGATGATGGCAGTAGTACCCGATGATGACAATAGTTGATAAGCGATCCAGCCGGTTTTATTCAAAAAATATTCTCAGTGGTACCAGACTCATATAGGAAACTCACTTTCTTTTTCAATAAGACGTCACATTTGGGACGAAAGTGTATGTGGAGGAGTATTTAATGAGCTGACTATTTAGTGAGGGCGCTGTTTAGTGACGTGTTCTGGCAATTTACGAGTATAGTCTTTAATTGGCCGATAAAAGTTTGGTACTTGAAAGATCAGCTATTTTTAACTAATTTTTTTCACAATGAAGGGACTCGTCATACGCCATCCATTCATTTATGCATGTGATAATCTCCTGTCAACTAGCATTCAAGACTGAGCATAAACTTTTTCCCAGTACAGCATCTCTTGTTCGTGCTATAAGAGTTATCGCATCGGCAACTATGAACTGAACACTTTATCCTTAACGTGAACCCACCAAAAAAAAAAAAAAAAAAAAAAAAGGTCAAGAGGGGCTGTGTCTGATGAACGACGTGGCCATGATATTAGACGGTCTCTATCGACCCATCTGTCTGGAAAGGTTTCATCCAAGAACTGCGAACAGATAACCCCCAGTGTGTGGTGCACAACCTTGCTGGAGCACTACCCGCCGTTGAAATTGCTGTAACTGAGGTGCAACATAAAGTCCCATCATATGCAGATAAACTGTTGCCGTCATGATAGGCTCAAAGAAAATGAATGATCCAATAATTCTACTGTGCATTAAGCTACATCACACTCTCGGGCTGTCCCGTATCTGCTGTACACGAACACGTTGCCTGGTTACTTTCCCGGAGATGTTAAAATTCATTCATCGCAAACAGAAACTTTATTAATGCAGGCATTGTCTACACCAATTCGTCGTATAAAGGGAAATCAGATAGTTTACGTTTGAGCCTTTGAGGATGTTGCTGCAGTGTATGTGCAACATGGCTCGACTCCGACGCGGGTATGTAAGCACCGACATGCAGGCAAGGGTTTAGTGGGCCATTCGTGGCTTTTCGAGTGCGTTCAATAAATGCGGAAACTTTAACTATGGCGATGTTATTACTAAATACGTCGAAATGGGACCAACGTGCTGTTATTCTTTTCGTTGTTGCCGAAGGGATAACACCGGTAGACATCCATCAGAGAATGAAAAACCTGTATAGGGCAGCATGTTTTACTTTTCCTTCATTGGATTTCGATTCCCTCCCCCTCCCCCTCCCCCAAGGGGTCAGCCTGGCAGCAGCTTATTACGCCGCTCTTCAGCCTACAGAATTGTTAAAACATAAGAAAATAAGAAACAATAAAAGCAGGCGATAAAAGGGTGACGTAAAATGTAAAACGGCGGAAAATTGTGGAAAGTTATAACATAAAAACAAATGGTGGGCGATGATGATAAAACACACAGGAAGCAGACAGGGAAAATAGTAGACAGACAATTAAAAAACACGGCGACAGTCTGGATTCTGTTCCCAAGAGATATAAAAATGACACCCTGCGACAGTATGATGTACGTTCGCAACACTCCGGAAAAGACGCACAACACTTAACAATCACTGGAAAAACTGCACTAAAAAGTCGGCGCGAAGATGACACACCACAGGCAATGGCAGAATAAGGGGGGGGGGGGGAACCTGGACAGATGAGGGGGGAAAAAAGGGGGGAAGAGAGGAAAAACGAGAGGCAGGGGGGGGGGAACTGACGAAGGCAGAGGAGTCGGAAGAGGGGAGCAGGGAAGACGCGAGAGGGAATGGGGAAAGGCAGAGGAAGGAAACGCAAAAGGACTCAGGGGAGAAAAGGGAAGCAGAGAGTGGGCAGGTGAGGAAAAATAGGATGGAAGGGGGGAGGGGAAGAGGGAGCCCGGGAAAAGGACAAAGGAAAGGGGGGATCAGGATCAGAGTTGATAGGATGGGTAAAAGGAGGGAGAGAGGGCATCATCCGGGAGGGGGAGTTGACAGAAGCCACCTTGGGAAAGGAGATGAAGGGTGTAGAAATGGAGGGTAGGGGGGACACAACAGTGAAGGTGCGGCAGAGGGCGGGGGCTGGAGAGGAGAGGAGCAACTAGGGGATGAGGGGGATCAAGTCTGTAGGAGGTATGGAGTATGCGGATATGTTCGAGGAATAGGAGCGGATGGAGGAAAGGAATCAGGTCATAGAGGATCCGCGTGGAGGATGGGAGGCAGATACGGAAGGCGAGGCGGGGTGCATGGCACCCAAGGATCTGGAGGGACTTATAGAATTTGGGCGGGGTGGATATCCATGCGGGACTGACATAACAGAGGATGAGACGGATTAAGGATTTGTAGGTGTGGAGGATGGCAGAAGGTTTCAACCCCCATGTCCGACCAGAGAGGAGTTTGAGGAGTCGGAGGCGGTTGTGGGCTTTGGATTGGATAGAGCGGAGGTGAGGGTGGGGGAGGGCAGCATGTTTGTCGAAAAACACCCTTGTGGAATGGTGCACCAAGTTCCGTCATGGTCGCGATTCGACACGTCAACCGATCTAGGGGGCGAGCGTCATATACCTGGTGCATATAATTGAACCTTCCCTATTTAACACCATATAACACGGAAACTAATTATCTTACGAGTAGCAAACTTGGTAGCATTAATGTTTAGAGTATGGAGTGCATGATTTCCATGCGTCACAGCGAAACAGTCTAGTTCCAATCATGTTCACCAAGTGCCGTGATTAGTCGCCGTGATTCATAGTCTCACACACCTGATCCACGGCGTTATCGGTAAATCGCTATTATGAAAACAACAGTAATGCTGCAGCTGCACTTCGAGAATATTGCCGGCTGAAAGGATTAGGGAAGGATTCTCTTTCTCCAACCTGCTGTGCGTAGCTTGATGAAAAAGTTCGAATCAACTGGAGTACTGGGGTTGGGTTGGGGTGTTTGGGGGAAGAGACCAAACAGCAAGGTCATCAGTCTAATCGGATTAGGGAAGGATGGGGAAGGAAGTCGGCCGTGCCCTTTCAAAGGACCCATCCCAGCATTTGCCTGGAGCGATTTAGGGAAATCACAGAAAACTTAAATCAGGATGGCCGGACGCGGGATTCAACCGTCGTCCTCCCGAATGCGAGTCCAGTGGGAGTACTGGGCTTCGCTCCGGGAAAAGGCCGACGACCGGTTGCACCACATGTGGTTGACGAAGTCGCTGTTGCTATGGCAGACAACGCTGCGCGCAATTCCCGATCGTCAGGCAGTGCTCGTGCTGTCACGACAGTTGAACATCCCGTGGTCCACTGAGCGGAAGGTGCTTCAAACCATTCTCAAACGGTACCCGTACAAGACACATATAGTACAGCAGCCTGCACCACAGGACGAACAACGACTTGTTGACTTCGCTCTCCACTTTCTCGCAAGGACTGAAGTTGACGAGGGCTGGCCCTGGACCACCGAATGAACAGACGGAGCTCATTTTTCTCTGCAGGTTGAGGTGAAGACACAGAATTGCCGAGTGTGGGGATCTTTACCTCTGTTCACTGTGTATGAAGTTCCTCTGTGTGATGAACGTGTCGCCTTAAGGTGTGACTTCTCGACTATGTTAATCACTGCCCCATTCTTTTTGAACAGGTTGGCGCTCAAGGACCAGAGGCGTGCGGTGTGACTTTGCCAGGGTTACTGCGATATGCTTCGCCAGCATATCATGACCGCACCACAGAAAACAGACGCATTGAACTTAACAGTTTTCATGCAAGATGGGGCCCCACGGCACATCGCTCGTGAAGTTCATCTGCTTCTCCGAAACAAGTTTGGAAACTATCGATTTATCAGCCGATCGTTTCCAAATGCTTGGCCGGCACAATCTTCTGTCCTCACTGCCTGTGATGTGTGGTTGTGTAGATACCTGAAGGACAGGGTTTACCGGGCGAACAGTCACACATGTGCTGATCTGAAGCGCAGCATATCAACAGAGAGGTAGCCAGCGTACCTACGGACATGCTTCGTTCTGCTGTGCAGAATGCAATCCTGCTCTTTCAGACTCTTCTGGACACTGATGGGAGCCATGCTGAGACCGTTTTGTAGCAGTAATGGTACCGGTATGTAATGGTATGATGTACCTTAGCAGCACATTAAAAATGTTTCAAATGAACTGATTCTGCATTAATTCTCTTCCCCAAGTCCTTGACATTAATGTTACCAAGTTTGGTACTCGTACGGTAATTAGTTTGCGTGCTATAAAGTGTTAAATAGGGAAAGTTTACAAACAATCCTGTTGGAAGAACATCCGCAAGTGAGCATTATAGCAGAGATTGAAAATACCGCTTCAGTTGTAAATTACTTTATTTTCACACGACCGATTTCGGACTGTTATAATCCCATCCTCAGGTGTCGTAGCTGTGCTGTAGTCCCCGAGCGCCGCGTGTACCAAATCAAATGGTTCAAATGGCTCTGAGCACTATGGGACTTAACATCTGTGGTCATCAGTCCCCTAGAACTTAGAACTACTTAAACCTAACTAACCTAAGGACATTACACACATCCATTCCCGAGGCAGGATTCGAACCTGCGACCGTAGCAGTCCCCCGGTTCCGGACTGAGCGCCTAGAACCGCTAGACCTCCGCGGCCGGCCGCGTGTACCAGACGCGGTGTGCTGCCTATGAGCGCAGAAAAGCACTCCGTCTTCATGCTACAAATGGCCCATCGCGACCATCCGACCGCCGTGTCATCCTCAGATGAGGATGCGGATAGGAGGGGCGTGTGGTCAGCACACCGCTCTCCCGGTCGTTATGATGGTTTTCTTTGACCGGAGCCCCTACTGTTCGGTCGAGTAGCTCCTCAATTGGCATCACGAGGCTGAGTGCAACCCGGAAAAAGGCAACAGCGCATGACGGCTGGATGGTCACCCATCCAAGTGCCGGCCACGCCCGACAGCGTTTAACTTCGGTGATCTCACGGGAACCGGTGTATCCACTGTGGCAAGGCCGTTGCCTATGAGCGCAGAGGTGGACTATTAAATGTGTACAAAGTTAGAAGTAAAGCCATGATCCGAACGTCGTGGCCTCCCCTTGTTAGAACTTTTTTTTTTTTTTTTTTTTTTTTTTTAATCATTGAAAGTACGCTAAGCCGTCGGCACAAGGACCCTGAATCCGAACGTTGAGCCTGCCGAGTTTCTGACGTCATAGCGTGGAACAGCATGTCGGGGAGTCTCTCCGAATGTGCAGAGCAAAATCTGTCTTGTCAGATAATCTGAACCTGCGTTTGAACGCTGACCAATGAGGTGAGAGGACGCCACTACGTCACATCCACGCCATCTTCCTTCGGTGTAGAGTTGTTAGGCGCTATATTGGCTTCCATTTGAAGCCCGTATGTATATACACCTTTTCTGAGCACCAGAAAACTGGGGAGCTCTCGAAAGCCCTCCGTTAACTGTATGACTCGTTGTAATAAAAGGACGAGAAACATCATATTCGTGGGAAAGGAATTATTGTAACTTGCATGTTATGAGAGTACGCCATTTGAAATCAAGAGCATGTTGAGGACCCGTTAAAAACGCATTTTTTAGTACAATTTGTTATAATTAAACATCAGTTAGTAATATAGCTACAATCAAAGCTTTCAGGACATCGTAACAAGTTAGTTATGGTTTCTAAATATTCGTGATCGTGGAAGCGCAGAGAGTAGCGTCACAGCTTTTGTAGTGAATGAAGTGTTGGAGGTTCACATCCCACTACACCCAATTTTTAGCTCTAACCTTCGTGTTTTTAATAGGTTCTGACATCTTCTTATCAGTTTAATATGATATTCGATGCTATGTAAATATAAGTGCGCTCTTATTGAAGGGTGAGTTTCTTCGATTGGCTTAATCTACATGACACTTGCACTACCTCCAGTAAGATATTTTTCCCCGTTTTTCCTTTTAAGTTTTGTAATTCACATGTAGAGATTCTGCACCTTAATAGGAACAATGGTCAAGTAAGAATGACCTTACGGTTTTACTAAACAGTGAGAATTATGAAATAATTTTTATCTTACGTGGACAACTATTCTAAATTTGTATCGCACTATTTGTAATGGAACTTTAATAAGCCGATGTCCTCACTGTCTGGACATGGTACTTTCTTTTTTGCCTTATGTTTTGGCAGATATTGAAATTTTTATTTACGTTTACTACAAACAGAACAACCTGACTAGCATATGGACAGTGGAGAAAAGTACGTTTTAATAGAGCTAATATGGGAATCTTACGCCCGTCCATTTCGTAAACAGTGTGATTTACGAGCAAGATACGGCAGACAACTGTCGCTGGAGAGCTTTGCGATCGCATATACGACGTTGGACCCCAAATATAATATGCACAAGTCGCGTCGTTTTTCTGAGCGTTCAGTAGCATGTTGAAAGGTCCGTGTGCCGACGGCTTAATGTTCACACTGTATCATACACGTTCTCCCATGTTGTGTGACTGTATTGCTCTACAATCACTTTAAAATAACAACTGGAAAAAAGTTATGATTTTTCCCTAAACATAATTTCACAATTTTAATTTCTTGAATTTTAACTATTACAGTAAATACTGTTAAAGTAGAGCTACAATATCATTGTACTATCTATGTTATGTGGCAAATAATTCATTGCTGTAGATTCAGAAGTTTCTGGGAAAAAGGTGGTTTTATACTGAAAAATGTCATGTTGAGAAAATTGCGTTTAAAGAAAAAATTTTAATATACAGCCAACTGATACATAAAAAATGTTAGAATCCTCCTGGATGGTATTTCTCATCTCCTCCTTCATCTTCCTCACCCAGTGCTGCCCTCCTTCTCTTGGATCTGGCTTCTTTTGACATATTGTTTGTTGCAATCTCTGCCTTCATGATTCGCAGTTGGTCCAAGTCCATCACACTTTTAGTGGTGTTGTAACCTTTATGAATGCCAAGATATTCCAAAACCAGTAGTCTTCCAGAATACTCATCATTAAAAGTAACAACAGCATCCAAAACACCAAGTTCAAAGACTGACCTTCCAACAAACACATTTTTTTGTATCCTTGGCCATACAACACTGTTAAATGATTCATTCGCATTTTGTGTTTTGCCCTTGAAGAAATGTCTCGACAGCCCTGGTTGGGCAAGATCCTGAAATACAGGTTTCATGGCAAGCATAACAGCCTTTGGTACAGTAATTTTGTGCGACGAAGTGTCTACTTTACCCTCCTCTTTTGCCTTCAAATATTTACACCATTCAGTGGAACACAGGTTGTGTATTGGTTCAGCATCTGTAGACAGCTTGTGAAAATAAATTGCCCAAACGGCTCTCTTCATACCACCTAAATTATCTCTCTTACTTCTAATAGCCATACCATAATATTGTGTAATCTGATCAATTTGTTTATCAGTCAGTCGACGTCTTAGACCATCAGATAAGTTGGTACTTCCCAACTGCTGTTCGAGTCTACTTAGTCTCGTGCCCATCCTCTTTTGCACATGATTAATGCACTCTAGTTTTGTAATTGACAAATCACCATACGGTTTACTCTCCACCATTGCCTTATACGATCATGATTCTCCATCCCCAAGAAAACTCATGAAGCGAACAGCACGGTCATGCTGGGAACGTTGCAAAATTTTCACTGCAGAAGCAACCTCCATCCCTCCACTAGTTCCTTCATAGTTTCTCTGACAATTCATTTCATGCTTAGTTTGCTTTTCAGTACTCTTGCCTGTTTTCCTACAACCCTGACAGTACATGTTCAACACATCAACATCCAACACTTCCCCTTTGTCGATGCTGATAATAGATGGACATGAATTCTTTGACTGGAAACCTCTTTTTTGCCAGGAAACGTCGAATGATATTGCTATGTCAGAACTAGCATATTCTGCTACAGCCTGCTCTGCTGCTGTAGTTATTGACTCCATAGCACACGCCTTGGCACTAATTCTTACTATGGAGTTGTATTTGATAGATTTTGTAGGGGGACTAGGGAGGTTCAGCAAGCCACAAAGAACTTTACCAGCTGTAGCGACCCTTTTTCTATCCCGACTTCCGTATCTTGCATGAAAGTTGGAATGTTAATTTATCTATACATTGACTGGTATTGAGGGGTTTTGTTTTATCCCGGCTAGTTCTTAAATTAACCCCAAATAGTCACTACACGTATAGTCTTCCCAGTTCTGAAGGAAAAAACCATAAGTAAATTAATACTAGTGTTTTCAATAGATTCTCGTTCACTTGTTTCAGTTACTAGTCTACAGTTTATTCTTGGTGAAAATCACGTAACCTAATTATTTATGAACCTAAATCGAAGTAAAGTTCAAGACGAATAGTCATTTTTAAATTAACACGTTATTTTATTTAACAATAATTATTAATAAATCAGTTCATTCACACGATCGCATTCAAAGGGGTTCTTTGAATAAGTATCTAATCTGGAATCCCGTCAATATCAGAGATACTAAACAATGTTATCTCACTTTCGATAAAAAGATTGTTCCCGTTTAATATCCATAAACTGTCACGAACTATGATTACTAGTCGCGTGAAGTAAAGCTTTTCCACTATCACAACACAAAGTCCGAATCTGTCCAAAAATCAGTAATTCCGTAAAATATTTAAATCTTCACACGAAGTGACGTTAAAGTCAGATTATTGTTCACCTCGCCGTTCCTCTAATATGACAAAAGTTCTAATTCTTATTTGGAATTAAAGCTTCCCAAAAAAAAAAAAAAAAAAAAAAAAAACAATCTCGTCGCGATTTATTATTGCGCCCTGGTTTAATAAAGCTCCTATTGTTGCTTCCTAAAGCTGTACGTCCCAATTGACTTCGAACAGACTTAGAGGATAGAGACTGGACTATCATAATTGCATTGTATGTCTATTTATACTTTAGTAAACGCTATCTTTGGTGTTCAAGACCTACGTTCTGTGACTATAATATTGATTTTCTCATATATAAGAATAACTAATAATTTAACCATTTCTATCGTTCCCCCCCCCCCCCTTCCCATGCTTCCAAAATTTATGATTAAAATTCTTTTCTTTTTCTATTATTTTTCTACTAATGGCCTTTTCCTATGCATCTAAGTCCATAGAAGTATCTTAGATTAGTGTCAAAAAGTCCATTCTTCACACTTATTTCTGAAGTCTTGAAAGTCTTTTCGCTTTTACAGTTCAAACACATTATTTGTAAAGTACACACCAGACAATTGCGTTGAAATAGCTTTTCAGAAATTTCAATTTCCCCTCCACATATGCGACAACACACTGTTTCACACATAGATGAAATAAGTAATGGAGATTAATAATGATATTGCAGTTTGTTTCACTGTCTGAAGCTGCGTTGTATTTTACATCATTACTCAGCAGTTTTATCTTGGAAGCACTCGGAGGAGTAGAAGGACTGTCACTGTTTACAACCAAATTATCACGCCCTTCGGCGCTAACCACGCTTTTTACTGCTGCTATATTTGTTCTGTAGCTTCTGTTTCCTTTTGGTTTAGTCATGACGAAAACTATCATAGGAAACACAGAAACTAAAACGTGGCTAGTGGATAACTGTTGTTGTCAAACACAAACAAATGTACAGTTCAAAGAGTTTGCTGCGAAGTACCGCCAGTGTAAGCAACTTATGAAACGGCCAGTTGTCTACAAAACAAAAGAAACCACAGCCTTCTAGACTATGTAGTTCCAGAGAAAAATGCCAATATGCGAAATGATGGAAAACAAAATTCTCGGAAATGTCATTGCATAATTATTTTCAAATATTTATTTAAAATAGTAAATAATCGAATATTTCAATAAAACCAACACCAAATTAAGCATAAACACCCATATTTTCATAATTTGCATAAAAGTAAAAATGTCAAATTTTATCATTTGGGCGGTACGACTCTCCATAAGGCAAAGCAGTGCCGCACCGTCCCTCCCAGTGACAGTATGTACTGTGTACTTGAGCTGGCACACGGGGTCCCTCTGACGTGGGAGAGAGGAGAGCAGGCGAGATGCGCCCAGCTGGCCGCTTGCGCAACCGCGTCCGTTTCCCACGCCGCGTCGCGTAGCGTCACGTCACCTCACATCACATCACACCCACATACCTGCGGCGCGGCCGGCCGCTGCAGCTGCTGGCAGAGGCAGTGTCAGGGCGGCCCGCTTACGTAACAGGCCTGCCTCGCCGCTCAGCTGGTGACCTTGCCCTGTGGACACGGTGCATGGGAGTCGTCGCCACGGCCCTTCATTACACTCTGCCTCCGCTGTATCTCCTCATTACTGACCGACTGCACCCTCCCACCCGCGTCTCCAGGCAGACCGCCAAGTCTCCGCCATCATACAGTGAGGTGACAAAGAGTCACGGAGAAGCGATATGCACATTTACAGATGGCGGTAATATCGAGTACACAAGATACACTACTGGCCATTAAAATTGCTACATCACGAAGATGAGGTGCTACAGACGCGAAATTTAACCGACAGGAAGGAGATGCTGTGATATGCAAATGATTAGCTTTTCAGAGCATTCGCGCAAGTTTGGCACCAGTGGCGACACCTACAACGTGCTGACATGAGGAAAGTTTCCAACCGATTTCTCATACACGAACAGCAGTTGACCGGCGTTGCCTGGTGAAACGTTGTTGTGATGCCTCGTGTAAGGAGGATAAATGCGTGTCATCGCGTTTCCGAGTTTGATAAAGGTCGGATTGTAGCCCATCGCGAATGCGTTTTATCGCATCGCGACATTGCTACTCGCATTGGTCGAGATCCAATGACTGTTAGCAGAATATGGAATCGGTGGGTTCAGGAGGGTAATACGGAACGCCGTGCTGGATCCCAACGGCCTCGTATCACTAGCAGTCGAGATGACAGGCATCTTATCCGCATGGCTGTAACGGATCGTGCAGCCACGTCTCGATCCCTGAGTCAACAAATGGGGACGTCTGCAAGACACAAAACCATCTGCACGAACAGTTCGACGACGTTTGCAGCAGCATGGACTATCAGCTCGGAGACCATGGTTGCAGTTACCCTTGACGCTGCACCACAGACAGGAGAGCCTGCGATGGTGTACTCAACGACGAATGGCAAAACGTCATTTTTTCGGATGAATCCAGGTTCTGTTTACAGCAACATGATGGTCTCATCCGTGTTTGGCGACATCGGGGTGAACGCACATTGGAAGCGTGTATTCGTCATCGCCATACTGGCGTATCACCCGGCCTGATGGTATGGGGTGCCATTGGTTACACGTCTCGGTCATCTCTTGTTCGCATTGACGGCACTTTGAACGGTGTACGTTACATTTCAGGTGTGTTACGACCCGTGGCTCTACCCTTCATTCGATCCCTGCGAAACCCTACATTTCACCAGGATAATGCACGACCGCATGTTGCAGGTCCTGTACGGGCCTTTCTGGATACAGGAAATGTTCGGCTGCTGTCCTGGCCAGCACATTCTCCAGATTTCTCACCAATTGAAAACTTCTGGTGAATGGTGGCCAAGCAACTGGCTCGTCACAATATGCCACTCACAGTCTTGATGAACTGTGGTATCGTATTGAAGCTGCATGGGCAGCTGTACCTGTACACGCCATGCAAGCTCTGTTTGACTCAATGGCCAGGGGTATCAAGTCCGTTATTACGGCCAGAGGTGGTTGTTCTGGGTACTGATTTCTCAGGATCTACGCACCCAAATTTCGTGAAAATGTAATCACATGTCAGTTCTAGTATAGTATATTTGCCCAATGAACACCCGTTTATCATCTGCATTTCTTCTTGGTGTAGCAATTTTAATGGCCAGTAGTGTATAAAACGCCAGTACATTGTCGGAGCTGTCATTTGTACTCAGGTGATTCATGTGAAAAGGTTTCCGACGTGATTGTGGCCTCACGACCAAAATTAGCACACTCTGAATACAGAATGGTAGTTGGAGCCAGACGCATTGGACATTCCATTTAGGAAATCACTAGGGAATTCCATATTCCGAGATCTACAGCGTCACGAGCATATCGACTATACCATATTTCAAGCAGTACCTCTCACCACAGACAAGGCAGTGGTCGACCATACGAGAGCAGCGACGTTTGCGTAGCATTGTCAGTGCTAGCAGACAGCAACACTGCACGAAATAAGCGCAGAAGTCAATGTGGGACGTACGACGAATATATTCTTTAGTAGTGTGTGGCGAAATTTGGCGTTAATGGGCTACGGCGGCTGAGGATCGATGCGAGTGCCTTTGCTAAAGCCCGTCTCACACGGAGCAAGATTCGCTGTAAGTTTCCTTGCTGGCTCGCGCGGCGGCTACCTTGCGGGCTCCGTCGTCTGCTAGCGGGCTACCTTGCTGGGAACCTTGTAAGATTTCCAGGATAGGTCCGGTGCTATTTTTCTTGCAAGGTTCCCTGCGTGCTACTTGCGTTGGCCAATCAGGAGGCGTTTCGTTTGTGACGTCAGACACGGAAAGCTTCGGCGGGAAGCCTTTGTTGATAGTCGCTTTTATGCTGTCGTGAGGTGCGGTAGGAAGTTCTTATAATTATTAAATAATGGCACCGCAGTGATCCAAGGAAGCGATTGAAGCATTGATATGTACTTATAGGGAAGAACAGTGTCTGTACGTAGTGAAAAGCGCAAACTATTATAATAAACACTTGCGTGCAGAGGCACTCGAAAGAGTTGCAAATACCAATACATCCATTCGTATAAAATTTGCAAAGGATGTACGATCTTCTATCCTATAAAATAAAGTCGTATATAACAGTCATTATTGGTATATTTATAAAATCAAACAGTAATGAAATAGTGATACTTTTCAAACAAAAGTAGGTGTTATGCGAATTAACCTCAACTCTTTATGAAGCATGGATAGCACACCTTTTCCACCGTTTCTCCTCTTAATCCAGTTTTTCGTCTATTCTTTCTGTCTTCTTCTCTCATTAGCTATCATTCTGCAGTGTTTAGCACCAAAACAGCTAATAACGCCAGTTTGCTCTGAACATCTGTACCTGAAGCAGCCATCTTCGTTCGATACAACATGCTGCCGATCTTGCACCGTGGGAGAGCTTCGGCATGGAAGATAGCCGGCTCCCTTCCCTGCAAGCCGGCAGGCATGCACGCCATCTCGCAAACTTACGGCGAAATTTGCTCCGTGTGAGAGGGGCTTAAGAGCACGACATAGCTTGCAGCGTCTCTCCAGGGCTCGTGACCACGTCAGTTGGATTCTAGGCGACTGGAAAATCGTGGGCTGGTCAGCTGAGTCCTGATTTGAGTTGGTAAGAGCCCATGGTATGTTTCGAATGTGGTAGAGACGCCAAGAAGTCATGGACCCAAGTTGCAAGCTGGTGGTGGGTCTATAATGATGAGGGTTGTGTTTACATGCAATGGACTGGGACCTCTGGTTCAGGGGAACCGATGCTTGACTGGAAATGCTTATGTTCGGCTACTTGGACATCGTTTGCAGCCATTGATGGACATAATGTTCCAAAAAACGATGGAATTTTTGTGGGTGACAATGCGCTATGTCACCGGACCACAATTGTTCGCAACTGGTTTGAAAAACATTCTCGATATTTCGAACGCTTGGTTTGGCCACCCAGATCGCCCGACGTGAATCCCACTGACCATTTACGGGATGTAATCGTGAGGTCAGTTGGTGCACAAAATCCTGCACCGGGAACGCCTACGCAATTACGGACGGCCCTAGGGGCAGCGCCGGCCGGCGTGGCCGAGCGGTTCTAGGCGCTACAATCTGGAGCCGCGCGACCGCTGCGGTCGTAGGTTCGAATCCTGCCTCGGGCATGGATGTTTGTGATGTCCTTAGGTTAGTTAGGTTTAAGTAGTTCTAAGTCCTAGGGGACTGTTGACCTCAGAAGTTAAGTCCCATAGTGCTCAGAGCCTAGAGGCTGCGTGGTCCACTATGCCGTGTCGAACTGCTGCACTGCGGGGGGCGAAATGAGGTACGGCACGATATTAGGGGGTACTCCATGACTTCTGCCACCTCACTGTGTACCAGGTTGTTAGTTTAATAGAAATATTTTCTGTGATAATCAGTGTTGCCGGCCGCGGTGGTCTAGCGGTTCAGGCGCTCAGTCCGGAACCGCGCGACTACTACGGTCGCAGCTTCGAATCCTGCCTCGGGCATGGATGCGTGTGATGTCCTTAGGTTAGTTAGGTTTAAGTAGTTCTAAGTTCTAGGGGACTGATGACCACATATGTTAACTCCCATAGTGCTCAGAGCCATAATCAGTGTTATGTAAGTATAAGTGTGCTCCCGATCAGGAGAAACTTTTATGATGTCTTACTGATTGGACATGGAACTTTTCTTGTTGTCTTATAACATGTTTGTGGATATTGAGTCTTTCATTTGCGTATACCAGAGACAAAACAATGTGACTAGCATATGGACAAGGGAGGACACAGCTAACAGGTACCACTAGCAAGCGCTACAGTCGCAAATCGCGTTGACCAGCACGTCCCATGTGACGCGGGCGCTGTGTGTTCTGAAGTTGGATTTCCCGTCCCCGTCCACGTCGACGTCGGCTGAGAGGATGGATTACAACTTGTCTTAGAAGTTTACAGGATTTGTAGATATAGAGAAAGCTTTTAACAAAACTACAATTCACTCGCAATTCTGAAGTTAGCAAATATAAAATAAAGGGGGTCCAAGTTTATTTACAACTTTACAGAAACCACACTGCAGTTTTAAGAGTAGAAGAATATGAAAGGGGAAGCAGTGGCTGAGAAAACAGCGAAACGGAGACGTAGCCTACCTTGATTTTATTCAATCTGTACCTTGAGCAAGCAGTAAAGCGAACTACTGCAGGGAGAAGACATATAAATTTTACGGTTTGCCAGTGACATTGCAATTATATCATAGATAGGAAAGGATAGCAAAAGCAGTTGAACGGAAGAATGGAGTCTTGAAAAGACGTTACAAGATGATCATCAATGAAATTAAAACGAGGGTTATACAGAATGTAGTGGAATTAAAGCAAGCGATGCTGAGGGAATTAGGTTTTGAAACGATACATTAAAAGCAACAGATGAGTTTTGCTGTTTAGGCAGAAAAATACCCGAGGCAGGATTCGAACCTGCGACCGTAGCGGTCGCGCGGTTCCAGACTGTAGCGCCTAGAACCGCTCGGCCACTCCGGCCGGCAAAGCGCCAGTTACAGGACATTCTGACACAAAGATTCAGTTACTTTCACAGACATGCTGTTTTGTCGTGGACGAGTAAGAAAATGGCTTCAATTATCAGATGGACCTCCTCCACCATAGGCTTAGTTGACTACTTTTCCGTGGCCGCACTGGTACAACTTACAGGCGTCCAACACGTCATGCAACTGACACGAGGCTCACGTTGCTGATTACACGATAACCACAGCCAGTCTGCATTTGCCTGAGCCATCAAATTTAACTACTGCAGCACAGCAGGGTCGTGCGATAAGGCGAGCAGACAGTACGTTAAACTGTTCTAAAAGTATTTAACCATCTCTCTCGGTGTGCTTTAACTTAAACTGCATGCTAGAATTCGCCGAGGACCGAACAGTCTCCTGCAGCGGTGGACCGTGCAGAATATTTCTGTCTGGAAGACAGGGAAAGAATGGGAAACAGTTACGTCTTTTAAGAACAAAGAGCTTTTATTTCAAAATGTTAAAATACTGAACTTCTAAGACTGAACAACTATTTAGTTTGCAAGAGCGAAAAATTTTTATTTATGCTTTTTAAGAAGGCACAGTCTTAGTTTCAATGTTAACAATTTTCCATTTCAAGACAGAACTTCTCGGATTTCCAGCAAAAAAGTCAGAAGCTATGAGTGCAAGTCAGAGAACCTAGGCATAATAGAGCAAAAATTTGACTAGCGTAAAGGTCAGCGAAAGGGGTAGGAGTAGGCTGAAATTAAGTGTTGTATATAAGAAGTAAGCGCTCTAGATCGCTAAATCTCGTTTGTGTGATGGCGTTCTAGTCGGATGTACCCGGCTCGAATGCCCCGTCAGTTATTGAACGGCGAGGGGGAGAGGGAGAGGGAGAGGGAGAGGGAGAGGGAGAGGGAGAGGGAGAGAGAGAGTTATTTCTTTCCTGACCACCAGACGTTGCGCCAGTGTGCTGGATTAAATACCAAACCTCTCCGCTGTTTCTTACGAAGTGGCGGCATGCGACTCGGTTACCGGTGATCCGTCCGTAGCATGGGGATGTTGTACGTCAGAAAAATATCGATGATGAAATGGAGCTAAACTATACAGAATCAGCTGTCCTATCCCATACCACATCCGTATCAGCATACAAACTAAATATTACCTACAGAATTTCTCTATCCTAACCGTCGCAGTATCCCAAGACGACCTTAAGGTATGTGTTTCCCCCAGAATTAGTGATACAAAAAAAGACTGTGAAAACGCCACAACCAAGTAACAGCCCAGCAGTAATTAATGTAATAATTACAAACTGAACTACTAGAAAGACTGGCAGCCTTGTTACTGCGTAGGACATCAATATAGAAATAAGGATTATTCGTATGGTAGCGGGTCCTCCGTAGAGAACACAAGTAACAAGAGAAAAAGAGTTGAAAGAGGAATGAGGGATGATCCAGTTCCTAGAGAGTGCCAACTAGCGGAAATTCAGAAATTGTCACAGTATTAACGTCGTAATGCACATGAGATAGCCCTCCCGGTTAGCCGTGCGGTCTAACGCACTGCTTTCCGAATTGGGAAGGAGCGCCTGGTCCCCGGCACGAATCCGCCCGGCGCACTTGTGTCGAGGTCCGGTGAGCCGGCCAGTCTGTGGATGGTTTTTAGGCGGTTTTCCATCTGCCTCGGCCAATGCGCCCTCGTTCTCCATATTGCGCCTCAGCTACACTATGTTGGCGATTGCAGCGCAAACAAGTTCTCCGCGTACGCGCACATCACCACTACTCTACCACGCAAACATAGGGGTTACACTCGTCTGGTGTGAAACGTTCCCTGGGGCGGTGGGTCCACCGAGGGCAGAACCACACAATAACGCTGAAAGAGTGGTTCGGTGTGGGGCGGCGGAGAGGTGAAGTGGACTGCGGTGGTTGTCGTGGGGTTGTGGACCACTGCGGCTGCGGTGGGGACGGAGCCTCTCCGTTGTTTCTAGGCCCAAGGTTAACATACAATACAATACGTACATAGGTATAGTGGCTGACCATGAGGGATACGATATAGGAATGAAACGGGCGATCAACGCAGCCGTTCTTGTGTGTCGGTTGTGTAGAGAATTCGCGGCTCAAGCTGGGTGCTCTCGTGGTTACGGCAGCTGAGGTAGGTGCGAGCAAGCTCTCGCGGGCCGACCGAAATTCTATGGATGTGATTTTTCCAAAGTAATTGAAACCACTTCACTTCACAATGGAAAATTGTACTGAAATCCAGGAGGATTTGCAACGAATTGACGCATTGTGCAGGGAATGGCAATTGAATCTCAATGTAGACAAGTGTAATGTGCTAGATCCTTTATCAAAAGATCCTTCATCATTTAGCTACAATATAGCAGGCCAACAACTGGAAGCAGTTAAATCCATAATTATCTGGGAGTAGGCATTAGGAGTGATTTAAAATGGAATGACCATATAAAATTAGTCGTCGGTAAAGCAGAAGCCAGACAGATTCATTGGAAGAATCCTAAGGAAATGCAATCCGAAAACAAAGGAAGTAGGTTACAGTACACTTGTTCGCCCACTGCTTGAATAGTGCTCACCTGTGTGGGATCCGTACCAGGTAGGGTTGATAGAAGAGATACAGAAGATCCAACGGAGAGCAGCGCCCTTCGTTACAGGATCATTTAGTAATTACGAAATCGTTACGGAGATGATAGATGAACTCCAGTGGAAGACTCTGCAAGAGAGACACTCAGTAGCTCGGTACGGGCTTTTGTTGAAGTTTCGAGAACATACCTTCACCGAGGAGTCAAGCAGTATATTGCTCCCTCCTACGTATATCTCGCGAAGAGACCATGAGGATAAAATCAGAGATATCAGAGCCCACACAGAGGCAAGCCGACAATGTTTCTTTCCACGAACAATACGAGACTGGAATAGAAGAGAGAGCCGATAGAGGTACTCAAAGTACCCTCTGCCACACACCGCCAGGTGGCTTGCGGAGTATGGATGTAGATGTAGTTGCTTCAAATGGTGGCGAAGGTTTAGACCTCTGGCGTTCTCGCTGATTCAGTTGTAGCGCCGTTTCTTTTAACCATCTTCTCTGGTGTCGACCTCAGATACACGTAAAGCGCTTATGGAACAACGATATTACTCCAGCAGCTCTGGCCAGGTTATACCACCTGCTTGCAGACGTGCCATTTCTGCGGCGTTCTACAGTTCTTCTAGAAGTCACCGGCCAGTCATCGGGCCCAGTGGTAAAGCCTGTGCATGGAAACCGAAAAGTCGCGGGATTTAATCCCAGTCAGATCAACGAAATTTTACCGTCTACATTTCAGCTAAGCTTCACCTCTTAATGAGGTTAAGATTCTCGAAGAACGATACGTAGCTCGGATTCCACGTTACATCAAAAGTCTCCTTTCCCCGGTAAGAATACTGGGACAGGTAACTTGCCTAAGTGGCTGTGACTGAAATACTACCATCAGGCAACAAATTTTATTAAACCGGCAAAACGCTTAAATTGATTCCGGGGGAAGGTACTCTGGCTGTCTGCTGGAATTTCCCGGCGACGGAACTTCGCGGTCTGTTCAGTGAAAATTTGAAATGGCCGTCCAGTTCGGCAACACCTTCGGTGCCACCCATACAGCTTCGTTGAGCACGTTACAAACGTACCTGTCAGAAACTTCGGCACCGGCTCTAACTTCTAGCTCCTGTCTTTTTTTGTTTTTTTAGCTTCTTCTGTTTGTGAGGGTGCTTTGGGCCTTTCTATTTTAGGCAAATCGCAACCAAAGGATTGTCGAAGGTGACGCCTACCGCCCCCCCCCCCCCCCCGCCCCAGTTTAGAGCAGCCGCCAGGCACATTTGGTGTCGAAATTTCTGACAGGTACATTTCTAGCGTGCTCAACAAAGGTGCGTGGGTGAGACCGAGGGTG
This sequence comes from Schistocerca cancellata, assembly GCF_023864275.1. Classification (NCBI taxonomy): domain Eukaryota; kingdom Metazoa; phylum Arthropoda; class Insecta; order Orthoptera; family Acrididae; genus Schistocerca; species Schistocerca cancellata. The sequence goes on along the minus strand of NC_064634.1, from coordinate 97,648,389 downwards.
TTGCCAAACCGGAAGCGAGGGCAGGATCTGAGACTTAGAGGGACCCTGTGCCGTTTTATTCACGCACATGTTAGTGTTGCACGCCCGCGTGATGACGCCACAAGAGGGCGGAAAACAGGAAGGTCGAAAAGGCGTAAGTACCCTTTACTGCTTCGGGTCAGGTTCACATTTCGTCGATGTGTTTTTAAACAGTCGCTAGTGGCGGTAGCGCTGCGCTCCAAAGGGAACCGAGCGCGGTGGCGCAATGGTTAGCACACTAGACACGCATTCGGGAGAACGACGGTTCAAACCCTTTTGATATCACGACATGCAGCAACGCCGACCCCTCAATGTGGTCGAACTAAAATATCCTGACGAACGGTGGCGCGTGGTGTGGAAGACTGTACACGATGCCATGCTTGATTCCGATATTGTTTCCCAATGGTACGTAGTCGTTAATGGGAAGCTGGTGACGCAAGAACGTCTCTACAATATTCACATGGCAGAATCCCCCAATTGTGTGAGTTGTAACAAAGTAGATTCTGACGAGCAACGCCTCAGCTGTGGAGAGGCGGAACCGGTTTGGCACCTAGTGCGGCAGATGCTGGCTTATCTCTTGCGAGTTAGGCCGGAGCATATATCTGCACGCACGTCATTGTTTCCGGATGAGACACTTTACCCCACGACGCGAACCAACTTTGTCACCTGGATACGTGGACATGCGGTCCATTACCTCTGTCGTGACGGACACAAAAATTTACTTGACTTCTGGCTCTATTTGCAAGAAAGACATCATACTATTTCCGGACATACCAGATATCGACAACGCTTCGCAAACTACCTCTGGAGTGCTTTTCACAGCCCGCCGTGTAGCTGGAATGTTCCAGGCAGTGGTAGATGAGGTCAGAACGAACTGCAAACGATCATATATTGAACAATCTTTATCAGTGGGCGCAGTCGCTGGGAAGCCTAACTACGAAGTGGTGGCTTTATTTTCATGTTATTTATGTTTACTATCTTCGATAGTGTCTTCATTCTGTTTTAGTTTTCCAGGCTTGATTAACTATGACTTTTCGCCCATTGATATCTACATCAATAAAAAATTACAAAAAAATAAAAAACAAAAATTAAAATTAAAATTAAAAAAAACAATTAAAAACATACCTTCCGCACCCTACTAGAAATACCCTTCCCCCATTCCTTTCATAGTGTTTTTGTGGGTTGATGCATACACGTTAGTCCCGTATAGTGTAATTTCTACACATTTTCGATGGGGGGGTGGTTACGTACAGTTAGGAAAGCAACGCCTGAAGAGGTAAGACTTCATTTTTGTTTTGCAGGGACACAAGTGGCGGTGCCCCGTAGGGATGGCTATGATTTTGTTTTATTTCTTTTGTAAGGAAAACAAAATTTTAAAAAAAGGGGTGTAGAGGTAGGAAAAAAAAAACCGCGTCGTGCCATACTATTTTAAGTTTTCCGTGATTTCCCTAAATTGTTTCAGGCAAATGTCGGGATGGTTCGTTTGAAATGGCGCGGCCGACTTTCTTCCACATCTTTCCATAAACCGATGGGACCGATGATCTCGCTGTTTGGTCTGCTACCCCAACCAACCAACCAACTGTGTGCCGGACCGCGAAAGGCAAAGGTCCCGAATTCGAGTCTCGGTCCGGCAACACAGTTTTAATCTGAAAGGAAGTTTCATATCAGCGCACACTCCGCTGTAGAGTGAAAATTTCATTCTAGAAACATCCTCCGGGCTGTGGCTAAGCCATGCCTCCGCAATATCCTTTTTTCCAGGAATGCTAGTTCTGCAAGCTTCGCAGGAGAGCGGAAGATCTGTAAAGTGGACAGCTGAAGAATTCTTCCCCGCTTGTAATAACACGTGTGAGTGAACGCCTAGGCCTCTCCCGACAACACTGGTGTAACACCGAATGCGCTTTCACGCAGCGATATGGACTTCTCAAAGTTCCAGAGCAACATGCAACGGCAAGATGGGGTTAGCGAGTTTAGACGTTCTGCGCAAATCTGCAGACTCTTGTTGTCCACTAAAACAAACTTGTACAGGTGCTCTACAGCAGTGGTTCTCAACGTTTCTTAGACCATTACCATTGAGTGTAATTACACAGTAGCTAGTACCTTCGGCTCCTCCTGCCCCCCTCCCTCGACCCCGGTCCCCCGTCCCCCACAGTAGAATGAAAGACTTTTCTTCGAACACTTTTATATTTAAAATGATTTGTGTGTGTTAGAATACATGATAGAGGAATTCGGGTGCATCGCAAATGCTACCCACAACTGCTTCTCAGAAAAGAAAGCTAACTATCCACAGTGAGGATAGACACTTGTTACAGGAATATTTCCCCTGCATTACTCCTCTCCATTGCGACACTTGCTTAAACTGCACACTCCACCCCCGTTTAAAATCAAACAGGTTCAGGTCTGTACATTATATACACATCAAAAAAACTATTGCATACCCCGGTTCCCAGAACTCCTGAAGATAGACGTTGACTGTGGATATTGTATCACAGACACAGTCTCTTTAACTCTTCAGAGATGTCACTAAACCCGCCCATCGTAAACAACCATGCATGAGCAGCGCCTATTAGACGGAGGGGGTCCGACAGCCGTTTAGTTCCAGTCATTCCAGCAGGAAGGAGGCACACGGCTCGCGTTGTCTGTAGTTCAACCATGCCTAGACGGTCAGTACCGCGGTTCGAACGCGTCCCCATTGTTACTTTGTGCCAGGAAGGGCTCTCAACAAGGGAAGCGTCCAGGCGTCTCGGAGTGAACCAAAGCGATGTTGTTTGGACATGGAGGTGATACAGAGAGACAGGAACTGTCGATCACATGCCTCGCTCAAGCTGCCCAAGTGCTACTACTGCAGTGGATGACCGCTACCTACGGATCATGGGACGGAGGAACCCTGACAGCAATGCCACCATGATGCATAATACCCTCTGTAGTCGTCCAGTATATGGGATGATACGCCAGTTTCTGTGACTACTGACTTGCTCCTGTCGGCCAACGTACAGAAGTGGTGTAATCTTACGCATTTTCGTTTTTCGTTGTATGTTATCAGTCAGAGCAGAGTTATAGCCTTTACTGTAAGCGATAAGTTTGATGGTCTGTATTTCTCTTTGAAAGGCAGATTCAAGTAACGGAGCCGATAGGAGGCGATGCACAGTTGAATGGAAAGTTACCTGTCTGTCCCTGTGTGGATGCTGGGAGCTCGCACGGATTTCCATATCTGTAGCTGTGGTTTTTCTGTAAATGCTAAATAAATGTTTTGTTGTGGTAATATCTATATTAGGTCTAATACATTTACAGAAGAACCTCCCTGCTCCGTTATAAACTCAGTTTGCTTACGTCGGAGGTTTAAATGTTGTAGTAATGTATCTAATTCTCTAGTGATACGCTCCATCAACACAGCACTTCATCCAGATAGCTGAAAGTTCCGCGTCTGGTCGCAGGGGGGCCAGTCCGTCCAGACAGACCGACCGCCGTGTCATCCTGTGTTAACGACGTCGTTGGGTGCAGTATGGAGGGGCAAGTGGTCAGCAAATGGTTCTCCTGGTCGTTCTATGGTTGCTTGACCTTGGAACCGCTACTAATTGACCGAGTAGCTCCTCTGTTGGCCAAACCAGTGTCAGTGTACCGCGTACCCCCCACCAAGGCAAAAATCCCTGGTAATACCGGGAATCGAACCTGAGTCCTCTGGAAGGCAGTCAGCAGCACTGACCACTCAGCCGCATATCTGAACCATAATTTATTTTGCAACTGACTGGCTTCTTTTGTAAGAAACCTTATTCGTAATTGTCCACGACAATTTCAGTAACTATTGTTAGAAATTTCTGTTTCCTTTTTTAGTCAAAGTAAACTTTTCTGAGTGGCATATGAATGCATGATGCTCTATTATGCAAACAATCTAAATTTCATCATTTAAGTATCTTCTTCATAATAATATCTGATTAAGTCGCACGTCATTTTATCTGTCTTTGCGACGTTCAGTTGTCACCTGACGTTGGTTTCAGCAGCCGAAAGCCGGTTCTTGACCAAGAGTTTATAAGTTTGCAGAACAATGGGAAGTGTTTTCAACACTAAGCGCAAAAAACAAAAAAAACTGGTACAGACATGCGTATTCAAATACAGAGACATGTAAACAGATTACGGAGCTGTGGTCGGCAACGTGTCTGGCGCAGTTCTTAGTTCGTTTACTGCTGCTAAAATGGCAGGTTATCAAGATTTAAGTGAGTTTGAACGTGGTGTTACAGTCGGCGCACTAGCGAAGGAACACAGCATCTCCGAGGCAGAGATGAAGTGGGGATTTTCCCGTACGACCATTTCACGAGTGTACCCAGAATATCAAGAATCCAGTAAAACATAAAATCTCCGACATCGCTGGGGCCTGAAAAAGATCCAGCAAGATCAGGACCAACGACGACTGAAGAGAATCGTTCACTGTGACAGAAGAGCAGCCCTTCGGCAAACTGCTGCAGATTTCAATGCTGGACCATCAACAAGTATCAGCTTGAGAACTGTTCAACGAAACATCATCGATATGGGCTTTCGGAGCCGAAGGTCCGTTCGTGTTGTCTCGAGGACTGGACGACTCAAACCTTTTACGCCTCGCCTGCGCTCGTCGACACCGACATTGGACTGTTGATGACTGGAAACATGTCGCCTGGTCGGACGCGTCTCGTTTCAATTTGTATCGAGTGGATGGACGTGCACGGGTATGGAGACAACCTCACGAATCCATGGACCCTGAATGTCGGCAGGGGACTGTTCAAGCAGGTGGAGGCTCTGTAATGATGTGGGGCGCGTGCAGTTGGAACGATATGGGACCCCTGATACGTCTAGATACGACCCTTACAGGTGACACGTACGTAAGCATCCTGTCTGATCACCTACACCTTTTATTTCCGTTGTGCATTCCTGCGGACATGGGCAATTTCAGCAGGGCAAAGCGAAAACCTACACATCCTGAACTGCTACATAGTGGCTCCAGGAACACTCTTCTGAGTTTAGACACTTCCGCTGGCCACCAAACTCCCCTCACACGAACAAAATTGAGCATATCTGGGATGCCTTGCAACGTGCTGATCAGAAGAGGTCTCCACTGCCTCGTAATCTTACGGATTTACGCACAGCCCTGCAGGATTCATGGTGTCAGTTCCCTCCAGCACTACTTCAGACATTAACTGAGTCATGCGATGTCGTGTTGCGGCATTTCTGCGTCCTCGCGGGGCCCTACACAGCTCAGGATTGGCATCACGTTCATTTCACCGATGAGTGTCGCATATGCCAACCAGACAATCGTCGGAGACGTGTTTGCAGGCAACCCGGTTAGGCTGAACGCCTTAGACACAATGTCCAGCGAGTGCAGCAGGGTGGAGGTTCCCTGCTTTTTTGGGGTGGCATTATGTGGTGCCGACGTACGCCACTTGTGGTCATGGAAGGCGCCGTAACGGCTGCACGATACGTGGATGCCGTGCTCCGACCGATAGTGCAACCATATCGGCAGCATATTGGCGAGGCATTCGTCCTCATGGACGGCAATTCGCGCCCCCGTCTTACACATCTTGTGAATGACTTCCTTCAGGATAATGACATCGCTCGACTAGAGGGGCCAGCATGTTCTCCAGACATGAACCCTATCGAACATGCCTGGGATAGATTGAAAAGGCCTGTTTATGGACGACGTAACCCACCAACCACCCTGAGGGATCTACGTCGAATCGCCGTTTAGGAGCGTGACAATCTGGACCAACAGTGCCTTGATGAACTTGTGGATAGTATGCCACGACGAATACAGGCATGCATCAATACAAGAGGACATGCTACTGGGTATTAGCGGTACAGGTGTGTACAGCAATCTGGACCACCACTTCTGAAGGTCTTGCTCTATGGTGTGGTACAACATGCAATGTGTGGTTTTCATGAGCAATAAAAAGGGCGGAAATGATGTTTATGTTGATATATATTCCAATTTTCTGTACAGGTTCCGAAACTCTCGGAATCGAGGTGACGCAAAACTTTTTTTGATGTGTGTACTTACCGTTCGCAAATGACTTCATTATTGCACTCCTTACTTCTGACCTGCCAGGAATTGAACGACTTCAGGTTATTAACGCATTGCATCTAACCAATCCCATAATAACATTTTAATGAGCACATCGCCATTTGGCTGTATTGTTTATTTAATTACATTTTATGCCATTTTCAACTGATTGTGTTCATGTCATTAACATATATTGCAGGACATCAATTATTGGAATTAGGAAAAAATTTCGCTTCCCACGGGATGCCAGACGTAAAATCATCATCTTTTAGAAACATCAGTAAATAATAGTGGGAGAATGTCACATTTAATAAAAGCAGATCTACTTTGGTATATAAAAGATGAACACATGTCCTTTGAGTCGTGATGATGGTGAAATCATGATCACATTACAGAGATTTCATCTAAAGCGCATTGGTCGTAAAACCCATGAAAAGTTTCAGTAGTGAACTGTAAGAGAGAGGGTTGCAGTTCTGGAAGCAACGTACCTGCTCTGGGTTTGGCCAGCGGGCTTACTTTGGCGAGGAACGTGGCACACTTTCCCTTGCACTGCACGCATCTGCCGCATGTTGTCAACACGAACCGGAAAACCCTACCCCGCGCGGCTGTCTGATCTGCCTCAGGACGGTTTCTGAGGGTTGTCGCTAAAAACAGTATCATTTTACGGTACTCACTGACTAAGCGACTGGCTAATCAAAAAGTTGCAGGTTCTCAACACTTTCAGGACGCGATGTTTCCGTGTGCACCTCGAAGTCAGCTTGAAATAGGCACACCTTCTCCTAACAATAGATACAACTCCAGCTCCTTAGTTTCCAACAAGGAAATGACAGTTCTTGCAAATGTTACATAAATTCATACTACGACAGCCACGTCAAACTGAACGCGTTTTCGTGCTGATCATTTTCAAAGCTTACAATTGAACCCATGATTTATAATTTTTTCTTTAATAATAAGAAATAATCGTCATGTGCGAAGCAGTTTACACAAAGAAAACATATGCAAAATCATCTGGCTGCCTGCTGCAGTATGTCAGTATGGGGCTTTTATGCGCTTTTCAGTGGCGCCATCAAATGTTACATATTTGTCACCGATTGCAAATGAAAAGTAAGTTTATTAAGCGTAGTTTCAATTACCGAATAATTTATTCACTGAACACAATTTGTAGATAAACACTAAATTATGTGGACTCATACAACGTGTTGGTGTGAGGAACTCAGTGATCTGGTTGCATTTGCATATAACGCACTACTTATTTCCGCTGTAGCATCTGAAACACTTACGGGAGTATTGAGAGATATTGATCAAGCGTAGCTGTGAATTGTACCTTACACCGATACACCGTACATCATTAAATATGTAAGTACTCAGTGCAATTATCGGTCTCGTCATTAGCATGAGCCGGCTGTTGTGGCCGAGTGGTTCTAGATGCTTCAGTCTGGAACCACGCGACCGCTACAATCGCAGGTTCGAATCCTGCTTCGGGCATGGAAGCGTGTGATGTTCCTAGCTTGGTCAGGTTTAAGTAGTTCTAAGTTCTAGGGGACTGATGACCTCAGATGTTAAGTCCCATAGTGCTCAGAGCCATTTGAACCATTTGTCATTTGCGTAAAATTATAAAAAAGAAAAATGAATTCAATTTTCCATCGGTGCTCTGCAGAACATTTTAACAATACAAAATAGGAAGCACTTCCTGTTGCTCTGCAACTTTCTTAGTCTATCATCAGGTGACAACTCAGTCTCAACACAGATAAAATTACCTGAAACTTACACACATGTTATTTATGTGGAAAAGAAAAAAAATGATGGCCCGTAAGAAGAAAACCTTAGATATGTTTTACGTCAGACAGGAAAAGTTACATTAAGCAAAAAAGGAAATATAATTTTTTTTATGTGGAGATACATTTAACAACTGATGAAAAATAATGCTGAATTCACAGTCTGAATCTAGTATACGTAAAGAGAACTTTGTCATATGTTTGTTGCTTTCCATCATTTTCAGTAGTGTCGTCATTCTGATTTTCTCAACAGAATGCAAAACTTCACATTCTGCATCATATGAGTGGTTTTATTTTAAAAAATGATCAGCAAAGGTCGAATCTTTCTTTATAAACCTACAGCTTTCCACATGTTCAGAGAACGTAATTCTCACAGCTCTGCCTGACTGATCAGGATATATGTTTCCTCGGTGCTTGTATGCAATTTTATACGCACCTCTCTGTTGCAACAGTTGCATCTTTACTAGTGAATAAAAATTTTGATACGCACTTGGTATAAAATGCAGGTCTGTAGTCGTCCAGTATATGGGATGGTACGCCAGTTTCTGTGACTACTGACTTGCTCCTGTCGGCCAACGTACAGAAGTGGTGTAATCTTACGCATTTTCGTTTTTCGTTGTATGTTATCAGTCAGAGCAGAGTTATAGCCATTACTGTAAGCGATAAGTTTGATGGTCTGTATTTCTCTTTGAAAGGCAGATTCAGGTAACGAAGCCGATAGGAGGCGATGCACAATGGAATGGAAAGTTACCTGTCTGTGCCTGTGTGGATGCTGGGAGCTTGCACGGATTTCCATATCTGTAGCTGTGGTTTTTCTGTAAATGCTAAATAAATGTTTTGTTGTGGTAATATCTATATTAGGTCTAATACATTTACAGAAGAACCTCCCTGCTCCGTTATAAACTCAGTTTGGTTACGTCGGAGGTTTAAATGTTGTAGTAATGTATCTAATTCTCTAGTGCAGGCCGCGGTGGTCAAGCGGTCCTGGCGCTGCAGTCCGGAACCGCGGGACTGCTACGGTCGCAGGTTCGAATCCTGTCTCGGGCATGGGTGTGTGTGATGTCCTTAGGTTAGTTAGGTTTAAGTAGTTCTAAGTTCTAGGGGACTTATGACCTAAGATGTTGAGTTCCCATAGTGCTCAGAGCCAGTTGAACCATTTTTTCTAATTCTCTAGTGATACACTCCATCAACACAGCACTTCATCCAGATAGCTGAAAGTTCCGCGTCTGGTCGCAGGTGGGCCAGTCTGTCCCGACAGACCGACCGCCGTGTCATCCTGTGTTAACGAGGTCGTTGGGTGCAGTATGGAGGGACAAGTGGTCAGCAAATGGTTCTCCTGGTCGTTTTGTGGTTGCTTGACCTTGGAACCGCTACTAATTGACCAAGTCGCTCCTCTGTTGGCCAAACCAGTGTCAGTGTACCGCGTACTCCCCACCAAGGCAAAAATCCCTGGTAATACCGGGAATCGAACCTGAGTCCTCTGGAAGGCAGTAAGCAGCACTGACCACTCAGCCGCATATCTGAACCATAATTTATTTTGCAACTGACTGGCTTCTTTTGTAAGAAACCTTATTCTTAATTGTCCACGACAATTTCAGTAACTATTTTTAGAAATTTCTGTTTCCTCTTTTAGTCAAAGTAAACTTTTCTGAGTGGCATATGAATGCATGATACTCTATTATGCAAACAATCTAAATTTTATCATTTACGTATCTTCTGCATAATAATATCTGATTAAGTCGCACGTCATTTTATCTGTGTTTGCGAGATTCAGTTGTCACCTGACGTTGGTTTCAGCAGCCGAAAGCCGGTTCTTGACCAAGTGTTTATAAGTTTGCAGAACAATGGGAAGTGTTTTCAACACTAAGCGCAAAAAAAAACTGGTACAGACATGCGTATTCAAATACAGAGACATGTAAACAGATTACGGAGCTGTGGTCGGCAACGTGTCTGGCGCAGTTCTTAGTTTGTTTACTGCTGCTACAATGGCAGGTTATCAAGATTTAAGTGAGTTTGAACGTGGTGTTACAGTCGGCGCACTAGCGAAGGAACACAGCATCTCCGAGGCAGAGATGAAGTGGGGATTTTCCCGTACGACCATTTCACGAGTGTACCATGAATATCAAGAATCCAGTAAAGCATCAAATCTCCGACATCGCTGGGGCCTGAAAAAGATCCAGCAAGAACAGGACCAACGACGACTGAAGAGAATCGTTCACTGTGACAGAAGTGCAACCTTTCGGCAAACTGCTGCAGATTTCAATGCTGGACCATCAACAAGTATCAGCTTGAGAACTGTTCAACGAAACATCATCGATATGGGCTTTCGGAGCCGAAGGTCCGTTCGTGTTGTCTCGATGACTGGACGACTCAAACCTTTTACGCCTCGCCTGCGCCCGTCGACACCGACATTGGACTGTTAATGACTGGAAACGTGTCGCCTGGTCGGACGCGTCTTGTTTCAATTTGTATCCAGTGGATGGACGCGCACGGGTATGGAGACAAACTCACGAATCCATGGAGCCTGAATGTCGGCAGGGGACTGTTCAAGCAGGTGGAGGCTCTGTAATGATGTGGAGGAGGAGGAGATTAGTGTTTAACGTCCCGTCGACAACGAGGTCATTAGAGACGTAGCGCAAGCCCGGGTGAGGGAAGGATGGGGAAGGAAATCGGCCGTGCCCTTTCAAAGGAACCATCCCGGCATTTGCCTGAAGCGATTTAGGGAAATCACGGAAAACCTAAATCAGGATGGCCGAAGACGGGATTGAACCGTCGTCCTCCCGAATGCGAGTCCAGTGTGCTAACCACTGCGCCACCTCGCTCGGTGTAATGATGTGGGGCGCGTGCAGTTGGAGCGATATGGGACCCCTGATACGTCTAGATACGACCCTTACAGGTGACACGTACGTAAGCATCCTGTCTGATCACCTACACCATTTCATTTCCGTTGTGCATTCCGGCGGACTTGGGCAATTCCAGCAGGACAAAGCGACAACCCACACATCCTGAACTGCTACAGAGTGGCTCCAGGAACACTATTCCGAGTTTAGACACTTCCGCTGGCCACCAAACTCCCCTCACACGAACAAAATGAGCATATCTGGGATGCCTTGCAACGTGCTGATCAGAAGAGGTCTCCACTGCCTCGTACTCTTACGGATTTACGGACAGCCCTGCAGGATTTATGGTGTCAATTCCCTCCAGCACTACATCAGACATTAACTGAGTCATGCGATGTCGTGTTGCGGCATTTCTGCGTCCTCGCGGGGCCGTACACGATGTTAGGCAGGTGTTCCAGTTTCTTTGGCTCTTCAGTGTATTTCGCATTAAAAGGAAAATGCGGTAGCTTTGTATATTTTCGTGGTAGAAACTGCTAGTTTCTCTCATCGATGCACATGAGATGGTGTTCTCAATTTTTTGCCCGCTATACCGGAATTGTAGTGTTCCATTTCTGCCAAAATGGCGCTTATTAGCCATGACGGCTACTACCGTCTGGTCAGGCCTTCCCAGTAAAACTAGTCACTCGGTTTTCCCCGGACATCGGTGAGTTCCACTCACTCTTCTCTTCCAGAAGATCGCTCGGCATGCGGTTGTCAAATATGATCCAAATGGTTCAAATGGCTCTGAGCACTATGGGACGTAACTGCTGAGGTCATCAGTCCCCTAGAACTTAGAACTACTTAAACCGTACTAACCTAAGGACATCACACACATCCATGCCCGTAACGGTCGCACGGATCCAGACTGTAGCGCCTAGAACCGCTCGGCCACTCTGGCCGGCAAATATGATCCCCTCGCAGCTGACAGCTGTCCTTAGAGGTGTGGATCCCAACTCACGTGGTCTCTCTCTGCCACACATCCTACTAGCACGTGCTCCTCACGTCTTGTATGGCAGCCATCTAAGTTTGTGCACTCGTTGAAAAGTAAAGCACTAATTCTACCTATGTTACTATACTACAGAGTATACACCTCAGTGCTGCAGCGTCTGGAACCGCAAGACCGCTACGGTCGCAGGTTCGAATCCTGTCTCGGGCATGGATGTTTGTGATGTCCTTAGGTTAGTTAGGTTTAACTAGTTCTAAGTTCTAGGGGACTAATGACCTCAGCAGTTGAGTCCCATAGTGCTCAGAGCCATTTGAACCATTTTTTCAGTGCTGCAGCTTCAGTGAGATGTCATCAGGAGACATTCGGATTTGACAGAGGAGTCCGCCTAGGAAGTTCTGTACCGAGAAAACCATTCTCAACAGTCCTAGAGGCATTTCTTTTATCCTTGGTGCAGGGAAATGAAGAAAGAAAACGTGCTGATAGAATATACATCAACCACTATCGTTTTTTCTTTTTTTTTATGGGAAACTTTATTGACACATTCCTGGGGTCAGATACATCACATGATCACACTGACAGAACCACAGGCACATAGACACAGGCAACAGAGCATGCACAATGTCGGCACTAGTACAGTGTATATCCACCTTTCGCAGCAATGCAGGCTGCTATTCTCCCATGGAGACGATCGTAGAGATGCTGGATGTAGTCCTGTGGAACGGTTTGCCATGCCATTTCCACCTGGCGCCTCAGTTGGACCAGCGTTCGTGCTGGACGTGCAGACCGCGTGAGACGACGCTTCATCCAGTCCCAAACATGCTCAATGGGGGACAGATCCGGAGATCTTGCTGGCCAGGGTAGTTGACTTACACCTTCTAGAGCACGTTGGGTGGCACGGGATACATGCGGACTTGCATTGTCCTGTTGGAACAGCAAGTTCCCTTGCCGGTCTAGGAATGGTAGAACGATGGGTTCGATGACGGTTTGGATGTACCGTGCACTATTCAGTGTCCCCTCGACGATCACCAGTGGTGTACGGCCAGTGTAGGAGATCGCTTCCCACACCACGATGCCGGGTGTTGGCCCTGTGTGCCTCGGTCGTATGCAGTCCTGATTGTGGCGCTCACCTGCACGGCGCCAAACATGCATACGACCATCATTGGCACCAAGGCAGAAGCGACTCTCATCGCTGAAGACGACACGTCTCCATTCGTCCCTCCATTCACGCCTGTCGCGACACCACTGGAGGCGGGCTGCACGATGTTGGGGCGTGAGCGGAAGACGGCCTAACGGTGTGCGGGACCGTAGCCCAGCTTCATGGAGACGGTTGCGAATGGTCGTCGCCGATAGCCCAGGAGAAACAGTGTCCCTAATTTGCTGGGAAGTGGCGGTGCGGTCCCCTACGGCACTGCGTAGGATCCTACGGTCTTGGCGTGCATCCGTGCGTCGCTGCGGTCCGGTCCCAGGTCGATGGGTACGTGCACCTTCCGCCGACCACTGGCGACAACATCGATGTACTGTGGAGACCTCACGCCCCACGTGTTGAGCAATTCGGCGGTACGTCCACCCGGCCTCCCGCATGCCCACTATACGCCCTCGCTCAAAGTCCGTCAACTGCACATACGGTTCACGTCCACGCTGTCGCGGCATGCTACCAGTGTTAAAGACTGCGATGGAGCTCCGTATGCCACGGCAAACTGGCTGACACTGACGGCGGCGGTGCACAAATGCTGCGCAGCTAGCGCCATTCGACGGCCAACACCGCGCTTCCTGGTGTGTCCGCTGTGCCGTGCGTGTGATCATTGCTTGTACAGCCCTCTCGCAGTGTCCGGAGCAAGTATAGTGGGTCTGACACACCGGTGTCAATGTGTTCTTTTTTCCATTTCCAGGAGTGTATATAAAAAAGAAACAAAGTACAAATTAAGGATGAAGTCATAGATGCCATCGATGAGTTTTCAGCCTCACGGAGTGGCCGCGTGGTTAGAGGCGCCATGTCGCGGATTGCGTGGCCCCTCCCGCCGGAGGTTCGGGTTCTCCCTCGGACATGGGCGTGTGTGTTGTTCTTAGCATAAGTTAAAGTTAGTGTAAGTATTGTGTAAGTCTAGGGACCGATGACCTCAAAAGTTCGATCCCTTAGGAATTCACACACACGATGAGTTTTCAAAGCTAGGACATTTAAAGACAATGGCTGGTTGTTCAGGAAAAGAAATAGAAAGCAGAATCAAAATGAACTGCACTGGATTTTGATGAACTACATAGAGCTTTGAGAGCTCAGCTTGCGGTGTGTGAGAAAGAGAACGAATGCTTACTTCAGTGACTGTAACTGACTTCGACTTACATCGGAGGGATGTGGGTTCTTAATGTGAAAATTATTCGAATGGGGAGGATTGTTCAGCAGAAAATGCAGAGACGCATGTTGGGGAGATTGAGAAACACAAACCGGCAAGGGAATAGACTCAGAGGGCCATAGACACGGGTTCCCAGGTAGATGCCGTGTTTCTTGACTTCCGCGAGGCGTTTGATACAGTTCCCCACAGTCGTTTAATGAATAAAGTAAGAGCATATGGACTATCAGACCAATTGAGTGATTGGATTGAAGAGTTCCTAGATAACAGAACGCAGCCCATCATTCTCAATGGAGAGAAGTCTTCCTAAGTAAGAGTGATTTCAGGAGTACCGCAGGGGAGTGTCGTAGGACCGTTGCTGTTCACAATATATATAAATTACCTTGTGGATAACATCGGAAGTTTACTGAGGCTTTTTGCGGATGATGCTGTAGTATATCGAGAGGTTGTAACAATGGAAAATTGTACTGAAATGCAGGAGGATCTGCAACGAATTGACGCATAGTGCAGGGAATGGCAATTGAATCTCAATGTAGACAAGTGTAATGTGCTGCGAATACATAGAAAGGAAGATCATTTAGCTACAATATAGCAGCTCAGTAACTGGAAGCAGTTAATTCCATAAATTATCTGGGAGTAGGCATTAGGAGTGATTTAAAATGGAATGACCATATGAAATTATCGGTAAAGCAGAAGCCAGACTGAGATTCATTGGAACAATCCTAAGGAAACGGATTCCAAAAACAAAGGAAGTAGGTTACAGTACACTTGTTTACCTACTGCTTCAATACTGCTCACCGGTGTGGGATCCGTGCCAGATAGGGTTGATAGAAGAGATAGAGAAGATACAACGGAGACAGCGCGTTTCGCTACAGGATCATTTGGTAATCGCGAAAGCGTTACTGAGATGATAAACTCCAGTGGAAGACTCTGCAAGAGAGACGCTCAGTAGCTCGGTACAGGCTTTTGTTGAAGTTTCGAGAACATACCTTCACCGAGGAGTCAAGCAATATATTGCCCCCTCCTACGTGTATCTCGCGAAGAGACCATCAGAATAAAATCAGAGAGATTAGAGCCCACACAGTGGCGTGCCGACAGCATTTCTTTCCACGAACAATATGACACTGGAATAAAAGGGAGAACCGATAGAGGTACTCAAGGTGCCCTCCGCCACACACCGTCAGGTTGTAACGCCGGAAATGCATATCCTCCTACTTCCATCTTTTCCTTTATTTTGTTATCTGAAGATATGACGTTTCTGTGTCTTTATATATTTTAATTGTTTTACTATTTGTATACATATGCATTTATGTCGATGTATAATTGGTTTGTTTTGTGTATATTATTTGTATTTATACGCTGGGTCTGGCCTAGGGAAAACTATACTATCGAACGAATACATCGATAGGTCGTGTGGAGAGAGAACGAAAGTGTTGAGGATCTTTGGTAGTGTTAACTCTGCCGCGTGGAGCGCGGGCTGGGCAGAGGGAGTCTGGCTGGGGTGGTGCAGTGGAGCAGGTGTGTTGTGTGAAGCTCCCCCGAGTTGCCGCGCTTTCGGGGTTTGGCAGAATGTAATTGCGCTCGACTTGCGATGATAGTTTCTGACATGGTGTCGCGGATGGGAAGCATTAGCTGGCGCACATCAAGAGCACGTTTCGTCTGGTGACCGTGTCGAGAAGAAGGCGCGCCAACATCCAGCTTCAGCAACAGCGACGGTCGACAATGAGTGACTGTCGCCACCTCCTCGATCGATGGCTTCAAACCTTCAATCAGCCAACAACGAAGACTGGAAGCACGTAAAGTTTTAGAACTGTATGGCAGACCTAAGTTTTTCAAACTTTTAAAATTGTTGCATCACAAAATTACAGCAACTTAGCATGAACGTTTGTTGCTCATTGTCCCAATTGTATTACCAAGCAGGGTCCCTTCCTTTTCCGGAATGAACCCGAGTGTCGTTGAAATTCAAACGCCAGCATCATTCGATTTCACTGCTTTAATTTCAAAGTTCAGCTGGCTACAATATTCAGATTACACAAGCAGAAATTAAGAGTGCGAGTTTTGTTACCGTATTTTAGCTTACCTGTGACTGCAGCTCAGCTTGGTACGTACTAAATTTTACTACTGTTAATTGCTCAGAATCATTTAATTCAAGTTCAAAGTCAAATCCCTTATTTCTAAATTGCGTAGATTCAAGTAGCTTTTGAAATGATTGTTGAGGTAGTCCAAGACTAACCGTATTTTACTGAATTTCGATGTGCTTCAGAAAAAGGCTCACTATTAACTTCAGTCACTAAATTAACTTTCGATTTTCCTGTTTTATTAATTCTTTTGCTAAATTAAGTCAGAGTGTAACGAAATTTATTACTTCTGACAAACTTTCAGTTTTCACACTGCACGTGTCAACCTTCAGTTGCCACGCTTCTAGTGCTAATTATATGTGTAATAACCTTTCTTTTTCAGTTACTATAGTAATTGTCCTTAGGACTGGCGACCGTAATTTCCCCCAAATCTCAAATATCTAATTACTGCTAGTTAATTGTTAACGTAACGGCCACACATTTACTTTCTTTATTAACTTTACCCCTTTTCAAAATTAATTTCCACCTGTTTCATTAGCATTTTTCCTTTCATTTAGATGTAACCCTTTCCTCCCTCGTTACCGACAGATTAACTTCGGTGACGATTGCTTTTCCCAAATTTCCAATAGGTACACGCGGTTTAATTTTTCACTCTCATTAAGGTCGATAAGTGAGGGGGAGGTTACAAGGTGGCTTGCGGAGTATAGATGTAGATGTAGATAAGTGGGGTATAAAAATGGCTTCTTAATGTAGGCGCTACAGGGTTCTCCAGAGGGCAGTTCCAGTCAGATTCTGCAAGGAGCCAGTGGAATCATTCATTTATTTACAACAGTTTAATACAGAAGAACTCATGTCCACAACCGGTGGGCGGGGTTGGGTGTCAAATCCACAGTCCTCGATGCACCCGTTGTCGTGAAGACGCTTGCATATCGCTGCACCAATTGTGACCCAACAGCGTACTGACGTGGCGTGGCTAGCACCCCAGATACACGACGTCGTTCTGCAGCCGTGGTGACGTCTGGGGAACGAACCCAGCCTCACGTGTGGCTGCTGGTGTCTGGCGTCGGCGGACAGTCGGGAGATCGGCAGCTGGGAGGGCCTCGCTTCGACCCTCAGCTCATCCGCGCTGTGGCGAGACCGCCAAGCAGGTTGACTCACAGGATGGCGAACCGAGACAGCTGCTCCAGCTGATGGCGGGTGAGCGACGAAGACCTCACGATATTAGCCCACTCTACACTGGTCGATGATTCGATGCCCACTTGCCGACTGCACGACCAGTATACAGGGTGGTCCATTGACCGTGACCGGGCCAAATATCTCACGAAATATGCGTCAAACGAAAGAACTACAAAAAACGAAACCTGTCTAGCTTGAAGGGGGAAACCACATGCCGCTTTGGTTGGCCCGCTAGATGGTGCTGTCAAAGGTCAAACGGATATCAACTGTTTTTTTTTTTTTATAGGAACCCCCAGTTCTTATTAGATATTCGTGTAGTACGTAAAGAAATATGAATGTTTTAGTTGGAGCATTTTTTTCGCTTTGTGATAGATGACGCTGTAATAGTCACAAACCTATGGCTCACAATTTTAAACGAACAGTTGGTAACAGGTAGGTTTTTTTAAATTAAAATACAGAACGTAGGTACGTTTGAACATTTTATTTCGGTTGTTCCAATGTGATACATGTGCCTCTGTGAACTTATCATTCCTGAGAACGCATGCTGTTACAGTGTGATTACCTGTAAATACCACATTAATGCAATAAATGCTCTAAAGGATGTCCGTCAACCTCAATGCATTTGGCAATACGTGTAACGACATTCCTCTCAACAGGGAGTAGTTCGCCTTCCGTAATGTTCGCACATGCATTGACAATGCGCTGACGCATGTTGTCAGGCGTTGTCGGTGGATCACGACAGCAAACATCCCTCAATTTTCCTCACAGAAAGAAATCCGGGGTCGTCAGATCCGGTGAACGTACGTGCCATGGTAAGGTGCTTCGACGACCAATCCACCTGTCATGAAATATGCTATTCAGTACCGCTTCAACCGCACGCGAGCTACGTGCCGGCCATCAATCATGTTGGAAGTACATCGCCATTCTGTCATGCAGTGAAACATCTTGTAGTAACATCGGTAGAACATTACGTAGGAACTCAGCATACATTGCACCATTTAGATTGCCATCGATAAAATGGGGGCCAATTATCCTTCCTCCCATAAGGCCGCACCATACATTAACCAAAATGGTTCAAATGGCTCTGAGCACTATGGGACTCAACTGCTGTGGTCATAAGTCCCCTAGAACTTAGAACTACTTAAACCTAACTAACCTAAGGACAGCACACAACACCCAGCCATCACGAGGCAGAGAAAATCCCTGACCCCGCCGGGAATCGAACCTGGGAACCCGGGCGTGGGATACATTAACCCGCCAAGGTCGCTGATGTTCCACTTGTCGCAGCCATCGTGGATTTTCCGTTGCCCAATAGTGCATATTATGCCGGTTTACGTTATCACTGTTGGTGAATGACGCTTCGTCGCTAAATATAACGCGTGCAAAAAATCTGTCATCGTCCCGTAATTTCTCTTGTGGCCAGTGGCAGAACTGTACACGACGTTCAAAGTCGTCGCCATGCAATTCCTGGTGCACAGAAATATGGTACGGGTGCAATCGATGTTGATGCAGTATTCTCAACACCGACGTTTTTGAGATTCCCGATTCTCGCGCAATTTGTCTGCTACTGATGTGCGGATTAGCCGCGACAGCAGCTAAGACACCTACTTGGGCATCATCATTTGTTGCAGGTCGTGGTTGACGTTTCACATGTGACTGAACACCTCCTGTTTCCTTAAATAACGTAACTATCCGGCGAACGGTCCGGACACTTGGATGATGTCGTCCAGGATACCGAGCAGAATACATAGCACGCGCCCGTTGGGCATTTTGATCACAATAGCCATACATCAACACGATATCGACCTCTTCTGCAATTGGTGAACGGTCCATTTTAACAGGGGTAGTGTATCACGAGGCAAATACCGTCCGCACTGGCGGAATGTTACGTAATACCACGTACTTACACGTTTGTGACTATTACAGTGCCATCTATCACAAAGCGAAAAAAGTGGCCCAACTAAAACATTCATTTCTCTTTACGCACTATACGAATATGTAATAAAAATGGGGGTTCCTATTTAAAAAACGCAGTTGATATCCGTTTGACCTATGGGAGCGCCGTCTAGCGGGCCAACCATTGGGTCATCTGGTTTTCCCCTTCAAGCTAGACGAGTTTCGTTCTTTGTAGTTTTTTTGTTTGATGCTTATTTCGTGAGATATTTGGTTCGGTCACTATCAATGGACCACCCTGTATATACGCGTCAAGGCGGGCTTGTTGAAGAGCAGACGACTCCAATCGCCGCATTGCCGTCAAGGTATTCCGTGTTTCCGTAACAACACCATTTGGTCACTGACCGAGCGGTCGTACCAGTGTACGAAGACTGGTGGGGTGGCGAAATGCAGAGGCAGCTGATAACAACAAAGGTGACTTGCATAGACTCGCACTGCTACAATAAGTACACTGATCAGCCACAACATTTTGACTACCGACCTACTGACGATATAAAACCGTGCAGGCGATAGCAGCTTCACCTGCCGAGGAATGACTGCTAGTCAGGCGCACGCACGCTGCATGTAGTATCAGTGGGCATGCTATCCCTGTGTAGAAAGGGGAAGGCGCGAGATCTATCCGAGTTTGACTGAGGGCAGACTCTCTGAGGCTCGATACGAGCATTTCGGAAACTGCACGACTTGTCGGGTGTTCGAGGAGTGCTGTGGCGAATGTCTTCAACACGTGGCGAAACGAAGGTGAAACCACGTCCAGAAGTCGAAGGGTTGGGCAGCAACCCCTCATTTACAGATGTCAGATGTCGTAGGCTGGGCAGACTGGTAAAACAGGACAGTCGGAGAACTGGGGGGGGGGGGGGGCTAACATCAGACATCAGACTTTAATGATGGGCAGAGTACAAGTGTGCGTGAACACACAGTGCACCGAACACCGCTACAGATGGCCCTCTGCAGCCGACGACACCGTGTATGTGCCAATGTTAACACCACGACATCGGCAATTGCGACTGAAATGGGCATATGACCATTTGCACTAGCCTTTGGCACACTGGCAGAGCGTTGCATAGTCTGATGAGTCCCGATACCTTCTTCATCATGCCGATTGGAAGGCACGAATCCGTCGTCTTCCAGGGGAATTGCTCCTTGGCACCTGGTACTGTAGGACTGAGACACGTTGGCGACGGCTCCATTACGTTCTGGGGAACATTGACGTGGGCAGCCAGGAGTCCATTAGAGCTCGTGCAAGGCACCATGACGGCCAAGGAGTATCGCATACTGGTTGCAGCTCACTTACACCCCTTCACGACGATAGTGTTTCCCGACGGCTGTGGCATTTTTCAACAAGATAATGCGCCATGTTCCAAGGCCATCAGTGTGATGGAGTGGTTCGAGAAACACCCTGGCCAGTTCCAATTGATATGCTGCTCCCGCCCTCCCCCAACTCGCCAGATTTGAACCCGATCGAATATACCTGGGATGTGGTTGAACGTGGCATCAGAGCTCATTGCCCTCCTCCCCGGAATATACAGGAATTATTTTATTTATTTATTTATTTAACCTGGCAAGATTAGGGCCATCAGGCCCTCTCTTACATCTAACCAGGCATTCTACTTATTTTACATTCATACGTTTTAGTAGGCATGTTAAACTACATCTAGTACAAAGAGTGAAATAAACAATTAGAAATACATACATATAGAGTTTATATTCGTAGATCATAAGTACTGTTATAATTAGACATTATTGAAGAGACAAATTTTAGATAGGAGTGCTGGCAGCAGGGAGTGTGAGGGAGACTCATGGTGAAGGGAGGAGAAGAATAGAGAGACATGATGAAACATAATTAAGGAAATATAAAGGAAAAGAAGATTGCGTGGCTAATAGAGATAGATGAAGAGGAAGGCATCTCAGGAGCAAGATAGGAGACGCTATCTTTGCTATTTGACGGATGAGAGGATTGGCCTGGTACATTAATTTTGTGGAGAACTTTATGAAGATCATAGTAGGAAATGCTTCAACTTCTTCTTAAAAGCAGCAGGAGATTGAATTTTGCGCAAGGTAAGGGACAGTTTGTTCCAGAGGCGGACAGCGGCAACTGAGAAGGAGTTTGCAAAAGTTTTTGTTTTGTGAGTGGGCACAGTTAGGATACCAAATAAGAGTGACCTCGTGTTTCGATTATGATGGCATGACAGGTTTTTAATCTCTGAAGCAAGGTACTGGGGTGCTTGCGCGACGAGGAGTCTGTGAAGTAGACATAGAGTGTGGTAGTCACGCAATTTGTCCGGCCGCAGCCACCCTAGCTCGGAGTATGAAGCACTAACATGATCATATCGGCGAATGTTGCAGGTGTAACGCACACAGGCATTCATGGTTAGCTCTAGCCGTCTATTGTTTTCACTACTCGTGCCTTGCTGAATCACATCACAATAGTGGAGATTCGGTAGAACGAGTGCTTGCACGAGCTGGCGTTTCAAGTCCTGTGGAAATATGTTCCGAAACTTTTTGAGAGCATAGAGACAAGCAGACGTCTTTCGGCACACTGCGACTGTATTCTCCGCCCAGTTGAGATGCTCATCCAAAGTTACACCCAAGTTCTTCACTGTTTTCTGATATAGTATTGGAGTACCGTCGAGCAGAATAGGAGGTAGCCGTTCGCGGAAATCTGAACTCATTAATTTCTAATGGGCTATTAAGATTACTTGCGTCTTTTTTGCATTTAGTTTAAGCCCCAGGTTTTTCGCCCATGTCACTACTGAAGACAGATCATCATTCATCTGAGCGAATGCAGTGTTTACGTCTTCAGGTCTGACGCTTAGGTAGAGTTGGAGGTCGTCGGCATAGAAATGATATTTACAGGAGGACAGAACCGACGAAATATCGTTGACATATAAAGAAAACAAAAGTGGTCCTAAGACTGATCCTTGTGGCACTCCCGAGGAAACATGTTTCCAGGAAGATTTTTCATTTACGCAGATAACACATTGCTGTCTGTCTTTTAAGTAGCTTTCAAACCATCTCATTGCACTTTCAGAGAAATGAAGCTGTTGCATTTTTCTGAGCAATATGTCAAAGTTAACAGTGTCAAAAGCTTTGCTGAAGTCCAGTAGCGTCAATACTGTTGCCTTTCGATTGTCGATGGCACATTTCAGATCACCAGTTACTTTAATTAGAGCAGTTTAATTAGGTGACTTGAGTGTGCGTATGTGGTAACAGCTCCCTCCAGAGACCTGTTGTTCATGCCAAAGGTGGACATACCGACTATTGGGTAAGTGGTCATAATGTTGAGCCTGATCAGTGTAGATCACCCTGATGAAGGTCACTTTTAATAGTGTCTGAAGCGTTGCTTCTGTAAACAACGCGGCGATGCACTCACATCTTCGAAAACACTTAACTGAAGAGGACCACGACCACTGTAGGTTTCTCCTGCACGTATTTATGACTGTAATGAAAATGAACTGGATGTGAACGTGACATGTAATAATGTGCGTGGATCGTAAATTATCCAGGGAAGTTCGTTACTGGATTACAAGACATGATGAATGTTGGGGAAATATTAGGAAATACATGGCCCCAACATTGATACCTAAAACTGAATAATCCAATACGTGGAAGAGTCTACAGGCGGCCTCTGTCAACCAGTCCACGTCTAGTGACATGTGATATGATGCTAATGATACGTCACAACGCATCCAACCAATTCGTTCATCTCAGGAGTTGACTCATTGAGTCTGTGCCCTATATCGTCTTCAACAATTTGTTATCCCATTGGTAAGGCATATCCGTAGTAGGTTACAGTTTTGTTTATCCTTAATTGCTGAATAACTACTCAACTCTATGTACGTATCCAAACACTCAGTAATCTCCGGAACTTTTTTTCCCACTTTGGAGCAATAGTACAGCTTTTCTAAGTGTTTCCATCTTTTCATTATTGTCCTACAGAAGTGTGCTTTACTAACTTAGCTCAAAACTGGATGATGAAATACAGTGGTGACGTAATATAGTGTCATACAGCTGCGGTCGTCCATTACGGAAGTCCTGTCTTCTGCCAGTGACAGATAAACGGAACGCCTTATTTATACAGAGCGGACGGGACTTCCCGGAAAAAAGGGCGGATGTGTGGTTTCCTTGTGTCTTTCTCACATTTTGTCCTCTTTCAGGCAGGAGATCTTTGTTCAAATGTGCTTTCGATAGTCTTGCCTGAATATGTCATCCCACGCAAGACAGAGATCTCGATTCGTGTCCCAATCAATTACATACCTCTAATTTGCCTTGTAGTTTCAAATATGAATAATCTATTGAGTTCAGCATAGGACGAGATTTTTCCACTTTTTACTTTAATAGCTTACCAATCATCTAACTGTCTGGGGATCCAGAGGCAGCTCATAAGGCATCTGTCGTTCTTTATGAGAGGAATTTCTAGTTGTAAACATAGTAAAAAAAAGTTTCAGAAAGAACGACGCAAATGCCTCCTCGCCGCTCTGTACACCCCGACCGAAGGAACAGTACACTAGCAGCGGGTAGCTGCCAAATAGAACAGACCTCACCTGCCGTAGACTAATTTTATTTACAAATATTATCAAATAAAACAGTCTTGTGTAGTACTTAGTCTTGTAAAGGTATGCGCGCCAAGCTCGAACTGATTGCTAATGCATATAATTGTAACTTGTGGTTCAATTCAAGTTAGAAAAGAGCAACAACACACTGCTGTATAAATACGAGAAGATACAGTGACATGTATTTTAACACGTATTCTGAATTCAGAGAAGTGTTTAGAAAAACTAATGGGACGTGTTTCTACGTGTCTGAATGCTGAAAAGGGATAGGAAGTTTTTAATAGGGAGCTGAGTGTTCTTTTTTACGAAAGTTATAAGCTTTTTATTCCGTCGGGGACTGTTGTTCGGCGGTTTTGAGGACTTATGCCATTAATAATGTGGTGTGCGTACTGTAAGACCTTCGGTACACACACCATCAGATTATTTGACTTGTCCCTCTAACGAAGTAGGCGAGTGTCAGCAATATGTCACGTGGTCTTATCGTGGTGTGTTTATCTTCTGCCATTAGGTCAGACGATAGAAATGCCACTTGCACGCTTAGAGTAGCAGTTTGACGGTGACCAACTTTAAACAGAACTTGAATAATTTTCAAACACATTTATTAAAATAATAACAAGCATAAAAATAACTTAACTTGGTTCTGGATGCTATTTACAATTGACAATCTGAAGTTCCTTTTGTCTTGGTACGTTAATTTTATTCTCACATATCTCTGATACTTGACAAAGTATCTGTACATTATCTTCATGGCTATGTACAGGAATGTGCTAATCTTATTAGGCGCAGACTGAAACTTGACTGTAGACTGGTACAGACTAATGTAGACTGGTACAGACTAATGCAGACTTGTGCAGACTAATGCAGACTAATGCAGACTAAGGCAGCCTAATGCAGACTGAGTAATCAGAGGTCTGTACACTCGTTATAATACCTTGCGTATTCAGGTATCACTGCGTGAGTGTGATCCGTGAGGAGAAAAGGTTCTCCATTAGCAGCAATCTCATTGGCTGCGTTACAAATTAATACGCGGATCGGCGGAAGCAGAATTTGGCCCGTCTCTAAGACAGCGCCATCTCGTAGTGCAGAGACGGACGAGCGCTGCGCCTGCGCTGTTGTGCTTAGCAGGGCGCGCTCTGGTGGGAAAGTTGTGTACGTGCTGACTATGCGGAACTATGTACACAGCAAATAACTATAGGCGCTATGATCCTTCGAGCCTGAGTACGCAAATTTTTATTAGTCCAGGACTTGGTTTGCTTTCATTAGGTGGCAGTAATACCGGGAATCTGTCCAGGCCCCTTTAGTGCGTGACAACCCCCTAAGCCGATAACTCGTATCCGGTGCCGGGATCTTTGCCTTTCGCAGGCAAATGCTCTACCATTTGAGCACCCAAAACATGACTCACGACCCGACCATGGAAGGTAGGAGGCGAGGTACTGGCAGAATCAAAGCTGTGAGGACGGGTCGTGACTCGTGTTTGGTAGCTCAGATGGTAGAGGATTTCCCCGCAAAAGGCAAAGGTCCCGCGTTCGCGTCTCGGTCCGCTACAAATTTTAATCTCTCAGACACTTTCTTAGGTAAATCTAGTTTATCCACGAAAGAAGTGGCTTACAAAATATTTCTTGGACCGATTCCTGAGAACTGTTTATCGGTCCAGGGCCATTACCAAGTTGGATTAATAGAAGACATGGAGAAGATCCAATGAAGAACGGCGCATTTCGTCACAGTATCGTTTAGCCGGCCCGAGAGCGTTACGGAGATGTTTAACAAACTCCAATGGCAGGTGGTGTAAGTGAGACGGTCTATATCACGGGAGGCATTCTCTGTTATAATTCCGTGAGCGAACGGTTCAGGAAGGCTCGAGCAACACAAATTACCACGACAAGCGCATACACCGTCCGTCCAAAAAGTTTCCGAGACTGATTTTACTGCTGGCGTGTAAGCGACGTCAGCGCAGTTACTACAGTGGCAGCTTGAAGTAGCGATAATAAGCAACAGATGTACATCGACTATTCTATTGAGAGCAGACAGTGTTGAGTAGTGTACATGCGGCCGCAGTGAGTCAACGTTGTTGTGACATCGTGAGAATGGAGCAACATTTCTAACTCATGTGTTCAATATATCCTGCAGGATGTTTCGAAGAAGAGAAGGGTGTGTGCGGAGTTCGTCTCGCACACCTTCAGTCCAAAACAGAAAGAACAACGAGTGAACGCCTGCCATGTTTTGACTGAAATGCAAAACGCGGACAGTAAGTATTCTTTTCTGAAAAAAACAAGAATTACGATACCTGTTATCAGTACAAACCTACAATAAAACGACATATTCCTGAAATTTACATTAAGGGTCAACGCTTTGACGGCATGACCGACATAATCGACATTGGAGACAATGTGACGCGCGAGTTGGAAAACATCTCAAAGAAGGACTTTTCTGAGAGTCTCATGTTATTTTATAAACGTCCTGAGCGTTGTACTCAAGTGAGGCGGGGAGGATATGCAGAACATTTCAAGAATTAAAACCACCATCGTAAATCTTCTCTCTGTTTCGTCAATCCAGCCTCCAAACTTTGCGGGGTAATGTACTACGGAGTTTCTGCGTTAATCTTTATTTCCACGTACCATTCTGGAATGGAAAATGGAAGAGAAGTAGCGGAGGGGATGGGGGTGCTGGCATGGGGGGAGATATTAACACCAGAAGTACCCTTCTTCGTTATGCACCATAAGATGGCTTGCGAAATATACTGGTTAACATTTATTGAACTATATGAAAAAAAGTAAATCACTTACAAACTACGGCATGCACACACTCTTCAACATGTAAACGTCACTACAGGCATTCGGATTTAGTTTATGACATGTTCGATATGCATGCCATCATTGGCGATGATGTGTCCCAGACGAATAGCGAAATTCTGCTTGACCCGCTGAAGTGTCTGAACATCGATGTTGTCGATGACCTCCTAAATGCTTGTTCTCAGCTCAGAAATGGTTTGAGGTTATTGCTGTACACCTTGTCATTAATACAGCCTCACAAAAAGGAGTAGCGTATGTTCAGATCCGGAGAATATGGCGATCAGTCGAGGCCAATGCCAGTGTTTTCTGGGTACTCCAAAACCAGAATGTAGCCCCACAGAGTGCCTCTCCAGGACATCAAACACTCTCCTGCTTCGATGGGGTTGAGCACCGTCCTGCATGAAACACACCCTGTCGAACTCAGGGTCACTTTGGCTAATGGGGATGAAAACATCTTCAAAACCTTTGCGTGCCGTTCGGTAGTCACCATGCCATCAAGGAATATCACACCTATTATTTCGTGACTGAACATTGCACAGTTATCCGTTGAAGGTGAAGAGACTTCTCGATCGTGAAATGCGGATTCTCAGTCTCCCAAATGTGCCATATTTGCTTATTGACGAACCCATCCAAATGAAAATGGGCTTCGTCGCTAAACCAAACCATTCAACGCATAATAATTACCATCACTCCACACGGACAACCGTGCAGTTTGAACGTCCTGCCGCAAACACTTCAGAAATTATGACACTTTTATTTCATATAGTTCAATAATTGTCAGCCTATAGATGCACAGTATGTGTATACCTAACAAAAGATAAATTTTGTCGCTCTAAGACAATTCTTGGCTTCAGCCCAAAGCACTGTTTGGTACCGCTCTCCACTGTATTCTATGTAGCTGAATCACAGCACCGTGAAGCGCTATAGGCGTTCGAATTGTCCCTCTGACACAAAGGAAAGAGAAAGAGCAGGACGGAACTGTTGCCTGGAATCCCCTAGGAATTGCCTAATCAGGAAGACTTTCTTTCCTCTACACACAATGGCCTCTTTCCTCGTGCTGTATGGCAGTGGAGTCTTAAGTGTGTCAGTCGAATGTGGGTGAGTGTAATGTGTGTGGCATGTTCGTGTTCGATGATGATGATGACAGAAGAGAGAGGGCGGAAACCCAGTGGCAGCACATAGCTCCTACTCCTCTTGAATATCAAACCACTTCGCATTCTTGAATGCTTTTTCTAGATAGAGAAATACAGTGAATTTGTCTATTACGTTGGTGCATAAGGTTGTGGCGTTTTCCCATAGGTTTAATAAACACAAAAGATAAACATGACAGATTTGCTCACCAATACTACTCGTATTTTTTTCTGCACTATTTACAACAGCAGTAGTGGAGCAAAGTTTGTGTGGTGTCACCGCCAGACACCACATTTGCTAGGTGGTAGCTTTAAATCGGCCGCGGTCCATTAGTACATGTGGGACCCGCGTGTCACCACTGTCAGTAATTGCAGACCGAGCGCCACCACACGGCAGGTCTAGAGAGACGTACTAGAACTTGGCCCAGTTGTACGGACGACTTTGCTAGCGACTAGACTGACGAAGCCTTTCTCTCATTTGCCGAGAGACAGTCAGAATAGCCTTCAGCTAAGTCCATGGCTACGACCTAGCAAGGCGCCATTAACCATTTCTAGAGAGAGTCTCACATGTATCATCAAGAATGCTGTATACAAATGATGGATTAAAGTTAAGTATTCCAGCAGCTACATACTTTTCTTTATAGCATTCATTACGTATCCTGTTTCAGACCTAACGCCAGCCGGCGTGAGTTGACGCGTGCATTTCGGCCTCCTCTCTAAATTTGTGTACGTTGTGTTGGCTAATCTGCCGACACAACAGTTTGTGTCACCCTACTCTCCATTATTGCCAGATGTATTCAAGATGGCGGCGATGACGCCATCCAAGAAGGCTGCCTGTAGTCTTGGCAACAGCACATGATGTCATCCAATATGACAGCCTTGACGTTTAGCTGATGATGCGAGTACTGTTATCCAAGATGGCGTCATTTGGCGGGAAATTAACATGACACCCTGCCATGTCCCTCTGGCGGGAAGTTCATATTTCATCAGGACAAGGCAACACACTATGGCTACCTCCAATAACCTAAGAAAATGGCGGGAAAAAAGGGTGCTTGGGCTACCTTCACTAACCCAAGTCACATGACCACCATCTCTTCCTAGGAACTGGCAGGAGAAGGACTAGGCCTGTGCTGGACGTAAGTTTTCATTTCCAGTCTTTATTGAAACAATTTGAGGCACTGCTTCCATCCAGTGTGTTCGCCATAAGGGTCTGGAGTCCAATTGGCCTAGTACACAGTACTG
Source organism: Schistocerca cancellata (assembly GCF_023864275.1). Classification (NCBI taxonomy): domain Eukaryota; kingdom Metazoa; phylum Arthropoda; class Insecta; order Orthoptera; family Acrididae; genus Schistocerca; species Schistocerca cancellata. Next base: position 97,619,486 of record NC_064634.1, on the reverse strand, counting down.
CCACCTGAGGGCGCTGTCGTCCCTCCCATGACATAATCGAAGATTGTGGAGGGGGAAATGGTGGGAAAATGACTCAACCTGTTCCAGGCTGCTGGAGAGAGGAACGAGTGTAATTTATTTATTTTTGAACAAATTATTTAGGGACAGGTTTTACATATGAGGATAATCCCAAAAGTAAGGTCTCCTATTTTTTTATAAGTACAGAATTCTGTTTGTGTGGCAGTTGGTCACACTGTTACAAAGAGCACTTCATGCGCTGGGTGTAAACATGCGCACCTCACGCTGAATCGCTCAGTCTTGGCTTGGCAGCCATTGAGAATGGAGCTCCTGTTGGATGCTACTACCAAGTGCGAATTGCGTGCAGTTATTCGATTTTTGAACGCCAGGGGCATTGCGCCGATTGAAATCCATCTCCAATTGATGGAAGTGTACGGTGAGTTGTGCTTGGATGTTAAAATGTTCGTAAGTGGTGTAGAGAGTTTGCAGCTGATCAGAACAAAATTCATGACAAACAAAGGAGTGGGAGACAGTCAATTTCTGAAGAGACAGTGTTGAAGGTTGAGCAAAGCATGCGTGAATATCGGCAGATCACCCTGTATGATCTCTGCACATTGGTTCCTGAGGTTTCCCACGGCACCGCTCACAGAATTTTAACAGAAACACTGAACTACCGGAAGGTGTGAGCAAGATGGGTGCCACACATGATGACTGAAGACCACATGTGGCAATGAGTTGATGCTTCCCGCACATTTCTTCACTGCCTTGCAGCCGAACAGGGCAACTTTCTGGACTCAGTTGTCAGGGGTGACGAAACCTGGGCATACCACTTTAAACCTGAGACCAAGCAACAATCACGCCAGTGGCGGCATCCATCTTCGCCAAAACCGCGGAAATTCAAACAAACACAGTCTGCCAGTAAAGTCAAGACAACCGTTTTTTGGGAACGGAAAGGGGTATTGTTGGTCGACTTTATGCCCACTGGGACCACAATTAACGCTGACACGTACTGTGAGACACTGAAAAAACTCAAACGGGCAATTAAGAACCGGAGAAGAGGAATGTTGAGCAAGGGTGTACACATTCTACATGACAATGCTCATCACTCGGTAAACAGTTGCTCTCCTGCAACAGTTCCAGTGGAACGTAATCACCCACCCACCCTATAGTCCTGACTTGGCGCTCAGTCACTATCACCTGTTCCCTAAGTTAAAAGAACATTTGGCCAGAAAGCGATTCAGCTCCGACGACATGAAAGAAGAGGTTCATAACTTTCTGAACAGCATGGCGGTGAGTTGGTATGACATGAGCATACAAAAACTGCCACAGTGTCTACAAAAATGCATCGACAGAAATGGTGATTATGTGAAAAAATACTTAAATGTTCAAGCTGTAAACTGATGTAAACCGTTGTAGAAATAAACAGGTCTATGTACTTATAAAAAAATAGGAGACCTTACTTTTGTGATTACCCTCGTAGTATATTTGTTACACTGATACAAAACACACACCCTGTCGTGCTTCAGGTCGCAGTAAATAGTCTAGAGACCTTCAAACTACTCGTAAATAATGCAGTACATTGATGTGCAGAGACGCAAACAACTCTGGGGCAAACATGTTGCATAATCCAACGTTCAGCACTGTACTCTGGGTGTCCTACCTAATGTTTGGCTCCTTGTCAGCACTCAACCTATTGCTCTGTTAAGTGTTTTTCCATGTCACTCCCTTTCCTTAAACTATTGTACCGCCTTTGATACCAAATTAAGTAATTAGTTATGTGAATTTCACATGCTTTTGAAAGCCATTTGTGACGCATTCTTCTTTGTCACCCACCCCCTTCAACTATTGTACTGCGTTTTACCTACAAATTATTCGAATTAACCTAGTGTTCTGCACTTAACCTGCTGTTCTGCTCCATGTCACCCACTCACACACACCCTCCCCTTAAATATTACAGCACTAACACCACGTTGATATAAAAATGTATGCAAATTAATTAAACCGATATTCTTCACATGTATGTAGTAGTTAAGATCGCTAATAAAAAACACACCCTGCCACCCGACGCCCGACATCGAAGCCAGAGTCGGGGTGCACCGGTGCCCCCATGAAGTGACGATGCGGCCACCAGCCGCTGAGCCATACACAGGTGTCCGTTTGGGTCCTGCAAGCATGAGGCCACGGCATCCCTGAGAATTAACAATGAATGATCTGCACAGTTACCTATCTACATTCGCAATTATACTCGCAAAGTAGAGAAGGAACACTGAAATTGGGAAACATGTTGTCGCATCATTGGTCAGTTTTGAAATTACTGTAAAATTGCTAAAGTTGTTCACACTATCAGCTGTGATGCTTATTATTACAGTATATTGATTGTGCATTTTCCACCCCATCTGTCCACTGGTACGCTGTTGGTTACCACAAAATAATTGACTGAAATCGCTTGTTTGAGTTGGAGAATGAGTTTTGATGGAGGGATAACACCTCTTAGGGATGGATAGCATGGAAACAGTAATCGCGTACATGACTGCAATATGAGGAATCAGTCAAAACAGAATCCAGAGCCATCAGCTATTACGTCACTGTTGACAGATGAGTTTAAATGTAGGTCGTCAGTCACCTTCGGACTGCGGTTAGGAAACTCTCCACAACACCGCCAAACTCTTCCAGTGTGTGTGATGTGTTATGGTAGCAGCAGTAACAACATGATTTACAGCATGCGACGTCTAGTTTTCTGCGAGAGACAATGGATCAGAAAGTGTTAATGTCAGTTTAGAACCTGACACAGACCTTCATTTCATGGAGTAAAAACAAAATGTAGGACAGTGTACAAAGCGTGTTACAGCAGAAAAAAACAATGTTTAAACAATGACACAGGGTAACAGAGAGCGTCTCTTGCGACTTACAGTATAGTCTGTGGGATACGATCATCCTCCTACAGTATATGTGATAAAACATTAAACTGGTCTGTGCAGTTGATCAATACCTGTATATTTAATAGGATCGTCACATGTGCTCGATGCTGGCATGCATGCAGTATTTGTTTTCGATGTATGGATAGAGAGAGATGTGGTAAAAATCTTATCAGTTCCTCTATTGGATGAAGTTAGTGGAGCTTTTATAGTTTTTAATTTTTCTCTGTTGAATGGTACAGAATAATGAAGATAGCATGTTGGGATGAGAGACGTGAATGCGTCCTGAGGGACGCGGATCTGTAGTACTTGTATGTAGTTTGGGGACACACCACAGTGGAGTAGCAAAATCATCGTCCTTCTCCCAGTTCCCTTTTCCATCGAATGGTCCTGTAGTAGTAACTCAGCTTAGCCTGTTTCCACATGGGTTGCAGAAGGTGGTAGATACAGCTTTCTCCAACTTCTACTCATTTCCGACTTACATTGGAATGATCACATGCGCAAAACGCAGGGGTGGTAGCGCAGAGTCTGAGGAGCAGTTGCAAGATGCATAGGGATTCCCTAAAACCACATTGAAATTTTTCTGTAGCAGATAGGTTCGCAAAGGTGACTCGTTTCGAGATATGAGAGTGCCAGAAATATGATTCACTAGTGGCTGTAATCATTAAAGGACTTGTCCATAGGATCCAGCGCAGGTATGTGGTTGAATGGAAAGACTTTATTCCAAATCCCACACAGCATTTCTACCGAAAGCGTAGCACAAGAGGTCTGAAAAGCAAGTGTACATTTCTTATGATCTCAATCAGCACACCATCTACTACTGTTTGTGATCCTTTTTAATCAACAATCGTTTGCCGGAGTGGCCGAGCGGTTCTAGGCGTTACAGTCTGGAACCGCGCGACCGCTACGGTCGCAGGTTCGAATCCTGCCTCGGGCATGGATGTGTATGATGTCCTTAGGTTAGTTAGGTTCAAGTAGTTCTACGTTCTAGGGGACTGATGACCTTAGAAGTTAAGTCCCATAGTGCTCAGAGCCATTTGAACCATTTAATCAACAATCGCCTATAACCCAGTCGATATATCACCGAACCTCTGACATGGCATCGAGACAGAATGCATTACAAATACTGGAGACATATCTAGCGGCGGCGGCATGAGGGAGTTGCAAATGCTGGTTTCATACCACACTCCTTAGGAGAATCACTTTCAAAATTCGGAAGTTTTACAACGAGGGTGTGCTGTTGGTGACGTAACTGCACTGCTTGTCTGATAACATACACTCCGACGATCACCATCTATATTCAGTGTCACGGTATTTGTCTGGAAAAACCACGTCATTCGTAGGTAATGCCATACGTGGACTTATAAAGCCTTAGCATGGATACTTGTATGCACCTGTACAGCCAAGACTGCTTATGATGGTAATATGGTTTTGTTTTTTTAACATAGAGCTGTTTGCAAGACGATTACGCCTCTATTTCTAAGACACGGTGGTAGCACTTGAAGAAAAACTTATGAGACTTGTCCGCCCATCGTTGATTCTCGGTCAGTATTATTTCGTATCGCTGGCAATTAGTTATTGGAGAAGTATTATACTTAGTAGTAGGTTCGCCTTGAGCATCAGGCTTAAGAAGTATGTGTTTGTGTTCCAACATGTGCAAAGGAAATTACTGTGTCCAGTCGTAAGGAAGGTATGCATTTGATGTGGAGTACTGTGACAGCAAAGGGAATCAGGCTTATAGAGTATGCGTTTGTGTTCCGACATGTGCAAAGGAAATGACTTTGTCCAGTCATAATGAAGGTATGGATTTGAGTACTGTGGTAGAAAAGGCAGGCGTATGTCAAGTCATAAGAATGGTACTGATATTTCTATTTCCAGAGCCACAGCCATTAGTAGGGTGTATTTCCGATACTCCACTAATTGCCGAATGTCGTTCAATTGAGACCGCTATCGTAATATTTAATTGTAAGTACAGGGATAAAATATATATGAGGCTGGTTTTGTTTTTCCTAGGACAATTCTGTCTATGCGTGCTTGGCGTGCAGCGCCGGGGACCTGTGGTGGGAATGATACACGTTTCTGGCCAACGGTAGGAGCTGTCCAAATGGATAGGCCTGTTGGGGTGTAGTAATGTAGTTGACTCAACCATATCGTCCTCTAGACGGCCGAATAGCGAACTAATACTTAGTATGTGCTGGAGAGCTTTCGTAATCGCGTGGAAATGTGAGAAGATTCAATATGGACGTGTGTTTGCGCTGGACCATTATTCACTCCCACTATTGGGATGACTGCTTCTGCACATTTCGCGCCTCTACTTAGTTGAGGGAACATTGATTGTGTTGAGTACATCTAGCAAGTAAAAGACAGGTGGAAGACTCGTTTGCTGGTTCTCTAGGTATAAGAAATACGTTAGCTGACTTTGTAAATTATAGGGATGATTTGGAATCTGTTATATCACCGACATCAGTATTCGTGAGTATCAGTTTCCTCTATTTTTTGTCGAGTTCTCACGTAAAGGTCTTCGCAGACAGGATAAGTTTCTAGTTACTCAGTGGTTTACAGCACGCCCCACCTTGCAAAAGTTTCGGGTTTGCAGAGAAATTATTCCCAGTCTGTATCTTCGGAATTATGTTGCACAAGCGATCGGTTAGGATACGGCTATGTGCCTGATATCAAGAAGTATCGCGTAAATGGTATAATATTCTGGCAAACCATGTGAAAATACATGTGTACTTTTAATCCCCAGAGTCTGGAGATGGGTGTAAAAAAAGCAAACAAGCAGGTCGGGACAAGAAACAGTAAAATCTTTGTGTCAGGGGGGAACCGACACAGCCTTTGTACAACAGTTCTGAGAGTGACTTCGGTCCACTGAGGGCGATCTGGTCACGCGTTGGGAGTGGATAACCACCCAATCTTGCAAGAAATAGCTAGTGTTGTGAGGAGTATATACGGTGCTGTCCATCTCCATGGTATATGTAAGAGTGTCTGGCGGTCGATAGCTACACGAATGATGTAAAAGGATCGACTTTGTATGACGCAGGATAAGAACTGTATATTTTCTACATCGACATGGTACATGGTGATGTATTGCCGGGTTGGAGATCGGTTTCATGCTCTAGTATTCAAGCTCCATCCTCAGTGGCAGAGCAGTGTAATTGAGTAAGAGTCTTTCTGTATTTGACAATCTATATGATACTTTTGTAGGGCTTAACTGTCAGTGCAATTTGGCGATCTGTAGAAAATACTATTGCTGCTGGAAGTCTTGTCTGTAGAAAACAATGGCAGATGGTGCTCCTGCACTGGCAGCAGCAGCAGTTTGACAGGTAAATTCAATAAGGGCCAATTCCAATGCTCCATTCAGTCATAAGACATCCTATGTGCTGGGGTGTAGGAGTCTCTTCAAATAGATTCAAACAAGATGGAGGCAAGGTATCTATGGGAAGTTCTGAGAAAGCAAGTGTTGAAAGACAAGTGGAAGCAGACCATCCATCTATTGCAGGAATGCCATCACTCATCCGCCACTGTGGCACTAGGACATCTTCAGAGCAGTAGCTGTAGGATACCGAAAATTCCCGCCATTTTTCTGTTCTGGAGAACAGTGCTTCGAATTCTGTTTGCATAATTGTTCTGATTTCCCCCCATCTGAGCTTAGACAGTGCTCTCTTTGCAAACAACAAGAATCCTTTTATGATCAATGGTTTCTCGTGAGCATGCACAGACATGATGAAGTCTTTTAGCAGTCAGAACGTTTAATGTTTCTGAGACGTATTTTAACAACAGGACAAACATTTTGCAGTGATGTGTCAACCATGCTGGGCATGTGTGCACATTCATCTCGCATGTCCCATTTGGATCGCTAGAGAGAAAGCATTCAATATTATTCTGGCAAGCATTGGAACAGATTTCTATAGCCCGACCTGTGTCCATAGGGAGAGAGGTTTCGTGCCAGCGATTCAGAGGGTGAGTTGGCGCTTATTTAGAAAGAATGTGACGTCAACATAACATTGCGAACCTTTTAGCTGCTGTATCTCTCTCTGCACTGGACCGGTACCGAAGCTATGCGTCAGAAACAGTGCCTAGGTGAACACGTATTTCGACAGGAGTTTCTCAGGTGTCAAGTATGAAAGGGAATCCGCCACCTCATGCTTGCAGGACCCGAATGGACACCTGTGTGTGGCTCGGCAGCTGACGGCCGCGTCATCACTTCGCAGGGGCGCCGGTGCACCCCAATTCCGGCGTCGGCGTCTGGTATCGGGTGGCGGGATGTATTTTTTACTAGCGATCTATTGTTTAAACTATATTTTATAGATTTCACCAACCAATAGGATGCTGCGAATTAAAAAAACTACCCCATACACGTGAACAATATCGATTTAATTAATTTGCATACATTTTTTATATCAACATGGTGTTAACTGTGCAATAATTAAGGGGAAGGTGTGTGCGAGTGGGTGACATGGAGCAGAACAGAACAATGGTTCAAATGCCTCTGAGTACTATGTGACTTAACTTCTGAGGTCATCAGTCCCCTAGAACTTAGAACTACTTAAACCTAACTAACCTAAGGACATCCACGCCTGAGGCAGGATTCGAACCTGCGACCATAGTGGTCATGCGGTTCCAGACTGTAGCGCCTAGAACCTCTGGGCCACCCCAGCCGGCGCTAAACAGCAGGTTAAGTGCAGAATACTAGGTTAATTTGAATAATTTGTATGTAAAATGCAGTACAGTAGTTGAAGGGGGTGGGTGAGAAAGAAGAATTCGTCAGAAATGGCGTTCAAAAGCATGTGAAATTCGAAAAGTGTACCAGAAAATGGTGGGAGGACATAACTAATTACTTATTTTTGGTATCAATGGTCGTACAATAGCTTAAGGAAATGGGGGTGACATGGAAAACCACTTAACAGAACAACAGGCTAAGTTCCGACAAAGGGCCACACATTAGGTTAAGACAACAGTGGTGAATATTGGGTTATGCAACATGTTTGCCCCAGAGTTGTTTGAGTCTCTGCTCATCAGTGTACTGCATTATTTATGAGTAGTTCCCTGGTCTCTAGACTATTTACTGCGCCCTGAAGCACGTCAGGGTGAGTGTTTTGTATCAGTTTAATAAACATACTATGTCAAATCCGTCCCTCGTTCCTCTCTCCAGCAGCCCGGAACAGGATGAGTTCTTTCCCCGCCATTTTCCCCCACCCCAGACCATCATCTTGATTTATGTGAAGGAAGGCAAGACAGTGCCCTCTGGTAGCAGTACTGTGTATTAGGTCAGTTGGACTATGGACCGCATGGCGAACACACTTGATGGTGGTACTGCCTCTAATTGTTTAAATAAAGTCTGAAAATGAAGACTTACATCCAGCACTGGCCTAGTCCTTTACCTGCCAGTTCCTAGTAAGAAGTGACAGTCAGGTGACTTAGGTTAGTGAAGGTAGCCTAAGTGCCCTTATTTTCTTAGGTTAGTGGAGGTAGCCATGGTGTGTTGCAGTGTCCTAATGAAATTTGAACTTCCGCTAGGGGAGCATGGCAGGGGGCATGTCACTTTCCCGCCAAAAGACGCCATCTTGGATAACAGTACTCGCGTCATCATGTGACGTCAAGGACGCCATCTTGGATGACGTTATAGTTAGCCATCTTGGATACATCTGGCAACAATGGAGAGTAAGGCACTACTTTGCTCCACTACTAACAGTGTGCCAACAAAGAGGTAACTTTTCGAACCTGCGACTGTAGAGATGACGTGCTTTTGAAGGTAAGAACTCGTCGAGCCAAATTCAGAGCGCTTTTTCACCCTGAAAGAAAATTCTTTGAAGATGCTTCGGTAGAGAGCAGGAAAGGTGAAAATATGATCGCTCAAGATAAGGTGAATAAGTTGGCTGCGGAAATTACTTCCCAGCCCTATATAGTTATTATTGTTACCCTAGCTGAATGCGGGAGGACATAATCGTGCAGTACTATCACTTTACGCAGTCTTCCTGGTCGTTGTTCTTGGACTGTGTTTAAAAGACATCACAGCTGTTGAGAATAAACATCAGCAGTGATGGTTACACCTCGGGGAAGCAATTCGTAGTATAAAGGGCGTTTCAAAAAGAAAGAGCAGATTTCAAACATTTATTTCTCAAAAACTACAAATGATAGAAACACAATTCCAACGGTCCTTCACTCAATATGAGTACCAAATGTTACACAACAAATATCAAAACTGTACCTCAATATGAGCACCATTTGTTACACGACAAATATCAAACCGGTATCTCATTTCTTGCCACACACGACGCAACTGGTCTTTAGTTACCGAATTCACGGCCGCAACAATTCGATGTCGTACCTCTTGAAGAGTAGCGGGCATAGGTGGGACATAAACACAGTCCTTTATGTACCCCCACAAATAAAAATCGCAGGGAGTAAGGTCTGGTGACCTGGGAGGCCACAGACGATGACATTGATCTTGTGCTCCTGCTCTTCCAATCCACCGTCCTGGAATGGTGTTATTTAGGTACCGTCGTACAGGTTCAGAGAAGTGTGGTGGGGCGCCATCTTGCATGAAGATGAAGTGATTTGAATCTTCCTGAAGTTGAGGAAATAGCCAGTTTTCTAACATGTCCAGGTAAATGGTTCCTGTGATAGTTTTCTCCATGAAAAAGAAAGGTCCATAAACTTTGTTTACCGAAATTGCACAAAAGACGTTAACCTTTGGTGAGTCTCTTTCATGTTGAATAACGTCCCTCGGAGTTTCACTCGCCCAAATTCGTACGTTATGCCGATTAACTTTACCAGAAATGTGAAACGTTGATTCATCTGAAAAAATTAATCGTTCGGCAAAATTGTCCTCTTCCATGTCCTGTAGAATTGCAGTTGAAAATTCGAACCTTTTGTTGTGGTCGTCAGGACGCAATGCTTGCAATAACTGCAGTTTGTACGGCTTCATGTGCAGACGGTTACTCAGAACGCGCCATACCGTTGTTTTAGACATGTTTAGTTCGTGACTTGCCCGTGTCGTGGATTTTCTAGGGCTCCTTTCGTAAGCTGCACGGACACGCTCGACATTTTCATCCGATGTGCGTGGACGACCCGTGCTTTTTCGCTTGCAGATGCAACCATCTTCTACGAATCTGTGATGCCACTCATAAATTTGCTTATGACGAGGCGGCTGTTTGTTGAATTGACGGCGGAATGCACGTTGCACACCAACAATGGACTCTAACTTTGCAAATTGCAGCACACAAAATGATCGTTCCTGTGGTGTCGTCGCCATTTTCCTACAAACAAACGCCAGCGCCACTGCGGATTTGCATGGAACTTCTGCGCGGACCATTGAAAAACTTTGAACCTTTCTCTGACAAGAAACGTTTGAATTGTGTTTCTATCATTTGTAGTTTTTGAGAAATAAATGTTTGAAATCTGCTCTTTCTTTTTGAAACGCCCTGTACTACACCTTCGCTGTTCCACCAGATGCATGACATTATCGTTTGTCGATTTGCGCAGGTCGTTGTACAGCGAGTCACTGCTTTGTTTGAGTTCAAACATTCCTTTCATTTCCTTTAGTTAGCAGAAAAACACAATTCCTCGTCACCAGTAATGATACAGGATACGAATTGTCGGTTCTGTTCAAACGCCAGTTGATTAAGAACAAGCAGAGATGCACATGTGGTCATCCACTGGTTTTTGTGATTCTTACTTAGAGCATGCGGGGCCCATACACGCGATTTTTGAACCTTCCCCATTGTATGCGAATGAAATGATCCCAGTTCATCTCATTTGTCAGTTCTCGCGTATACTGACGGGGATCATGTGGATCAATGATTTTCATCAAACATCGAAGGTCTTCCTGAACGAGGAGAGTCACTATGCTTTTGTTGACACCGACCTACACAGCGAGAAACAACGCTCATAATAAAATAAGGGATTTCAGAGCTCGCTGGAAAGATATACGTGTTCGTTTTTCCCGCGCACTGTTCGAGAATGACATAATAGAGAATTATTGTGAAGGTGGTTCGACGAACCCTCTGCCAGCCACTTAAATCTTATTTTCAGAGTATCTGTGTAGATGTAGATGCATTTGTAATGTCAAAACGATCCTCCTCGAAACGGGACAGTGGCACTACCCCCATACACGGCGTAAGTATTTCTGGCTGTCTCCGCTGTTTTCAGTCCTCTACTGAACTCCAGCAGAAGAACATGTATGAAATGTTCCTATTTTCTCCATTTGGCACTCCATTTTCTAACGTTCACAGCTCCATTGACTATCTCCCAATCAGAAAATGACAGTATGTAAACTCAAATAGCAACAGTTAACTACAGATAAAAATGACATTGACAAATAAACCCATAGTAACCGGAATACCAACATGCAAAACAAAAACACTACGAATTTATGCACCAGCCTAATATTTTCTCCATTGTCCATCGTAACGACAGCTACCTCTTTGCTGCCTTTAGCTTCCCTAAAGACAAAGATGATCGCTATACACGTACGCTACTTTTACTTTTTCTCCCTCGGAGCTTTTGTTAGTTTTTCAGCAAATTCGACCACATTAGACCACTGTCGACGCTGCGGAGCACAAACATAAACGTGACAAACAATGCGATCAACACAAAGATCTGCGAGGATGTGTTCGGGGTGTGAAGGCTGACCCCTGGCGTTCGTGTTGGTGGCCAAGTGTCTGCCCACATGCTCTTCCATGTTTACTGATTTTCAATTGCACAGACTCTTTCGCTAGTGTATCAGCCTCAGTTAAGGAATCAACCTGTGCATAAAGGAATTTAAACTCGTTGCTTACCGTTACCGCATTAATACGCGTCGGCCGTACGGACGCTACCAAGAACGCGCAAAAAGTTTGTCCTATCAGTGCAAAAATCCTTCAGAGCATGTCCCATCAACGAGCAGATAACGTATTGCCAGTCACAAAAAAAAATTATATCTACCAAGACTTGTTGTTTCTGTTATTTGTGGTGCTTTATCTCAAGCTTTATCGTTTTTTCTGGAAACTGGGTGCCTACACGTGTTATTTCCGTGCAACACGTTAAGCAATATTTAATATTTATTTAAAGACGGCGCAGAATGAGATACGGTAACAAAGAACTTGAAGGTACACACACATGGACTCCACGGCTACATGGCTTTGAAGTTTTGTCTTATCTGTCGTCGTTAAGCTGACTACGGCTCGGTTTACATAAAGATCTCTCTGCACCTGAATTGTCGGTCAGCTAAGAGAGCAAAATCTCTACTCTAAACTGTTTTTTTAACACGCATAGCTGGCAGGAAGTATGAAAGAAAAGAAATACTGATGGGCAAGTTAGGAGGAACAAACAAGGCCCAGGTTTGGGTGACAACGACGACTGGATGGTGTAACAGCAGCGAAACTTACGTTAGATCGACCTCAAGGCTTAAGGAAGAAGCAAGTGTTTTGATCTATGCAAAGAACCTGCTCTTTTTAAAGATCGTTCACTGGTTTCGAATACTGTTGAAATTCAAGATCGTACATTAGGATGCAAACTTTACGTGACAAAGACTAGACTCAGAGTCATGGTGGTTTACGCAAAATTTATGGAGATGAAGGACGAGGAGGAGATAAACATCCAAAGAGGGGAAAGGAGGAAGTAGATGCAGATAAAGAGGGGGGATAAGATGGACAGCGAGAGAGGGGGAGGAATGGATAGAGAGAGGGAAGAGGAAGAGATGATCACCGAGAGGGAATGAAGGAGGTGGACAGAAATAGCGGGAGGGGAAAATGGACAGAGAAAGTGAAGATGAGGAGATGGACAGAAAGAGGGAAGAGGAGGAGACAGTCAAAGAAAGGAAAGAGGAGGAGATGGCCAGAGAAAGAAAGAGGAAGACTGCAAGGAGAGAAGAAAGAGGAGGAGATGAACAGCACGAGAGGAGATGAGGAGATGGGCAGTGAGAGGGGGAGAAAGTAACAGACAGAGAGAAGGGGAGGAAGAGATGGCCAGTGAGAGAGAGTGGAGGAGGAAATTGACAAAGAGAGGGGGAGGAGGAGGTGGAATTAGATAGAGGGAGTAGGAGATCGACAGAGGGGGGGGGGGGGGGAGAGGAGCAGATGGGCAGAAGAGGGACTAGCAGACTAGCAGCTGTACAAAGAGATGGGGAAATAGCAGATAAGCAAAGAGAGAGGTAGGAGCAGATGGACAGAGGGAAAGGGAGCAGGTAAAGGACAAAGAGTGGGGGTGAAGGAGGTGGACAGAGAGGAGGAAGGAGGAGATAGACTAGTGGAGGACTGGAATGATAGCTTGGTAGTCTGCTAGTTTAGTATAAATCTGGCTTTGTGCTCATACTGATGCAAGCAGATTTTGCTTTTTAAGAAAATGAAATAGTTAGGAGGCTGTAGAAAGGTTTGAATATCACAACTGAATTAATAGCAAAAGGCATATTATTAGTTTGATGTGTAAAACAGTGAGAATAAATTAAGAACAATTAAATAATAAATGATGGGCTCTGTCCAATAGTATTAAAAGAAAGTTCGCAGTGACCAATAAGTAATCCACATTTCTGTACAGAACACAAATGCTTTTATTTTTCACTGTTTACAACAACTGCTGCACATCTGATCGTGTGTCAGAAATTTAGGGATCTCTTCTTAACAGCATTACATTACAAAATGTTCGTGTGAACATGGGATTGAAAATCCTTCGTTAGTGAGGTATGAAAGGAATTGTCTGTAGCAACTCCATGTTGTGTAATTTACCTCAAAGGTGCCTCTTTTACTGACGTTGTTGTTTACAATTGGTCATAGCATTTGTTTTGCTTTGCCTGGCTGTCGTTTGTTCTGTTTTAATGAACTCTTACTTCAGGACACATCACAACAGTGTAATCAGTATGTTGAAACGTCGGATATGCAGCAGATGTACAGTAAAGCAGGTGGGAATGCAGATGCAGCAAGTCAACCTTAGGCTGAATGCTACCATGGGAGGTAGTTACTTTGTGCAAGAACATCTGAGGTACTAGGAACAATTAGGGCCCAAAGCACAGAGACAAAAGTGTGAGAAAAATAGATATTTGTGAAAATCAGATTTATAGACAAACAACCAGTTTCATTGGTCAGAACTGGACCAAATCTCAACATCCAACACCCACTATGAAAAAATAATGTACTGTACCCCATTCGTAGTGAAATATTTGTAAGGTGTCAGCTTGAATGAATGTCAATTTCGCACCTTACGTGACAATTTATGCGGTGTAACAAGTAGGAGGATATGTTGTTACCTGACATACTTTGGCGATAATGAGCAGATTTGCCTATTAAAATGTACAGCATGTAATGCAAAGGGATGACACTCGAATCGATTGTATTAACACACCGAATCCAAATCCTGCATGTGAATGGACAAAAGGTGAAAAACGCTGCTGGAAGAAATGCTTTAGTTTGGGGGCAGACGCAAGTTGCACCATCACAGCCCACGTACAACGGAAGGCTTCTAACAGAGGTGATGACCCGTGGCGAGAGGGACAACGAATGTGCATGGCGATACATCGAGGGGAGCAAGTATCGGCGCAGCGCTGCTTGCTACGGAGAAATTCTTTAGAAAACAGCGCTGGGGAATTTCGAGATGGATACAAACAGGCCAGCGACACAGTTGATCACGTGAAATGCCCAGGGTGCGCTCATGATGTACGCGTATAACTTTTAGGCGTCAGGAGCGTGCACAAATGTCCAATTGGCTGAAATAAACTGGGATGGAGAAAAAGGGGCGATGTTGCGACGCAGTTTAAAGGTAGGCCCTTTGCGATTGGCAGAGGTAGTTTCCACAAGATGAGAGGAATGCTCGCATTGATCTGCAAAAGCTGTGACGTGAAGCACTAAAGGACACGGGTGGGGGACAGTTTGCTACGAAAGACACAAGACCGAAAACTTGGGGGACTCTCCTCTGAACCAGCGTCAAGTGTAGAACAGGGTGCATCACGCTCTGTACGACGCCAAAAGAGGAATTTTGTGTGAACACTGCGTTCTCTTTGGCTGACAGTCAGGTAGAAATTAGCTGAAGAGTCGTTGAGCTCCAATAGCGGAGAAACGAAACAGCCACATAGTTAATAGTTCTTGCAACAACTGTGAGGGCGTCAAACAGAGCAGCACCGCTAGTTTCTGCTACTAATAAGGCAAGTACACCATTCGCTTGTTACATATTTTTACAAGCTTCAAACAGGAGCGACTGCAGTAATGGCTAAGAACTGTGATCGTTGTGTACAGATGCGAGATGAGTTGGCGATCCTTCCTTCACAGCTCAAGGTTGCTTTGGCTTCCACCACGCAGCTTGAGGCTGCTACCAAGGGGCATCACTGTCGGGGATCGAACGCAGGGATATGAGGGACATCGAGCACGTCCCTCCGATCGGTCCACTACTGTGGCCGTCCCGGGTGCTGCCTGCACTGAGGTTGACCCCTCACCTGTGGTCGAGTGGGAGATCATTCCGAAGTCTGCCAGGCAGCGAAAAACTTTCTGACGGGCCAATCGTAGGGCCTCCCCACTTCGTTTGACGAATAGGTTTCGGGCGTTATCTGTGGCTACGATGTCTCTGAGCCAGATGCAGTCGTCCACCCTGTTCCAGAGGAAGCTTCTCGGCCGGCGAGGTCTGGGCATTCACAGAGGGTGGGTTTGCTGGTAATTGGGAGCTCCAACGTTAGGCGCGCAATGGGACCACTTAGGAACATGGCTGCCAAGGAGGGGAAGGAAGCCAATGAGCACTCTCTGCCCATTCTGGAGGGAGTCATTCCGAATGTGGAAATGGTGCTTCCGGATGCCATATAGAGTACAGGGTGCAGCCAACTGCAGATGGTGGCTCACGTTGGTATCAATGAACGCGTTTGTTGATCTGGATCGGAGATGATTCTTTCTGGTTTTGGGAGGCTAGCGGAAATGGTACAGACTGACAGTCTTGCTTCCGAGATTAAGGGGAGCTGGAGGTGGTCAAATCCAAAAAATTAGGATTTTTTTTTTTTTGCTACCGAAAATTAATTGGAACATTCCTCTTTAATGTAAACTTTGATTTATTGTTCTACTCGCCCTAGAAGTGGAGTTATTACCATTTTCCCCCACGCCTGCAGAGAAAATGGGCGGCCGCTGAATGCATCTAACACCCTCTCGTGACTTCCTGGCGAACTGCTTGGGATTTTCTCGGCCTGTTACGCATACAGCGCCTTATGTTACGCATACAGCGAGTGTGCAAGGGTTGGCTACATTGTTTTCTGTGACAAATGAAGCACTAAGAGCGCGGAACATCGTCTCTTTGCTGTTTACCGTTTCGAATTAGTTCAGTGTTGCGCCAGTTGTTGGTAGTATTATACTTCTTGTGTAAAGCGTTGTTCTGGTTACGATGCCACGTTTTAGTAACCGTATATATAACAAGAGGAAGAACGTAGGGAAAAGAAAATTAACACTAATACCAAGTTGCGATACTACAATTACTGAAACAGTGCGTTCTTCTGTTAAGCAGCACATGGCTGGCCATAGCCCTGTGACATCTTCTAGCAAGAAGCTGACTGGTGGAAGTGACAGATTTCGTGAATATGTTAGTGACAGTGATGATATTAACGAAGTACTGAATATTGGATTATTATCTTCTGTGCTGAAAGAAAGTGTTCTGTGCAAAATGTGTTCAAGTGTAGCAGTGGGACTAGAGATAACAAAGCACTTTGGTTTAGCTTGCGAGATGAAGATAATGTGCATGTTGCAAGTATCAAGTGACTTTCTACAATACACATGGCAGACTCTTTGGTGAAAATGGACGATTTAGAGTGTTTGATGTGAATGTTCGACTTGTGTATGGTCTTCGATCCATTGGAAAAGGGTCTGCTGCTGGTAAACTGTTTTGTGGTATTATGAACTTGCCATCGCCTCCAAGCAAATATGGGTACTACTGTGAACTGGTAGGATCCTCTGTTGAAGATGTGGCTTTGAAAACCATG
This sequence comes from Schistocerca cancellata, assembly GCF_023864275.1. NCBI lineage: Eukaryota > Metazoa > Arthropoda > Insecta > Orthoptera > Acrididae > Schistocerca > Schistocerca cancellata. The sequence continues at coordinate 97,602,656 of NC_064634.1, read as the reverse complement.
AAGGAAGCAGTGGAGGAGTCTGTAGAAATCAACGGTGGTTCTAGGGATTTGGTAGTGGCATTAGATGGTTCCTGGCAAAAGAGGGGTCATAAATCCCTGAATGGGGTTGTAACTGCTATTTGTGGTGATAGTGCAAAAGTGATAGATGTTGCAATATTATCAAAACATTGTAGGTGCAAAAATAAAATCAAAGGAGAGCACAGTGGAACCTGTGAGGCAAATTTTAGTGGATCAAGTGGAGCAATGGAAGTGGATGGAGTGAAACAAATTTTTGAACGTTCAGTTCCCAGATACAACGTTAGGTACAAATACTACCTTGGGGATGGTGACTCCAAAGGTTTCAAGACTATAGAGGTACTGAAACCATATGGAAATGAATTTGTAGTTGAAAAGTTGGAATGCATTGAGCATGTGCAAAAGTGTATGGGTGCATGGCTTTGAAGGCTCAAACAAACTTTGGGTTCAAGTAAGCTCAGTGATGGAAAGACAATAGGAGGGAGAGGCAGGCTTACTGATGAGGTGATTGAACGTCTACAGAGATACTATGGGTATGCTATAAGGCAAAATACTAGCAATGATAGTGACATGCGAAAAGCAGTGTGGGCATTGTTCCTTCATACTGCCTCTTCCAATGAATACCCTCAACACAGCCTGTGCCCAAAAGATTCCTGGTGCAAATATAATGCAAAAAAGGACTATTATCACAAACATGGTTTGCCAGCAGCAGTGATAAATGCAATAAAACCAATTTTTCATGACTTAGCACAGCCAGAATTGTTACACAAATGTCTACACGGAAAGATGCAGAATCCTAATGAGAGCATAAACAATTTGATTTGGAAAGTGATTCCCAAAATGGTGTTTGTAAGCATAAAAACACTGCACTTTGGCATTTATGATGCAATAGCAACCTACAACCAAGGAAACAGTGTGAAGTGTGAAGTTCTGAAGGCATTGGAATTTACAGCTGGGGTGAACACTGTACGAGCACTAAGAAATATTGACAGAGAAAGGATAAGAGGAGCAGAAAGAAGAGAAAGGCATATGAAGTATGATGGAACAACAGGCCAGAAAAGAAGACAGAAGAGGAAGCTTTTGGAGGATGAAGAAGAAGACCCTGATAATCCATCCTATAGTGCAGGAATGTATTGTGAAACTTTGATAGCCATTTCCCATAAATTAGAATTTTTCGAATATAAGGAACATTTTCTCAAAATCCACTCAAGCTAGAGAGATGAAATTTTTATACAGCACTCCTAGTGGTCAAACTTACATTTTAACACAGCCATTTGGCAATATGTTCAGTAGTTTCATTTCAGTTTAATTATAAAGCAATTATTTGTAAAAAAATTTGGGTCATTAATAAAAAAAATAATTGGAAGGAAACTAGAAAAGATACTTCAAAATCCCTCTGTCATAACTGCAATACTAAACCACTCTATATGTAAGAAAAAATTCAAATTTTTCTATTTGGTAGTTTATTCATAAATGTTCCTCAAACTTAGTGATTTTAACATGGGCAGTATAGGCACTTCCGGCACCCCTTAGGCAGAGCTCACCATCTGCAGCATCTTCGATAGAACCGACTATGGTCCTTTGGCGCAGAACCGAGTGGAGGGTCTGAATCAGAGGCTCAGGCAGTTCTGTGACCGTGTAGGCTGCAGATTCCTGGACTTGCGCCAAAGGGTAGTTGGGTTTCCGAGTTCCGCTTAATAGGTCAGGTGTCCACTACACACAGGAGGCGGCTACACGGGTAGCGGGGGCTGTGTGGAAGGGACTGGGCGGTTTTTTAGGTTAGAGGTCTCAGGGAACCACAGAAGGGACGTCCGTCTAAATGTGGGCAGGTAAAACACAGTAAGGTAGTTGTAGAAATGATTGGTATTGTAGTTGTAAATTGTCGTAGCTGTGTTGGGAAAGGACCAGATCTACAAGCACTAATAGAAAACACTCAAGCTCAAATAGTTGTAGGTACAGAGAGCTGGGTAAAGCCGGAAATATGTTCAGTCGAAATTTTTTTAAACGATCAAACAGCGTTCAGTAAGGATAGATTAAATACAGTTGGTGGTGGAGTATTTATTGCTGTCAGAAGTAGTTTGCCATGTAGCGAAATTAAAGTAGATAGTTCGTGTGAAATAGTATGGGTAGAGGTTATACCTGACAATCGGACTAAACTATTAATTGGATAGTTTTACCGACCCCCCGTCTCAGAATACATAGTTGCTGAACAGTTCAAAGAAAACTTGAGTCTCATTTCAAAAAAGTACCCCACTCATACAATTATAGTCGGTGGTGACTTCAATCTACCCTCGATATGCTGCAAAAATTATACGTTTAAAGCCGGAGGCAGGCATAAAACGTCATTCGAAATTGTACTGAATGCTTTCTCAGAAAATTATTTTGAACAATTAGTTCATGAGCCCACTCGAAGCGTAAACGGTTGCGAAAGCATACTTGATCTTTTAGCAACAAATAATCCTGGCCAAATAGTGAGTATTGTGACGAATACAGGGATTATGGACCACAAGGCAATTGCTGCTAGGCTGAATGCCGTAAGACCTACAACCATCAAAAAGGAACGCAAAGTACATCTATTTAAAAAAGCTGATATAAATGCTCTTAACGCCTTTCTAAGAGGCAGTCTTCACTCCTTCCGATCTGATCATGTAAGTGTAGAAAAGTTGTGTAATGTCTTCAAAGATATAGTATAGACAGCAATCGAGAGATATATACCACATTAATTAATAAGTGATGGTACTGATCCCCCATGGTACACAAAACGGATCAGATCGTTGTAGCAGAAGCAACGAAAAAAACATGCCAAATTTAAAAGAACGCAAAATCCCCAAGATTGGAAAAGGTTATTAAAAGTTCGAAATATGGCGCGTACTTTAATGCAAGATGCTTTTAATAATTTCCACAACGAAATTCTGTCTCGAAATCTGGCAGAAAACCCTGTGAGATTCTGGTCATACATAAAGCACACCAATGGCAAGACGCAGTCAATACCTTCACTGCGCGATAACAACAGTGAAGTCACTGATGACAGTGCCACTGAAGCAGAGTTATTAAACACGGTTTTCCGAAACTCCTTCACCAAAGAAGACGAAGTAAATATTCCTGAATTCCAATCAAGAACAACTGCCAAGATTAGAAACATAGAAATAGATATCCTCGGAGTAATGAAGCAGCTTAAATCACTTAATAAAGGCAAGGCCTCCGGTCCAGAATGTATACCAGTCGGGTTCCTCTCAGAGTATGCTGATAAAATAGCTCCATATTTATCAATTATATACAACCACTCGCTCACAGAAAGATCCGTACCTAAAGACTGGAAAATCGCTCAAGTCACACCAATACCCAAAAAGGGAAGTAGGAGTAATCCGCTGAATTACAGGCCTATATCACTAACGTCGATTTGCAGTAGTGTTTTGGAACATATACTGTATTCGAACATTATGAAGTACCTGGAAGAAAACGATTTATTGACACATAGTCAGCACGATTACAGAAAATATCGTTCTTGTGAAGCACAACTAGCTCTTTATACTCACGAAGTAATAAGTGCTATCGACACGGGATGTCAAATTGATTCCATATTTTTAGATTTCGACACCGTTCCTGACAAGCCTCTTCTAACCAAACTGCGTGCCTACGGAGTATCGCCTCAGTTGAGCGACTGGATTCGTGATTTCCTGTCACAAAGGTCACAGTTCGTAGTAACACACGGAAAGTCATCGAGTAAAACAGAATTAATATCAGGCGTTCTCCAAGGATGTGTTATAGAACCCTCTATTGTTCCTGATCTATATTAATGACATAGGAGACAATCTGAGTAGCCGTCTTAGATTGTTTGTATCTATATGGTGCGAAAAGTGGCAGTTGACCCTGAATAATGAAAATTGTGAAGTTATTCACATGACTACTAAAAGAAATCAGCTAAATTTCCATTACGCGGTAAGTCACACAAATCTGAAGGCTGTAAATTCAACTAAATACTTAAGGATTACAATTACAAATAACATAAATTGGAACGATCACACAGATAATGCTGTGGGTAGAGCAAACCAAACACTGCGATTCATTGGAAGAACACTTACAAGGTTCAACAGGTCTACCAAAGAGACTGTTTACACTACGCTTGTTCGCCCTGTTCTGGAGTACTGCTGTGCGGTGTGGGATCCACATCAGGTGGGACTGATAGATGATATCAAAAAAGTACAAAGAAGGGCAGCTCGTTTTGTATTATCGCGAATTAGGGGAGATAGTGTCACAGACATGATACGTGAATTGGAGTGGCAATCATTAAAACAAAGGCGTTTTTCGTTGCGACGGGATCTTCTCATGAAATTTCAATCACCAGTTTTCTCCTCAGATTCCGAAAACATTCTGTTGGCACCCAACTACATAGGAAGAAATGATCATCACGATAAAATAAGAGAAATCAGGGCTTGCACAGAAAAATTTAAGTGCTCGTTTTTCCCGCTTGCCATTCGAGAGTGGAACGGTAGAGAGACAGCTTGAAGGTGGCTCATGAACCAGGCACTTTATTGTGAATAGCAGAGCAATCACGTAGATGTAGATGTAGAAGCATACACGCTGCTCCATCTATGCACGTGTATACCGCCATATTTTCCAGTCTAGGGATGAGTGCATGTTTTCTCGCCTAACGAGGAACATGAGACAGTTTCAGCTGATAAAACCAGTAAAGATTTTCATTGGCTTTTTACAGGTTTTTCAGAGGGCTTGAGCAGCCATCCAGCCGACAGCACGTCGCAAGTAAAGGTAATTGCCGCTGGCAGAGGCGTAAACTTGTTGGTTCAGCAGCTTGCGTCCACTTACTGCGCTGACGCATTTTGGGCAACCCCATCATCAGAGCATCTAGAAAAAAAATCAAAAAATAATACAAATAATGGTACATACAGTGACATAGCATTTTAACTTGTTGGAATCGAGTAGAACAACTAAGCGGAAGGAAATACATACCACTTCTTGCAAAATAAGTTAAAGTGGATGCATAATGACGTTCACACAAAACTGACAAACAACATTTGTTGTTGAATATAGTACGAGATGCAGACCAGTTGAAACCAAAGCATGAAGTGAGACTGGTTCACTACGGAGCCATAACGAACACAGAGTACACAAGCTGAACACGCTCTGCATCATAGGATGCGTCGTAAGTTAAAGAAATAAAATCAATAAAAACAATTTTTATGTTTAGTCATTTTTCGTTAAAATTATGAAAATGGCAGCATGCGAAAAGAGCCACTTGAAACTTTCTAGTTCCTCTTGAAAGAAATACGCCACATTTGACAGAGGAAAACTTACGATTCTCCCACTAGAGGACCTCACGACTGTCTACAGCTTTGAATGAGCAACGTCTAAAGCAAACTTATATGGAATTTCACAATATTTAGATTGCGCCTTTAAAAAGCAATAAATAACGAAGCAGTTGAAGGTTAACTTATAGTTAAAAAAGTCCTTTTTTATTTTATATTTTATCCTCTTACTACATCGTGGAAGAAACTGAAAAATCATTTACGACAACTCGCTACCCGCTCATTTATCAGAAGATTCATATCCTGCTGATACCTCACGTAAATTTCTATTTCTTGCAAAATATCTAGGATCGTGCCTTTACTACCATAGTGCGGAACAGACAAGTCATCTTTAACGATTCTTAAGCAATGCTTGAATTCTCTTAGATGGTCCCCTAACGCACTACCATTACTAGCATATCCATCCTTACGGTACTTGACCTGAACATATCTCCCAGTCTGTTCACTGTAATGTTTGGCACACGAGCCAAAATTGATGTTGTAGACCCCTGCTCTGATAAACTTATTAATCGCTGGCTCCAAGCTGTGTCGCAGGATTTTATCCAATTTATTTTTTGTCCGGAAATCCATTGTAACGTTGACTTTAGGGAACGAACTAGCAACTTTATATGACGTAGGACCATAGTAAGAGAGTGAGAGATACTTTTTCATCATCGGCTTTCTACTAACTCCATATTCCTATACAACTTTCTTAAAAACCGCTTTTCCAATTTTCTTATTTCTGCTTCAGTGAAACCATTTGCTATACCTACTTTAATAACCACATTTGCAGAAAAGGCGTGGGCACACCCCAAACCGTTTGTATGTATAGGGAGCACCCCCGCACAGCATGGATCCTCCCTCCGGCCTCCTTTTTGCCGCAGTCAGGCCTTTCCGGACAGAAAGCTTTTACCGACACTTCTGACGTGGACGCCGATTGCGCAACAACTCGGTCGCCGTCGCTGTGTGATTTTTGCAGTGTGTGATCGCGCGACAGAAGATCTTAGCGGCTTGTCACACAGCGCTCTCAGATAACTACGTGATCAAAAGTTGCGGACACCAGCAAAAACATACGTTTTTCGTATTAGGTGCATTGTGCTGCCACCTACTGCCAGGTACCCCATACCAGCGACCTCAGTAGTCATTAGACATCGTGAGAGAGCAGAATGGGGCGCTCCGCGGAACTCACGGACTTCGAACGTTGTCGGGTGATTGGGTGTCACTTGTGTCATACGTCTGTTCGCGAGATTTCCACATTCCTAAACATCCCTAGTTCCACTGTATCCGATGTTATAGTGAAGTGGAAACGTGAAGGGACATGTAGAGTTCAAAAGCGTACAGGCTGACCTCGTTTGCTGACTGACAAAGACCGCCGACAGTTGAAGAGGATCGTAATGTGTAATAGGCAGACATCTATCCAGACCATCACACAGGAATTCCAAACTGTATCAGGATCCACTGCAAGTACTATGACAGTTAGGAGGTAGGTGAGAAAACTTGGAGTTGACGGTCGAGCAGCTGCTGAAAAGCCACGCATCACGCCGGTAAATACCAAACGAAGCATCGCTTGGTGTAAGGAGCGTAAACATTGGACGATTGAACAGCGGAAAGACGTTGTGTGAAGTGACGAATCACGGTACACAATGTGGCGATCCGATGGCAGGGTGTGGGTATGGCGAATGCCCGGCGAACGTCATCTGCCAACGTGTGTTGTGCCAACAGGAAAATTCGGAGGTGGTGGTGTTACGGTGGGGTGGTGTTTTTCATTGAGGGTGCTTGCACCCCTTCTTGTTTTGCGTGGCACTAACACAGCACAGGTCTACATTGATGTCTTAAGTACCTTCTTCCTTCCCACTGTTGAAGCGTAATTCGGGGATGGCGATTACTTCTTTGAACACGATCGAGCACCTGTTCATAATGCACGGCCTGTGGCGGAGTGGTTACACGACAATAACATGCCTGTAATGGACTGGCCTGCACTGAGTCCTGTCCTGAATCCTATGGAACACCTTTGGGATGTTTTGGAACGCCGACTTTGCGCCAGGTGTCGCCAACCGACGTCGATACCCGCCTCAGCGCAGTACTCCGTGAAGAATGGGCTGCCATTCCCCAAGAAACCTCGCAACACCTGACTGAACGTATGACTGCGAGGGTGGAAGCTGTCATCAAGGCTAAGGGTGGGACAACACCATATTGAATTCCAGCATTACTGATGTAGGGCATCATGGACTTGTAAGTCATTTTCAGCTAGATGTCCGGATACGTCTGATCACATAGTATAGCTGTGGGAGCATCCAGAAAACCACGTAGGGGTAAGTCGACTATATGTGACTACACGGCACAAGCGTTGCAGGCTACTCGCACTACTGTGGAGAACCAGAGGGCCTGCATCTTTTACATAACCGGGCACGTGGGGTAACCTTACCCGGACATTGATTCTCAACTAGCACCAACGTTAATACTAGATAGGACGGAGGTCTGGCGCATGTCGTAATAAACGGCGTCGGACTGTCACTCCTGATTGTGTACGATGTGTTACACTGTACCACTGTTGCGCCAGTGCCGATGAGAACGCGGATCTGTCCTGCATTGCCATTCGGATGAGGTGCCCATCTTCTCAGGGGGGTGGTCTGGGTGGTGCGAACTGACCCATCTCGTCGTGTTCAAATGGTTCAAATGGCTCTGAGCACTATGGGACTTAACTTCAGAGGTCATCAGTACCCTAGAACTACTTAAACCTAACTAACCTAAGGACATCACACACATCCATGCCCGAGGCATGATTCAAACCTGCGATTGTAGCGGTCGCGCGGTTCCAGACTGTAGCGCCTAGAACCGCTCGGCCACTCCGGGCGGCTCGTCGTGTTATACGGTCTTCTGTGAACCTTCTGCACACAGTTTTTGCACTACCGGAACACTTCGTCCCACAGGAGTAGCAATAGCCTAGATGGATGCACCACATTCTGTCAGGCCAATAACGCGACCTCTTTTAAACCCACTGATTTGGCGGTACGGCACGCGCATACCTCTTCCACCCATCCTGCAGGAGTGTTCAAGTCACACCGATCCATTACCTCTGATTTTTACTGACGATGAGAGCCGCAGCCACATTATTCATACAGGCGATGTTGTATCAGGATATCGATGTTGACTATGAACCCGCGGACCGACAGGATACAAACGCTAATCATTCCTGCAGCATACACTAATATGCATGTCCTGTGAATACGAACGTCCTACTTCTAGTCGTTCAAGGTGTTCTGTTTTTTTCTGAACAGGAGCGTATAACTCTCCATAAGTCGCTTACCTGTTGTAGTTGTCGTCTTCAGTCCTGAGGCTGGTTTGTTGCAGCTCTCCATGCTACTCTATCCTGTGTAAGCTTCTTCATCTCCCAGTACCTACCGCAACCTACATCCTCAGGAGCAACAGTGTCCCTAATTTGCTGGGAAGTGGCGGTGCGGTCCCCTACGGCACTGCGTAGGATCCTACGGTCTTGGCGTGCATCCGTGCGTCGCTGCGGTCCGGTCCCAGGTCGACGGGCACGTGCACCTTCCGCCGACCACTGGCGACAACATCGATGTACTGTGGAGACCTCACGCCCCACGTGTTGAGCAATTCGGCGGTACGTCCACCCGGCCTCCCGCATGCCCACTATACGCCCTCGCTCAAAGTCCGTCAACTGCACATACGGTTCACGTCCACGCTGTCGCGGCATGCTACCAGTGTTAAAGACTGCGATGGAGCTCCGTATGCCACGGCAAACTGGCTGACACTGACGGCGGCGGTGCACAAATGCTGCGCAGCTAGCGCCATTCGACGGCCAACAGCGCGGTTCCTGGTGTGTCCGCTGTGCCGTGCGTGTGATCATTGCTTGTACAGCCCTCTCGCAGTGTCCGGAGCAAGTATGGTGGGTCTGACACACCGGTGTCAATGTGTTCTTTTTTCCATTTCCAGGAGTGTATTTCGCAGCTGTGCTTGCAATTAATTAGATATTATTTTTAGTGCTATTTTAATGTGTTTTTTTATTTTACACTTCAAATTGTACTTTTCTGTGTGAAGTATTGTGACAATTATGGCGTGTGAAAAACGTAATACTAGGCTCCAAAGTAAACTGAGAAATGACAGTGAAGACGAGAGTAGTGTGTTAGGGCCACCGTGTAATGAATTAACTAATGTTCAACATAGTAATTTGGTAATTGTGCATCGGGGAATGCACCAGGCAGTAAATAATCGTTTAGACAGTGAAACAGCTAGTGAACAGGGTAGTATTGCCGATCGATTGGTCGCCAACAGCTCACCTCAGGAACCCGAAATGACAGGACACAACCTTGCAAATACTGTAGATCCAGGTTTGGCGTCCTCGCCTTCTTCTCAATTAAGTCAAGATACATTTTCTGCTTTTCAAAATGCGAATGTTGCCGGTGCAAATGCACTGCCGAAAAGCATAGAGGAACAGATTCCAGACACTAATACATTATTATGGCAATTAATGCAACAAATGAAACAAAAAGAAATGACGAAAAATCAGAGACAAACACAGCAACAGCTTCAAACGTTAGACGCAATGGAACAAAATCAAAATCAGTCACAGCAACGAGTGGAACAAAATCAGAAACAAATTAAAGAAATACTTCAACAAACATATGAAGATTTAACTACTGAGTTACATAACATCGAATCGAAATGTCAAAAGTCTGTAATGACGTACAAACACAAATTTGTGAGCATTTTCAACCTATTTTTTCGCGGCATGAAAAAGCATTACAGAATCACGAAGCAGCCATAAAAGAATTGCAAACTATTGTTCATGAAAAACACAAAACCTTGCGGGCTAAAATTGACTCAGTTGCATCTACCGATTCGGTTACGCAACTTGCAAAAACTCAGGAAAACTTTAAGGACACAGTAGATACTCTGAAAATTGGTTCATAAAGACACATGGAGGAAATCAGTTCATTACAGAGAAAGTATTCGAACTTTCGGATCAGCTACATAATTTATCTACAAAGGTAGATGATAATCTGAACGACACAAGACCGGTAGTCTTTAATGACACAGAAGAGTACGAACAAATTACAGAATTCAAACAAAATCAGAATTAAATTAATATGCAACACAAAAGAGAAATCCAGGAGGTACAAGATCAGTTAGCACAAGTAATACAAGAATTACATATTTCAGAGGAGACTCGCGCTCCAACACGGGAAGAGGGACACAGAAATACGGAAAAGTCCCAAAATAATAACACAGGGCATTTCGGAAATTATAAAACAAATTGGCAAGGTGCACCGAATTTTGAGATGGAACCGCCGACACGACGTAACATTGACCGATATGCGACTCGCCGTCATGATGACATTGACTATAAGCTGTTCATTACTACACGTAAATTCAAACATTGTAGAATTCCGGCAACGATATTCATTCACAAGCGTGGCTTCATCAATTCTCTCATTGTTTTCCTCCCAACTGGTCATCAGAACACAGATTAGAATTTATGTGAAGGCTATTTAGAGAATGAACCAGCTGTAAGAATGCGAACGGTCATTCACGATTGTCACAGTGAAGGAGAATTTTATTATGCCTTTCTCCCAGCATATTGGTTTCAAGCTACTCAAGATCGCGTAAAACATAGCATCATAATGATGAAACATTTGTAACAATCTGAATTTTCCAGTCTTGTCAAACATTTTGAAGACATGTTGCATAAGAATCAGTACCTGTCAAACCCATACAGCCCCTCAGAACTCATCCGCATTTGCTTAATCAAACTGCCTGAACATTTACGACATTATTTTGGCGGGACGTTGCAAAGACGACATTGAAGCTTTCCAGCGACTGTTACAAGAATCAGAAATTGACACTGACAATCGCGGGACGCGAAAACAGGAACACAACAATTACAGGTCACATCTGTCACAATTCCGCAAAGACAGAAATAATAACAGGACACGACAAGGCTATTCTTACAACGCAAATCAATACCAAAACAGACACCACCCACATGACAACCGTTGGCAGAGTAGTAATAATTACAGGGAAAGATCACCTCTCCATGGTAATGACTATGGCAGAGACACTCAGAGAAACAGACAATATGAGAACCGAAATAATTATTATCGAGGGAGACAGAATAACCTCAGACGCAATGGTCCACCACGCAGTTACGACTCAGGGAGGAATTCTCCACCATATGACCGACAAGAAAGAAATTAAAGAAATTACCGACATGACGACAGACGATATAATCTTAAAAACAGACCATAATTTAATCAGAACTGGTGGGATTCAAACAGCGCAGGGCCCTCTCGACTATGGTGAATTTGTAGAAGTTAGATCTCCAAATCCCAGTAACGATGCGTGACAACAAAGGTAACAGACAATGACTTGCACCTCAGGCAGACACGTGCGCCAGCTGGCTCAGAGAAAAATAACATAGACGCTAACCATGAGAAAAATTTGAGTATTCTTTACTGATGTTTACCACATGATAATTACGTTGAAGCTGAAGCTCTGCGTACTAGGAAGAGTAAATGTTTATACCACATTTCACGTGTAAAACCATTTATTGAGAGATAATCTGCTTTTTAACTAAGTCTTTGCCATAAAATTTTTCACTTCACGTTACTAGTACGCTTTGTCACACTGTTAACATGCAACAATGCTTCGAAGTCAACTATACAGGCAAGAACCTAGGGAACTTATTTAGACTAATTACGAATGCATTGTTATAGTGAACAGACAACACAGTGTTATTGTGTGTACATTCTTCCTTGTTCGTTGCACGATTACGTAACGACTATAAGGCTTACATACTTACAGCATATACCGGTACTGCTAATGAGATTTTAATGCAACATTTCGGTTTACTTTTAAATATATCCTGGATTTAAAGTACTTTCTGTGAGATACCAGATGACACAGTGTTAGTTTATTTGACAGCTACACGATTACATCACGACGCTACTAATGAGTGACACAATATATAATATTGCTTTTGCGCAGTATCTGTTTTATATCTACAGTTTTTCTGAATTCTTCTGGAAAGAGAAACATGTTTTAGTAGTAACTTTCGTGGTATAGCTACAATGAGGCAGCCTTTTCCGTAGCACAGCAATACGTTACAGTACAGTATTTCCTTGGTCACGGTAATGTACGTGATAACTACGATATCTATACGCATACACTACTGGCCTTTAAAATTGCTACACCACGAAGATGACACGCTACAGACGCGAAATTTAACCGACAGGAAGAAGATGCTGTGATATGCAAATGATTAGCTTTTCAGAGCATTCACACAAGGATGGCGCCGGTGGCGACACCTACAATGTGCTGACATGAGGAAAGTTTCCAACCGATTTCTCATACACAAACAGCAGTTGACCGGCGTTGCCTGGTGAAACGTTGTTGTGACGCCTCATGTAAGGAGGACAATTGCGTATCATCACGTTTCCGACTTTAATAAAGGTCGGGTTGTAGCCTATCGCGATTGCAGTTTATCGTATCGTGTCATTGCTGCTCACGTTGGTTGAGATCCAATGACTGTTAGCAGAAGGAATCGGTGGGTTCAGGAGGGTAATGCGGAACGCAGTGCTAGATCCCAACGGCCTCGTATCACTAGCAGTCGAGATGACAGGCATCTTATCCTCATGGCTGTGACGGATCGTGCAGCCACGTCTCAATCATGAGTCAACGGATGGGGACGTTTGCAAGACAACCATCTGCACGAACAGTTCGACGATGTTTGCAGCATCATGCACTATCAGCTTGGAGACCATAGCTGCGATTACCCTTGACGCTGCATCACAGACAGGAGCGCCTGCGATGGTGAACTCAACAACGAACCTAGGTGCACGAATGGCAAAATGTCATTTTATCGGATGAATCCAGGTTCTGTTCACAGCATCATGATGGTCGCATCCGTGTTTGGCGACATCGCGGTGAATGCACATTGGAAGCGTGTATTCATCATCGCCATACTGGTGTATCACCTGGGGTGATGGTATGGGATGCCATTGGTTACACGTCTCTGTCACCTCTTGTTCGCATTGACGGCACTTTGAACAGTGGACGTTACATTTCAGATGTGTTACGACCCGTGACTCTACCCTTCATTCGATCCTTGCAAAATCCTACATTTCAGCAGGATAATGCACGACCGCATGTTGCAGGTCCTGTACAGGCCTTTCTGGATACAGAAAATGTTCGACTGCTGCCCTGGCCAGCACATTCTCCACATCTCTTACTAATTGAAAACGTCTGGTCAATGGTGGCCGAGCAATTGGTTTGTCACAGTACGCAAATCACTACTCTTGATGAACTGTGGTATCGTGTTGAAGCTGCATGGGCAGCTGTACCTGTACCGAGAAGTAAAGAAAGTTTTGTTTGCAAATCAAGTACTATAACTACTGCAGTAAAACATACCCTGTCCTTTCTTTTGTGTTATTCCGCTATGTGTTTGTGTACCCTTGTGTATTTGTGTTCTTCCTGTCTTTATGTGTTTATCTGATAAGAGTTTTGTTGTAGAATTTTTCTAATAATATGTTATTTACTTTGTAAAGATGTTTAGACATTATTTATTCCGTTTTGTTTTAATGCTCATGTGTGAAGTTCATGTTTCGTAAGCTATTCTTATCTTTTATGTATTTACTTATAATTCCTGTAACACTGATGTATATGTTTATTTCTATTCTTTTGTAAAGCCCATATTACTACAAATGATCGCTGTACTATTATGTTCTTTAATGATGTATTTTGTACCTTTGTAATTGTATTCTTATTTTGTACATTTATAATTGTATAGACTTCAGTTCTTCAAATTAAGTTTCATTTCACTGCATACGTTTCTGTTGGTCATAGTATATGCATAATATGTGAGACGATAAAAAAAGGGGACTATTAGCGTTGGCACGTATGTTGATAATTGAGCAGGGGACTGGTTAACAGCACTGCTGGTTCTAAGGACATTCCAAAAAGTTTGTGAGTGCACCAGTGGTGGTTTATGGACTTGTTACATTATCCGCAAGACTCTTCGATGGTGATTGTGCAGCCGCACAGTCGCAACATACGGCTGCTGGCTATCTCTACAAGGACAAGAGTGGGTCTACAACTTTGAAGGCCCACTAATACCATAATCTCTACCAGGACTAGGGTGGGTCTGCTCTGTGATGACCTACCTACCAATATTCTTCAAATCTAAGACTGACTCTGCTGTGGGTTTGCTCTATTGTGGCCCATTACCTGTCTGCATGTCAAGAGTCAGCACTGTCTTTCCGTTGGAAGGACAACACTACTACTTCAAGACTGCATGGAAATCCACTACTTCCGTGTGCATTTTCTTTTACGGGTCAGACTTTGAGAAAAAAAACTGCAATTACACCTGTGATGAATGATCAAGACCGTCTTTATGAGAACAATTTTTGTTTTTGACCAACATTGTATCAATAATTGTGTGCATTTGATATATTGGTTAGCGTTAATAAAAAAAATGTAGCAAATTAGTTCTGGCCACTGCCCAAAACAATTTGTAAAATTTTTTGTGGGGAGCATGGGGGCTATCTAAGTAGGCTGCTTACGTTTTTATGTTGGTAACGCCACGAAGCGCTCTGTAAGAAAATCACTGACTGTGCTGTGTGCAGTCTGTGGCTGATTGGCATTGTTGAAATATTAACTATTGTAGTGTTGGGCAGTTGGATAGGAACAGCGTGTAGCATTGGGCAGTTGGAGGTGGGCCGCCAGCAGTGGTGGATGTGGGGAGGGAGATGGCAGAGTTTTGAGAGTGGACGATCTGGATGTGTGTCCGTCAGAAAAAGGAAATTTGTAAGACTGGATGTCATGAACTGATATATATATGACTTTTGAAAACTATTAAGGTAAATACATTGTTTGTTCTTTATCAAAATCTTTCATTTGCTTAGTATGCCTATCAGTAGTTAGTGCCTTCAGTAGTTAGAATCTTTTATTTAGCTGGCAGTATTGGCGCTCGATATATTGCAGTAGTTGGAGTAACGAAAATTTTTGTGAGGTAAGTGATTCATGAAAGGTATAGGTTATTGTTAGTCAGGGCCATTCTTTTGTATGGATTATTGAAAGTCAGATTGCGTTGCGCTAAAAATATTGTGTGTCAGTTTAGTGATGATCAGAATAAGTAATGAGAAAACTGTTTGAGTACGTTGAGTTTTGCTCAGCTGTTTGAAATTCAAATAACATAGTTTACCAGCACAGTCATTCATAATTTTTCTAAGGGAACGTTTAAACTATTGTGCCCTTCCTGTAACGGTGGCTGAGCGTCGCGTAACATTTAATACAGCATGCGTTTATCTCACTTTGGTGGACGGATATCCACACTATGAAGCATTTGGTATAGCCAAAATCAGAATATTGTACCCCTTTTTCTTTGTATGAATGTAACCTGAATGTAAACGTGACCTCAGTCTAATAAGGCTGGGATCAAAATACTATACTTTGTGTTCTCCGCGTATAGACATAAGTTATATGTATATATCCAATGTAACGTACAGGTTTTGTTCCCTACCCTGAGAGTGTGAACTTTTTATGTATGAATAGTTCGGCTGCGTTATGGATGAGATGTATATGGCCCAGACGCGATAGCTGAACCGTCGCGTACATTTATTCACCTCCGAGTATTTCTATAACCTCCTGTCGGCGTATTGTTCAAAATGTTCAAGTGTGTGTGAAATCTTATGGGACTTAACTGCTAAGGTCATCAGTCCCTAAGCGTACACACTACTTAACCTAAATTATCCTAAGGACAAACACACACACACACACCCATGCCCGAGGGAGGACTCGAACCTCCGCCGGGACCAGCCGCACCGTCCAAGACTGCTGCGCCCCAGACCGCTCGGCTAATCCCGTGCGGCTGTCGGCGTATTGCCGTCGGCTTTCTCGGGTGTTAATTTGTTGTGTAACATCCTTGTGAAGTAGATGGTAGATTTCATTCCACTAAATGGACCATTAGTATGTATGTGAGTTTAAATAGCTTGCTCTCCTTCCGCACCCAACATGTTTTTCCCTTTAGTAGTCAGTTTTTATGATAGCTGCTAGCACTCCAAGTGAGGCGAAAGCAAATTCCCATGTCATTACCATTTTCATTAAGCACATTCTGTGGCTTGAGGCGCGTATAAAACCACCGATATACCGCTGATTATGATGTATTGCTACTACGTACATGACGTAGACACTAAATTCTGTTGTTAACACAAGGCAGCGATTGAGCAGCGCGGAGCAACAAATTTATGCTTTGTGCTTTAGACGCAAGGAGCATGCGTACGTGGTACAAGCTCATTATCAATTATGGTGTGCTTTGGGCCCTTTTGGTTGTCACCGCTTTATGTGTGCGAATCCACCAACGCTTTCGAGAGCCATACTCATTTGAGAAGAGTTTCAGATGGTGGAATACCACGCGATGTACTATAGTCTCAGCTTGAAGAACGGGTTCTTCGTGCAGTGGATCAAACCCCATCGACTAGTACGAGTAGAACTACGAAAAGGGCATGCTTTAATCATTTCACAATTCGAGATATTCTGCATGAAAATCTTGTGTAGCTGTGCCATCCTAAACGGATGCAAGGGTTAAATGAGGTGACTTTAAGCCAAAAATAACTTTCTGACGACGGATCTTAAGACTAGGACAGTGTGCTGTGTTTCTGTAGTTCTTACCCTGTACCTCATTCACTGATGAAGCTCGCCTTTCATGTGATGGGATCTCCAACTATAACAACAGTCACGTTTGAGCTTACGAACTTCGTTGGACTGTTCTACCTCATCCACCCTACAGCCTGGATGTCGCGCCTTCCGACTTCTGTCCGTTTGGCCCTATGAAGAATGCTCTCTGCGGGAAGGCGTGCATGGATGATAGGGGGATTACTGATGCAGCAAGACGCTGGCACCGACTTCGGCCAGTAGAACAATACCTTGCGGCATAGAGGCCCTCACAGTACGGTTGGCACAACGCCTTCCCATTGAACGGAGATTATTTTGAAAAATAGGGTTTTGTAGCCAAGACAGTGGGGAATGATCGGTGTATTGGAATCCTGAACAAAACCAACCTGCTTTCAGAAAAAGAAATGTTGCATTACTTACTGAAAACCTGTCGCATGTTGTATGGCTTTAGATCCAGATGTATATTTGAGTAATCGTGTACTGTCTTTTCACTTTATAGTTATTGGTATTACAATGACTGTTGTCTGTTGTTTTTTGTTTTTCGGCATGCAACATGTTATGTGCGGTTGTCACTAACACATGTGAAAATATGGAATTAAAACACATGTGTTACGAAAATGACACTTGCTGCTGCAGTGTAAGAAGGTTATGGTAGGAACTGCTTTATAGCACATACTGTCGTAAAATCAGGCTAGTTGGTCAACATCAGTTGGTCCGAAAATCACAGAATAAAGCTTAACTTTCTCTTTGGCAATGATGCAAGTACACTACTGGACATTAAAATTGCTACGACTCGAAGATGACGTACTACAAACGCGAAATTTAACCTACAGGAAGAAGATGCTGTGATATGCAAATGATTAGCTTTTCAGAGCATTCACAAAAGGTTGGCGCCGGTGGCGACACCTACAACGTGCTGACATGAGCAAAGTTTCCAACCGATTTCTCATAGACAAACAGCAGTTGACCGGCGTTGCCTGTTGAAACGTTGTTATGATGCCTCGTGTAAGGAGGAGAAATGCGTACCATCACGTTTCCGACTTTGATAAAGGTCGGATTGTAGCCTATCGCGATAGCGGCTTATCGTATCGTGACATTGCTGCTCACGCACGTTGCTCGATATCAATTGACTGTTAGCAGAATATGGAATCGGTGGGTTCAGGAGGGTAATACGGAACGCCGTGCTGGATCCCAACGGCCTCGTATCACTAGCAGTCGAGATGACAGGCATCTTACCCGCATGGCTGTAACGGATCGTGCAGCCGCATCTCGGTCCCTGAATCAACAAATGGGGACGTTGGCAAGACAACAACCATCTGCACCAACAGTTCGACGACGTTTGCAGCAGCATGGGCTATCAGATCGGAGACCATGGCTGCGGTTACCCTTGACACTGCATCACAGACAGGAGCACCTGCAATGGTGTACTCAACGACGAACCTGGGTGCACGAATGGCAAAATGTCATTTTTTCAGATGAATCCAGGTTCTGTTTACAGCATCATAATGGTCGCATCCGTGTTTGGCGACATCGCGGTGAACGCACATTCGAAGCGTGTATTCGTCATCACCATACTGGCGTATCATCCGGTGTGATGGTATGGAGTGCCATTGGTTACACGTCTCGGTCACCTCTTGTTCGCATTGACGGCACTTTGAACAGTGGACGTTACGTTTCAGATGTGTTACGACCCGTGGCTCTATCCTTCATTCGATCCCTGCGAAACCTTACATTTCAGCAGGATAAGCATGACCGCATATTGCAGGTCCTGTACCGGCCTTTCTGGATACAGAAAATGTTCGACTGCTGCTCTGGCCAGCACGTTCTCCAGATCTCTCACCAATTGAAAACGCCTGGTCAATGGTGGCCGAGCAACTGACTCGTCACAATACGCCAGTCACTACTCTTGATGAACTGTAGTATGGTGTTGAAGCTGCATGGGCAGCTGTACCTGTACACGCCATCCAAGCTCTGTTTGACTGAAGCCCCAGACTTATCAAAGCCGTTATTACGGCCAGAGGTGGTTGTTCTGGCTACTGATTTCTCAGAATTTATGCACCCAAACTGCGTGAAAATGTAATCACATGTCAGTTCCTATGTAATATATTTGTCCAATGAATACCCGTTTATCATCTGCATTTCTTCTTGGTGTAGCAATTTTAATGGCCAGTAGTGTAAAACGGGAATACTTCACCATGTCACACAATCGATTCCGCATTGCTTCAAATGCAGTTTGCCGAGAAAAAATAATTTGCGTTACTTACTGAACGCCCCCCGTAGTTCCCGTACAAGTCGGGACAGGTGGCGCGTGTTTTCGGCACTCGTCGACTGTGTGGCTATATCGTGGCTGCTTAGCTGGCGCAAAGTACTTGCACGACCGATAAGAGATATCAGCCCATACAAGTCGGCCAGACTGCTCTTTTTGAATATGTCGCGGACTTGGCAGCGTTTGAGGGTGTGATCACTGTACTGCTACATCATTGGCTGTTGTTGTCAGTGGAGATACTGCACTTCGTCGCATGATCTTTTCTGGGTGTAACATCAGCTTGTTAGCCAGCGGAACTATGTAAGTAGTTGCTTATATTACTCTCATCGTTTTTATGGCGTTTATAACAATAACGTCTCTTCGCCGTCGTCAACTGCACTACATGTGAAACGTCCCCTTTAGAACATTTTATACACGACTGTGCTTATAAACCTCTTACACTATTTGCTTTTCAAACAGCTGAGCAAAACTGAACGTACTCAAACATTCACTAAAGTGACTCACAATATTTTTAGCGCAACGCAATCTGACTATCAAAGATCCCTGCAAAAGAATGGCCCTGAGTAACATTAAACTACACCTTTCAAAAATCACTTACCTCACAAAAAGCTTCATTACTCGAACTACTGCAATACAGCAAGCACCACTACTGCCAGCTAAATAAAAGATTCAAACTACGGAAGGCACTAACTACTGATAGGGATAGTTAGCAAATGAAAGATTTTAATAGAGAACAAACAATGTATTTACCTTAATATCATCACAAGTCATAATATATGTAATTTCAAAACTCCGCCATCTCTCTCCTCACATCCACCACTGCTGGCGGCTCACCTCCAACTGCGCAACGCTACGCGCTGTTCACATCCAGCTGCCGCTGCCCAACACTACAATGGCAGACAACAATGCAAACTAGCCACAGACTGCACACAGCACAGCTAGTGATTTTCATACAGAGAGCGCTACGTGGCGGCGGCGTTACCAACATAAGAACCTAAACAGCCTACTTACATAAAGAAAACATAAACAGCCTACTTACATAGCCCCCATGCTTCCCACAAAAAATTTTTACAAATGGTGTTGGGCACTGGCCAATACAGATTTGAAAAAAATTTTTCACAATTACAGTAACAAAGATATAAAATGCACACACTTATTGATACAATGTTGGTCAAAAGCTAAAATTTTCTCACAGTCCATAAAGATAGTCCTGATCATTCATCATAATAGTAATTACAGTTTCTCATTAGTAAAAGAAATTGCACACAGAAGTAGTGGATTTCCATGCAGTCTTGAAGAAGTAGTGTTGTCCTTCCAACGAAAAGACAGTGCTGACTCTTGACATGCTGACAGGTAATGGGCCACAACAGAGCAAACCCACAGCAGAGTCATTCGACATTTTGAAGAAGATTGGTAGGTAGGTCATCACATAGCAGACCCACTGCAGTCCTGGTAGAGAGTATTGGTATTGGTGGGCCACCAGAGGTGCAGACCCACTGCAGTCCTTGTAGAAATAATGGTATTGGTGGGTCATCAGAGATGCAGACCCACTGTAGTCCTTGTAGAGATGGCCAGCAGCCATCTGTTGCGACTGTGCAGGTGCACAATCACCATCGAAGAGTCTTGCAGAGAAGATAGCAAGTCCATATACCACCACTTGTGCACTCACAAAGTTTGTGGAATTGTCCTTAGAACCAGCAATGCTGTTATCCAGTCCCTTGCTGAATTATTAACACACGTGCAAACAATATCAGTCCCTACTTCTCACATATTGTGCATTACTATGACCAACAGAAAAGTGTGCAGTGAAATGTAACTTACAAGTTACTTAATTAGATGAACTGGTGTCAATTACAATTTTATAACATAAAAATACAATAACAATGGTACAAAATACATCATTAAAAACATAACAATACAGATAACATTTGTAGTAATATGGGCTTTACAAAAGAATTGAACTAACATATACATCATTGTTACAGGAATTATGACATACGTAAATACATAAAAGATCAGAATAACTTTTGAAACATCAACTTTACACATTAGCATTAAAACAAAACAGAATAAATAATGTCTAAGCATCTTTACAAGGTAAATAACATATTATTAATGCAAATTATATTTGAGGATAACAGTATTCCTTATCATAGTTCATGTAGCGGAGTATTAGAAAAATTCTACAACATAAGTCTTATCAGATAAACATATAAAGACAGGAAGAACATAATTACACGCGGGTACCCAAACACATTGTGGGATAACACAAAAGGAAAGGACAGGGTTTGTTTCATTGCAGTATTTTGCAAACAAAACTTTCTTTGCTTCTTGGAGATCTCCCTTCATTCATCATTATTCCCAAAAGTCGTATCTAAGCCTGCCTTCTGTATTCTGTTCACATCCTCTGTCAAAAATAGTTTTTCTCCACTGTACAGTATCCTTTTCTTTTTTTTTTTTTTTTTTTTTGCCCAAACCATATTCATATAGCTTCTCAATACATTTCTTCCAAGTCATCATAGTTAGTTTCTTATATAGTCTACCCCCTCTTAAGCTAACTTAAATCTACTGAGCTCTGATGCTAAACTAAGGGACGAGGCAATGCAGCAGCATACAACAAATCAACACAAACAGCAATGACAAAAAATGCCAATTTGCAAAGCAAGCAGCAGTAAATCTAAATTAACAGATAAAATGCAAAATTACAACTAATATGAGCCAATGTGCAGCAACAAGAAAAGCTTAACAGAGTAATACAAAGTTAAATTCAATAACACTATGCCTGGCAAACAGCAGCAGAAATAACTTATATCTAAACATGACATAGCTCAAGCATAAAAAACATTACACTAAAGACAATAATGCAGGCAAGGGAAATGTATATTCACATCTTAATGTCTATGTAATTAAAGTGGTCATCTTAATGTCTATGTAATTAAAGTGGTCATCTTAATGTCTATGTAATTAAAGTGGTCATCTTAATGTCTATGTAATTAAAGTGGTCATCTTAATGTCTATGTAATTAAAGTGGTGCACCACAACAACTTATTGTAAAAAGAAATATTACCATGTACTTGAAAAGAAAATTATGTGTTACTGTTACTAGTTCCTTCTTATTGTTCTTTCCTTTCCAAGTGCTCCTTTTTTAAAGAATGTGGATCATAAAATAATTATTTAATAGATCTGTTGACAGAAAGTGTTCACATTAGCAAATGCATTTGATTTTATAAAAGCAATGCTGCAACACAGCTGGAAACCAGATATCAAATGAAATAAGCAATTACGCAAACCAAAGCATAAAAATATCATTCAATAGTCATGTGGCATTTCGTAAGTCAGTAGCTCTCAACTCTCGTAGAAAGACACTTGTCATAATCAGGTGTGTAGATGTACGAATATTTCCCATCAATTCATAAGCATTTCAGTAATTAGCACAAAGTGCGAATAATCAAATGTTTTCAAGTAATGAGCGTGTAATATTTGCGATGCTTTCTACAAAGGAATATCAATAGCAAGGTTAATGGAAGTAATGAGGGTGTCGCATTTGCAATATTTTCTCTAAAGGAATGTCAATGGCGAGGATAAAGGCCTGCCTTTTTTTCTTTTTTTTTCTACCTGTGCTTCCGGAAAGAAGGCTCACCCTAATGGCTTGTTCTCCAGGTGTTTGACACAGCTGTGTGCCCACGACGCATTACGTGCAGGTGGTCACTTAACTTTCTTACGGAAATATTTACGACACCAGTTTCCGCTACAGTGACAGTCTCATATGAAAATTTCACAGGTCGAAAATTTACGTCACAAGTGTGTAGAAACAAAATCCTATGAATATAACAGTGTCCAAAAAAATTTTCGCCGGCATTGTGATACATTCACGCATTTACACACACATTTCATAACTCTTAAAGTACGATTCTTTGTTTCCAACATCCTTTTTCACAAGTCAAGAGTCCCCAACTTCTATTCATTATTCATATACATATAAACACGTAATCACATTCCTCATATATGGTAGCATCATCTTATTGACATAAACATACCTCAACAGCATAATACACATCGTCGTCATAAAAATAACATCATAACACCTCAGTCAAATCTCAAAAACGTCGTAGCTTTCTGCAATAACTTCAAAACCTAAAGAAAATTCTCTACTCATTTCAATAGTGTCATCTACCTCAAACGTACTTTAAAAATCATGATCTCATACCAAATACATCATTCAAAGCTCTCATAGTATCACAATGGTTCCGAAAAAATATGAAGAGTTCACACAGTACAGACAAAATACAATTTCCAGAATGAGATTTTCACTCTGCAGCGGAGTGTGCGCTGATATGAAACTTCCTGGCAGATTAAAACTGTGTGCCCGACCGAGACTCGAACTCGGGACCTTTGCCTTTCGCGGGCAAGTGCCCGCGAAAGGCAAAGGTCCCAAGTTCGAGTCTCGGTCGGGCACACAGTTTTAATCTGCCAGGAAGTTTCAAAATACAATTTCATAAGTGTGAAGTTACCCAACGGTGTAATTACGTAAACATGTGTCACTGACGTAGTAAAAAACATGTTTATCTCTCAG
The DNA here is from genome assembly GCF_023864275.1 of Schistocerca cancellata. Classification (NCBI taxonomy): domain Eukaryota; kingdom Metazoa; phylum Arthropoda; class Insecta; order Orthoptera; family Acrididae; genus Schistocerca; species Schistocerca cancellata. The sequence goes on along the minus strand of NC_064634.1, from coordinate 97,578,811 downwards.
TTAAATGATCAGATAGCTGTGTAATTTATGTGTTAGAGAAATATGGTACCGATGTGTTAAATTGTATAAGCAAATACCATATTAGCTAGGGCTCCTTGTGCTTGCCAAACACGTGATACACAAAGTAGGCGTGTACCCCCCTGAGGATTATTGTAATTATACCCTCAGATGTTACAGACTACAAGAATGGAATGAAATGTATTACGGAAAACCTTTGTATCATTGTATTTCAAATATCTTTGAAAATAAATGTTTTTAGTACAAAATTAATCACTCAAATACGTGTCCTGTAGCGCTAAATATGCGACTTGCTGTAAGATAATCTCTGTGGAAGTGTCATAGTTATCGTCCTCCAAAAGCTAAGTTCTGCAGAAGTCAATGTACTGACCTCATGATAAACAAAGTGAAATGCTTTGCGTATAGATATCATACTTATTACGCTTATTGCCGTGATGAAGAAAGTACTGTACTGTAACGTATTGTTGTGCTACAGAAAAGGCTGTCTCCTTGTAGCTATACCACAAAAGTTACTACTAAAACATGTTTTACTTTCCAGAATAATTCAGAAAAACAGTGCAGATATAAAACAGAAACACCGCAAAAGCAACATTGTAAATTGTCACTCGTTAGTAGTGTCGTGATAAAATCGTGTATCTGTCACATAAACTAACTACTGTCTCATCTGGTATCTCACAGAAAGTACTTCGAATCCAGAATCCACTCTCAAGCAAACCAAAATGTTGCATGAAAATCTCATTAGCAGTGCCGGTATATGTTCCAAGTATGGGAGCCTCATAGTCGTTACGCGATCGTGCAACTAACAAGCAAGAATGTACACACACAGTAACACTGTGTCCTCTGTTCACTATCACAATGCAGTGGTAATTACTGTCTAAATATGTACCCTAGGTTCTAGACTGGATAGTTAACTTCAAAACATAGTTGCATGATAACAGTTTCTAAGTGTGACAATGCATACTAGAAGTGTGAAGTGAAACATTTTATGGCAAAGACAAAGTTAAAAAGTAGATTATTTTTCAATAAACGGTTTTACATGTGAAATGTGGTGTAAACCTTTACTCTTCCTAGTGCGCAGAGTTTCAACTTCAACGCAATTATCATGTAGTATACGTCGGTGAGGAGTGCTAAAATTTTTCTCAAGGTTAGCGTCTATGTTATTTTTCTCTGAGCCAGCCGGCACACGCGGCAGCCTGCGGTGCAAGTCATTGTCTATTTCTTTGTTGGCGCGCGTCGTTATTGGGATTAGGAGACCTAACTTCCACAAATTCACCGTGATGAGAATCCCGCCAGTTCTGATGCAGTTCAGGTCTGTCGTTACGATCATATCGTCTGTCGTCATGTCGGTAGTTCCTGTAATTTCTTTCTTGTCGGTTAAGTGGTGGAGAATTTCTCCCTGAATCGTAACTGCATGCTGGACCATTGCATCTGAAGTTATTCTGTCTCCCATGATAATAATTGTTCTAGTTGCCAAATTGTCTGTTTCTATGAGTGTCTCTGTCATATTCATTACTACGGAAATGCGATCTCTCTCTGTAACTATTACTCTGCCAGTGGTTGTCATACGGGTGGTGTCTGTTTTGGTCACGATTTACGTTGTAAGAATAGGCTTGTCGTGGCCATTTATTGTTTCTGTCATCACGGAATTGTGACAGATGTGACCTGTAGTGATTGTTTTCCTGTTTTCGCATCCCGCGACTGTCTGTGTCAATTTCTAATTCTTGTAAGAGTCCCTGAAAAGCTTCAATGTCGTCTTTGCAACGTCCTGCCAAAATAATATGCCATAAATGTTCAGGTAATTCGATTAAGCAAATGCGGATGAGTTCTGAGGGGCTGTATGGGTTTGACAGGTACTGATTCTTGTGCAACATGTCTTCAAAATATTTGACAAGACTGGAAAATTCAGATTGTTCAAAGTGTTTCATCATCATGATGCTATGTTTTACTCGGTCTTGTGTAGCTTGTGACCAATATGCTGAGAGGAACGCATGGTAAAATTCTCCTTCACTGTGACAATCGTGAATGACCGATCGCTTTCTTACAGCTGGTTCATTCTCCAAGTAGCCACACATAAATTCTAACCTGTGCTCCAATGACCAGTTGGGAGGAAAACAATGAGAGAATTCATGGAGCCACGCTTGTGGATGAATGTCGTTGGCAGAATTCTTAAACGTTTTGAATTTACGTGTAGTAATGAACAGCTTATAGTCAAAATCAGCGTGTCGGCAAGTCGCATATCGGTCATTGGTTCGTCGTGTCGGCGGTTCCATCTCAAAATTCGGTGTACCTTGCCAATTTCTTTCATAATTTCCGAAGTGCCCTGAGTTATTATTTTGTGGCTGTTCCGTATTTCTATGTCCCTCTTCCCGTATTGGAGCGCGAGTGGCCTCTGAAATACGTAATTCTTGTATTACCTGTGTCAGCTGATCTTGTACTTCCCGGATTTCTCTTTTGTGTTGCGTATTAATTTGATTCTGATTTTGTTTGAATTTCCAAATTTCTTCGCACTCTTCTGTGTCAGTGATGGCTACAGGTCTTGTGTCATTCAGATCATCATCTACCTTTGCAGATAAGTTAGTGAACTGATCCGAAAGTTCGGCTACATTCTCCGCTAGTGTACTTATTTCCTCAGTGTGTTTTTCTGAACCAAGTTTCAGAGTGTCCATTTGTGTTGAAATCGTATCTACTGTGTCCTTTAAGTTTTCCTGAGTTTTTGCAAGTTGCGTAACCGAATAGGTAGATGCAACTGAGTCAATTTTAGCCCACAAGGCCTCATGATTTTCATGAACAATGGTTTGCAGTTCTTTTATGGCTGCTTCGTGATTCTGTAATGCATTTTCATGCCGCGAAAAAATTGGTTGAAAATGCTCACAAATTTGTGTTTTTACATCATTACAGACTTTTTGACATTTACATTCAATGTTATGTAATTCAGTAGTTAAATCTTCACGTGTTTGTTCAAGTGTGGTGTCTAACTTTTGAAGATTTTGTTCCATTGTGTCTAACTTTTTAAGATTTTGTTCCACTGTGTCTAACTTTTTAAGATTTTGTTCCATTGTGTCTAACTTTTGAAGCTTTTGCTGTGTTTGTCTCTGATTTTGTTCCATTGTGTCTAACTTTTGAAGATTTTGTCCCATTTGTCTCTGATTTTGTTCCAATTGTTGCATTAATTGCAATAGTAATGTATTAGTGTCTGGAATCTGTTTCTCTATGCTTTTTGGCAGTGCATTTTCACCGGCAACATTCACATTTTGACAAGCAGAAAATGTGTCTTGACTCATTTGAGAAAACGGTGAGGACCCAAAACCGAAGTCTACAGTATTTGCAATATTGTGTTCTGTCATTCCCAATTCCTGAGGCGAGCTGTTGCCGACCGATCGATCGATAATGCTTCCCTGTTTACTTCCTGTTTCACTGTCTACACCATTATTTGACGCCCGCTCCATTTCCCTATGCACAGTTACCAAATTACTACTTTGAATATTAGTTAATTCATTACATGGTGGCGTTAACACACTGCTTTCGTCTTCACTGTCATTTCTCAGTTTACTTTGGAGCCTAGTGTTACGTTTTTCACACGCCATTATTGTCACAATATTTCACACGACAACACAGAAAAACACAATTTGAAGAGCAAAAATAGGGGAACACATTAACATATCACTGAAAATAATATGTAGTTAATTGTAAGCGCAGCTGCGAAATACTTGGTGCAAATCTACATGCATGCCACAACTGTTTTACTGTACAACAATGAAAGACTGCAACTACAAAGGAGATTCTCTCTACAATTACGCACTAGCAATAAACAAAAGCTACACTAAATACACAAACTACAAGAAAAAATCAGAAGATTCCAGTGAGGTATCCTAGGCTAAGGGTCGACATATGAAACGTCCCCTTTGGAACATTTTATACACGACTGTGCTTATAAACCTGTTACACTATTTGCTTTTCAAACAGCTGAGCAAAACTGAACGTACTCAAACATTCACTAAAGTGACACACAATATTTTTAGCGCAACGCAATCTGACTATCAAAGATCCCTGCAAAAGAATGGCCCTGAGTAACATTAAACTACACCTTTCAAAAATCACTTACCTCACAAAAATCTTCATTACTCGAACTACTGCAATACAGCGAGCACCACTACTGCCAGCTAAATAAAAGATTCAAACTACGGAAGGCACTAACTACTGATAGGGATAGTTAGCAAATGAAAGATTTTAATAGAGAACAAACAATGTATTTACCTTAATATCATCACAAGTCATAATATATGTAATTTCAAAACTCCGCCATCTCTCTCCTCACATCCACCACTGCTGGCGGCTCACCTCCAACTGCGCAACGCTACGCGCTGTTCACATCCAGCTGCCGCTGCCCAACACTACAATGGCAGACAACAATGCAAACTAGCCACAGACTGCACACAGCACAGCTAGTGATTTTCATACAGAGAGCGCTACGTGGCGGCGGCGTTACCAATATAAGAACCTAAACAGCCTACTTACATAAAGAAAACATAAACAGCCTACTTACAACATGTGTGTTCAGAATTACTTTTAAGACCGACCGCTAGGGAGGAAGTAATGGGGTGGAGCTCACGGAGAAGGGATAGACTCATTCAGTAAATCTCACGGTACTCGTACCCACAACAACACGAGAACCCGCCCGTAATGCCAGCATTCACTTCCCCCCCCCCCCCCTCCACTGGCGCATTTGCCACTTGAACTATGTCTCAGGATCAGGTAGCTTGCTGACCCGTGGGGTCGTTTCGTTCGTTAAGGGTCGATACTTTCTGTTTGTTTTCATTTATTACAGTTCTGGGTTTAATAATTCACCTTTTATTACTAGTGTACCTCGTGTGATACTGAACAACTTCAGAACCAAGTTTGCCGGAGTGGCCGAGCGGTTCCAGGCGCTTCAGTCTGGCACAGCGCGACCGTTACGGTCGCAGGTTCGAATCCTGCCTAGGGCATGGATGTGTGTGATGTCCTTAGGTTAATTAGGTTTAAGTAGTTCTAAGTTTTAGGGGACTGATGACCTCAGATGTTATGTCCCACAGTGCTCAGAGCCATTTGAACCATTCTTCGTCATATATCGCTCAGCAGAAACGTTCGACGTGTCTGTCTTGCAGGTCACCCTTGTCCAGGGCATTACCGTATACGAGGGCAGCCGAGAGAAATGGTTTGCGGGTTATGTACTGACAGGGTCAAAAACTGTTTCTGATGTGCTGCCAACCATTATGTTGTTTATGATAATTAGTACGGGCCGAAGCAATGAATTAAAATTTGTACCAAGGCCAGAATTGGAACTCAGGTCTCCCGCTTGCGCCGCCCTGGCATGGATGCACGGATTACCCAACTACTTCTCCAATCCACGCCTCAGCCATCCCGATGTACCCCCTTCTTAACTCATGTCAGTATTGCAGACGCTCTCCAACACTGGAATAGCACCTTAGCACTGAAATCTTGCCTGTGACTCTGGCGTAAGCGGTACATTAAACAGATGAAGTTACATGTTCCAGAGGCATATTCAGTAGCAAGTTGGTCTCTGATAATGAATACACTCTACTGAATGCTTTTAACGAAATTTTATGCACTCAAAACAGTCTAGTGATGTGTTTAACTTAGCCAAGAGTATCAACACGGACTGCAAAACAGTAAGAATAACCAGTAACTCGTCAACGACTGAGTACCGATGGTGCATGCCGTCTATTCCAGGCGTCCTTACCAGCGTAGCTGTTTCAGTGTTATTTTAAATTCTTCTCGCAGAATATCCCATTCCATATTCAACTACTTCTTCTCCCCTTTTTAATATCGTTTCCCTGTACAGTCCTCTTGTGCATTCCTTATCTTTCAGACTTTCTACACTACTGGCCATAAAAATTGCTACACCAAGAAGAAATGCAGATGATAAACGGGTATTCATTGGACAAATATACACTCCTGGAAATTGAAATAAGTACATCGTGAATTCATTGTCCCAGGAAGGGGAAACTTTATTGACGCATTCCTGGGGTCAGATACATCACATGATCACACTGACAGAACCACAGGCACATAGACACAGGCAACAGAGCATGCACAATGTCGGCACTAGTACAGTGTATATCCACCTTTCGCAGCAATGCAGGCTGCTATTCTCCCATGGAGACGATCGTAGAGATGCTGGATGTAGTCCTGTGGAACGGCTTGCCATGCCATTTCCACCTGGCGCCTCAGTTGGACCAGCGTTCGTGCTGGACGTGCAGACCACGTGAGACAACGCTTCATCCAGTCCCAAACATGCTCAATGGGGGACAGATCCGGAGATCTTGCTGGCCAGGGTAGTTGAGTTACACCTTCTAGAGCACGTTGGGTGGCAATGAATTAAAATTTGTACCAAGGCCAGAATTGGAACTCAGGTCTCCCGCTTGCGGTCAGCAAGTTCCCTTGCCGGTCTAGGAATGGTAGAACGATGGGTTCGATGACGGTTTGGATGTACCGTGCACTATTCAGTGTCCCCTCGACGATCACCAGTGGTGTACGGCCAGTGTAGGAGATCGCTCCCCACACCATGATGCCGGGTGTTGGCCCTGTGTGCCTCGGTCGTATGCAGTCCTGATTGTGGCGCTCACCTGCACGGCGCCAAACACGCATACGACCATCATTGGCACCAAGGCAGAAGCGACTCTCATCGCTGAAGACGACACGTCTCCATTCGTCCCTCCATTCACGCCTGTCGCGACACCACTGGAGGCGGGCTGCACGATGTTGGGGCGTGAGCGGAAGACGGCCTAACGGTGTGCGGGACCGTAGCCCAGCTTCATGGAGACGGTTGCGAATGGTCCTCGCCGATACCCCAGGAGCAACAGTGTCCCTAATTTGCTGGGAAGTGGCGGTGCGGTCCCCTACGGCACTGCGTAGGATCCTACGGTCTTGGCGTGCATCCGTGCGTCGCTGCGGTCCGTTCCCAGGTCGACCGGCACCTGCACCTACCGCCGACCACTGGCGACAACATCGATGTACTGTGGAGAACTCACGCCCCACGTGTTGAGCAATTCGGCGGTACGTCCACCCGGCCTCCCGCATGCCCACTATATGCCCTCGCTCAAAGTCCGTCAACTGCACATACGGTTCACGTCCACACTGTCGAGGCATGCTACCAGTGTTAAAGACTGCGATGGAGCTCCGTATGCCACGGCAAACTGGCTGACACTGACGGCGGCGGTGCACAAATGCTGCGCAGCTAGCGCCATTCGACGGCCAACACCGCGGTTCCTGGTGTGTCCGCTGTGCCGTGCGTGTGATCATTGCTTGTACAGCCCTCTCGCAGTGTCCGGAGCAAGTGTGGTGGGTCTGACACACCGGTGTCAATGTGTTCTTTTTTCCATTTCCGGGACTGTATTATACTAGAACTGACATTTTCACGCATTTTGGGTGCATAGATCCTGAGAAATCAGTACCCAGAACAACCACCTCTGGCCGTAATAATGGCCTTGATACGCCTGGGAATTGAGTCAAACAGAGCTTGGATGGCGTGTACAGGTACAGCTGCCCATGCAGCTTCAACACCATACTACAGTTCATCAAGAGTAGTGACTGGCGTATTGTGACGAGCCAGTTGCTCGGCCACCATTGTCCAGACGTTTTCAGTTGGTGAGAGATCTGGAGAATGTGCTGGCCAGGGCAACAGTCGAACATTTTCTGTATCCAGAAAGGCCCGAACAGGACCTGCAACATGCGGTCGTGCATTATCCTGCTGAAATGCAGGGCTTCACAGGGATCGAATGAAGGGTAGAGTCACGGGTCGTAACACATCTGAAATGTATCGCCCACTGTTCAAAGTGCCGTCAATGCGCACAAGAGGTGACCGAGACGTGTAACCAATGGCACCCCATATCATCATGCGAGGTGATACGCCAGTATGGTGATGACGAATACACGCTTCCAATGTGCGTTCACCGCGACGCTGCCAAACACGGTTGCGACCACATGATGCTGTAAACAGAACCTGGATTCATCTGAAAAAATTACGTTTTGCCATTCGTGCACCCAGGTTCGTCGATGAGTACACCATCGCAGGCGCTCCTGTCTGTGATGCAGCGTCAAGGGTAACCGCAGCTATGGTCTCCGAGCTGATAGTCCATGCTGCTGCAAACGTCGTCGAACTGTTCGTGCAGATGGTTTTTGTTTTGCAAACGTCCCCATCTGTTGACTCAGGGATCGAGACGTGGCTGCACGATCCGTTACAGCCGTGCGGATAAGATGCCTGTCATCTCGACTGCTAGTGATACGAGGCCGTTGGGATTCAGCACGGCGTTCCGTATTACTATCCTGAGCCCACCGATTCCATAGTCTGCCAACAGTCATTGGATCTCGACCAACGCGAGCAGCAATGTCGCGATACGATAAACCGCAATCGCGATAGGCTACAATCCAACCTTTATCAAAGTCGGAAACGTGATGGTACGCATTTCTCCTCCTTATACGAGGCATCACAACAACGTTTCACCAGGCAACGCCGGTCAACTGCTGTTTGTGTATGAGAAATCGATTGTACACTTTCCTCACGTCAGCACGTTGCAGGTGACGCCACCGGCGCCAACCTTGAGTGAATGCTCTGAAAAGCTAATCATTTGCATATCACAGCACGTTCTTTCTGTCGGTTAAATTTCGCGTCTGTAGCACGTCATCTTCGTGGTGTAGCAATTTTAATGGCCAGTAGCGTATCTTTGCTTAATACTGACTTGTTATGTGCGGTCTTGATGTTCATACAGAGCTGCGTCTCTTTTCTCGAAAGGTCTCTAATTTCTCTATAGGCGGTCTCTACCCGTAGCATACTGAAGGATGCTTCGACAGCTTTGCATTTCTTCTCCACTTCGTTTCTGCTTTGCATTTTGCTCTTCCCATCAATGTGAGTTTCAGATGTTTGCATTCCCATTTAACTGCTTCAGTTGCTGTATGTTGCTATTTCTCCTTTCGTTAGTTAAATTGGATATCGTTTATTATTTTAATGTTTCTACATGACTTTTTCTTTTAATCTATTTGATCCACTGCTACCTTCAATATTTCATCTTTCGAAGCTGCTCTTTCATCATCTGTTGTATTCATTTTCACCTTTTCACTCAACCACTGCCTCATGTCACCTTAAAATTCTCAAAGGTCGTTAGTTTTTTTTCAGTTCATTCAGACACACCCACGCAGTTTCCTACCTTTCTGCAGTTTCTTCAGGTTTAATCTGCAGTGCGTGGCCAGGGTACACATCTGCCTCTAGAAATGTGCTGTACTTTTAAAATTCGGTTTCCATATCTCTATCTTATCACCGTACAGTCTGTCTGAAATCTTACAGTATGGCTGTATTGTTCCTATATGGGTTCATTCTATCAGCCTCTAGCGCAGTCGATAATGACAGACACTTGACAATCGGTAAGCACTTGTTGCCCACGCCTCTCTTACCAGACTGGCCCCTTCCCGTCTCGTCTGCCATGCTACCTGCGTGCCACGTGTGTCTGCTACGCCACGCAGCGGTGATATTCGTTAAGCCGTCGGCACACGGACCGTGCTTCCGAACGTTGAGCGTTGAGCGTGCCGAGTTTCTGACGTCATACCGTGGAATAGCACGTTCGAGGGTCTTTCCGAAAGTGCAGAGCAATATCTGGCATGTCAGATATTCTGAGCGTGCGTCTGAGCGTTGACCAATGAGATGTCACAACGTCACCTACGTCACACGCACGCCGTCTTCCTTCAGTACAGAGTTGTGAGGCGCCATATTGGCATTCATTTCAAGCCTATATGTATATATGCCGTTTCTGAGCACCGGCAAATTAAGAATACTGGAAAACCCTTTGTTAACTGTGTGATTCGTTCCAATAAAATAATGAGAAACGTCATATTCGTGGCAAAACAATTGTTGTAACTTGCGTATTATGAGAGTAGGCTATTTGAAGGCAGCGACACACTGAAGATCCACCCAAAACGCATTGTTCTTGGTACAAATTGCATTAATTAAATTTAAATTAGTAAGATGTCTACGATTAAGGTTTTCAGCACGGGCTAAGATACTGTGATTAGATGCACTGCATGTGTTGTTGGTTTAATGTAATGAGTAGCGTCACTGTCCTATAATAAGAACTCATTGACGGCGGTGGTTGGCAACTTGACACTCCCATTTTTTTCTTAACATTCGCGTTTTTATTAGGTTCTGACACTTTATTATTAGTTTAATATAAGTATATACTATAATATTTGATGCTATGTAAATATAAGTTCCTTTTTTTGAGGGGTTACTTTCTTTGATTGGCTTAATCTACAGGACAGCTTGCGCTACTTGTATAAACATATTTTGCTCCTTTTTCTTTTACGCTTCGTAATTCACATGTTGCAAAGATTCTGCTACTGGGTAGGAACAGTTATCAAGTAAGACTGATGTTGAGGTTTTACTTAAGTGTGGGAATGATGAGATAATGTTTATCTTATGCGGAGAAGCGTTCCAAATTTGTACCGCACTGTTTGTAATGGAACTTTTATAAGCCTGTGTCCCTATTGACTGGACATGGTACTTTCCTTTTCGTGGACGAAGGAGGAAATGTGCGTTTTAATAGAGCTAACGTGGGAATTTTACGCTCACCCGTTGAGTAACCAGTGTGATTTACGAACTAGAAGCATCCCTCAACTGCCGCTGGAGTGCGTTGCGATCGCGTTCACCACTTTCTGGCCCACGTACCGTATGCACAAGTCGCATCGTTCCTGAGCGTTCAGCAGCACGTTGAACTTGGCACGCTCAACATTAACGTTCGACAGCACGGTCCGTGTGCCGACGGCTTTAGCTGCTTCAGTACTCGTTAGTTATCGCAATAGACTACTTTCCTATTCATGTTTCAAATGGACACGCAAAATATAGCTTTAAAAATTATATTGTTTTACGATGGGAAGCTGGTGCCTCTGTGGCTAGGCTCAAGAAGATTTTGCTCCTCCCTGGTGCCCAAATTAATGACCGCAAATGTACGTTCTTGCCGTTGCAACTAAATGGTAACTCCTCGAACGACGGTGGTCGATCGCCACAAGTCCTTAGGGATTAAAATAGATCGCTACCTGGCCGAATGGCGGCACTTAATTGGCTAGAGGTTCCGACTCGTGCTCACGCAGCGGTTATTGAAAAGGAACGCCTTTCCCTTAGCCTCCTTCAACAAGTGCGGGTCTCAGACATCATTATTTTCAGTAAAGTGTATTACATCGCACAGGTATTCCCGCTTCCCGCGGTGATGGTCCGAAGACTCAGACAACTATCCGGTCGATTCTTGTGGCGACGGCGTACGTTCTGAACTGCGAACCAAGTGGTGGCCAGGCCCTGCAGGCTCTCACGATATGAAAGTGAAGGCTTCCATCTTGTTTGTACGACACAGGCTCCGTGTTTAATTACGAGGGTCACTCCAAAAGAAATGAACACTACTTTTTTTTTAAATCCATCTTTTATTCCACATGTTTGAAAGTTTTTCAGTGTGTAGATACATCCTTTAGGAACGATATTTTCATTTCTCCACATAATTTCCACCCCTCTCAACTGCCTTACGCCATCTTGGAACCACCGCCTGTATACCAACACAATAAAATTCTGGACCAACCTGTTGGAGCCACTGTTTGGCAGCGTGCGCAAGGGAGTCAACGTCTTCAAACCTTGTTCCACGAAGAGAGTCTTTCAGTTTCCCAAAGAGACGACAGTCACATGGAGCCAGGTCAGGACTGTAAGGCGGGTGTTTCAGTGTTGTCCATCCGAGTTTTGTGATCGCGTCCATGGTTTTTTGACTGACATATGACCGTGCATTGTCGTGCAACAGCAAAACATCCTGCTTTTCCCAATGTGGTCGAATACGACTCAGTCGAGCTTGAAGTTTCTTCAGTGTCGTCACATATGCATTAGAATTTATGGTGGTTCCACTTGGCATGATGTCCACAAGCAAGAGTACTTCGGAATCGAAAAACACCGTAGCCATAACTTTTCCAGCAGAAGGTGTGGTTTTGAATTTTTTTTTGCATGATGCCACTCCATTGATTGCCTCTTCGTCTCTGGTGAAAAATGATGGAGCCATGTTTCATCACCTCTCACAATTCTTCCAAGAAATTCATCTCCACCATTCTCGTACTGTTCCAAAAGTTCGCTGCATACCGCTTTTCTTGTTTCTTTGTGAGCCACTGTCAACATCCTCGGAACCCACCTGGCACAAACCTTTTTTAACGCCAACACTTTCAGTATTCTGCCAATACTTCCTTCCCCTATCGCAACGTAGCGCGACAATTCGTTCACTGTGATGCGTCTGTCAGCAGTCACCAATTCGTTAACTCTCTGCACATTGTCTGGAGTGTGTGCAGTACGAGGCCTGCCGCTGCGAGGACAATCCTCAATATTGCCGCGCCCACTTTCATCACGTAATCTGCTTGCTCACCGACTAACTGTACTGCTATTTACAGCAGCATCTCCATACACCTTTTTCAACCTCTTGTGGATGTTTCCCACTGTCTCGTTTTCACAGCACAGGATTTATATGAGAGCACGTTGCTTCTGACGAACGTCAAGTGTAGCAGTTATCTTGAAGACATGCTGTGACGGCGCCACTCATGGGGACAGGTTGACCTAAGTTTGAAAACAAGCGGGAAGGATGTATCTACACACTGTAAAACTTTCACACATGCAGAATGAAAACTGCAGTTTTACAAAAATAGTGTGCATTTCTTTTGGAGTGACCCTCGTGCATCCCCCTTATTTTCCTGTCTCCAGCCAGTCAGATTGGCTCCTCCAGTTGATGGACGGATTAATCCTGAGTTGCGACATATCAGCAAATATTTTATAATTTTCAGTTTCTTACGTGCTGATATCCTTTCAAAGGCGCCCCTCACTACCGGACAGTTATCATCCCGTCGGGGTCAACCATCATCCCTCTCCTCTGCTGAAATAGCTTCCCTGTCAACATCCTGAAAAACTGTCTCATTTCGTATTAGTCTTCCTGTATTACCGATGAAAACTGCTTCTTTGTGGTATATGGTCATCCATCATTTGATACTGACTGGCGACCGTCTTTTTCGCATGGGCTTTTGTCCGACTCATCGGTCTGACGAATGTCATTACACTGATACCTTCTGCATCTACATCTACATCCATACTCCGCAAGCCACCTGACGGTGTGTGGCGGAGGGTACCTTGAGTACCTCTATCGGTTCTCCCTTCTATTCCAATCTCGTATTGTTCGTGGAAAGAAGGATTGTCGGTATGCCTCTGTGTGGGCTCTAATCTCTCTGATTTTATCCTCATGGTCTCTTCGCGAGATATACGTAGGAGGGAGCAATATACTGCTTGACTCTTCGGTGAAGGTATGTTCTCGAAACTTTGACAAAAGCCCGTACCGAGCTACTGAGCGTCTCTCTTGCAGAGTCTTCCACTGGAGTTTATCTATCATCTCCGTAACGCTTTCGCGATTACTAAATGATCCTGTAACGAAGCGCGCTGCTCTCCGTTGGATCTTCTCTATATCTTCTATCAACCCTATCTGGTACGGATCCCACACTGCTGAGCAGTATTCAAGCAGTGGGCGAACAAGCGTACTGTAACCTACTTCCTTTGTTTTCGGATTGCATTTCCTTAGGATTCTTCCAATGAATCTCAGTCTGGCATCTGCTTTACCGACGATCAACATTATATGATCATTCCATTTTAAATCACTCCTAATGCGTACTCCCAGATAATTTATGGTATTAACTGCTTCCAGTTGCTGACCTGCTATTTTGTAGCTAAATGATAAAGGATCTATCTTCCTGTGTATTCGCAGCACATTACACTTGTCTACATTGAGATTCAATTGCCATTCCCTGCACCATGCGTCAATTCGCTGCAGATCCTCCTGCATTTCAGTACAGTACCTTGCTTCATAGGCAGGTCTCATCTGGACGGTATCATTGGCTCTGGGTTCGTCGACAGTTTTTTCTTTCCCGAGGGCTGAATCTCCAATTTCGGATGAATTTCTGATTCGTTCAGACGTATCCTTTTTCCCTCAGATGAAAAAGGGTTGAAATGGCACTGAGCACTGTGGGACTTAACTTCTGATGTCATCAGTCCCCTAGAACTTAGAACTACTTACACCTAACTAACCTAAGGACATCACACACATCCATGGCCGAGGCAGGACTCGAACCTGCGACCGTAGCGATCGCGAAGTTCCAGACTGTAGCACCTAGAATCGCTCGGCCACTCCGGCCGGCAGGAAAAATAATACGATCGTTTGGCTCCTGGTTAACTACGTTGTTGAAGGAGGGAACGACCATGATCGCGTGTGTCTTTCACCAACTGGAGACAGCGCATTGGAAGTGGCTGCAGTTCCCACGTTATCGAGCACTTTTTCCAAATATGCTTTATCTTGTTTCTAACTGATGCGTATTGATTAAGGGGAGTTGTAACGCCCTATCCCGACAATGTTAAATTTAGTGACTAGGCTTTACTGTATTTCAGGAACCACTGTAGCCATTGACATGAAACTTTTACAGAACATTAAACTGTATGTTCTGAGTCTACTTGAACTATAGTAATTGCATTTCAGCCACTGCTTTCGGAAATACAATTTTGTAATTACACGGTTACAATTTTGTGTACTTTTTTGTACGTTATCTTAAATAATTTTAATTATACATAACATTATGTTCTTCTTTTAGTACAGTAGACTCAGGATGTATGTTATTACTTCCTGAAAATTTGAATACTCTATTCGAAATGGTTTCTGAGATTTAGGAACAAATGCAACAGAAAATCTAAATTTTCAGGAACGGCTTCTAAAATTTCAAAAGACTGTAACTCACTTAATACATGCTTAATTCTTTTTTATTTTTAGTCACTCAGGAGCACCCTGCACCATACTGTATATCATCCTCTTGATCTTTTTCCAAGTTGTTCTTCTTTTCTTCTGGACTCCGTAGTGGCCAACTGTGCTGCATATTCTTGCAAACCTTGTCCATCCGTTCAAGTTCTCTGATGCAGTTTGATCCAGGATTAATTCCCATATGCCGTAGCACTTTCACCCTACCAATGTTGCCATCATTAAAAGCAATAACAGCATCACTGACCCCCCACACTTTAGTGTCTTCATTCCAACAAAAACATTTTTTGATAAGCGTGTCCATATAAGATTACTGAAGGACTCACTGGGATTTTGAGTCTGACCATGCAGACACTTCTTCAGTAATTCAGAATTTGCCAGGTCTCTGTAAATAGGTTTTATGATATCCATGACTGCTGCTGGCATGGAATGTTTATGGCTGTATGGACTATTTGAGAGCTGGACATGGCGGTAATTGCACCATAAATTAGGTTTAGGAGGGCAGAGGTGGTGCACTGGTTTTTCGTAAGTTGACAGTCTGTAGAAGAAGGTAGCCCATACTACCTGCTCCATTTTCAACAAATCCTCAGTATTATTTCTAATGGCCATCCCATAATACTGCTGTAGTTCATCAAATATTTTGTCTGTCAGCCTGCCTCTTATGGTATTACCATCAGAAAGTTTCTTGTCTCGCAAACTATATTTCAACTTCCTCAACCTGGTGCCCATTCTCTTCTGGACATGACCAACACATTCCAGTTTTGTGATAATCTTCTCATCATGAGGCTGAGGGGCTACTACACTATTACAAGCTTTTGAGTCTGTGATATTATTGGATTTCAGACATTTTGCATATGAGAAAAGGACAGTCATCGAGCTGTAGTTTGTAATGATACTAAGCATGACAACGCGAAAGTAAAGAAACGAAATCTGTTTATAACGTGCGCCTATACCAAGACGCGCGGCCAGCGTTTAAAAGGTACTTTTAAACACTATGACTCGCTGGGCGCAGATATTTAAAATCATTGCCGCAGCGCTTGATAGCAGGAAGCTGCGAAACAGAAGAAAGAACACTTTATCATTTATTAGGAAAATTCTAGAGTCTTTATAGTTAGTTGTACTTCTGGTCGCCGATATGTAACATGTACTTCATTACCTTCGATGTTTAGTCGCCGACTTGTTAAGAAGTGTTGTGTAGCACCGCTACAAGTTATATTTCATTTATTGTGAAAAACCACGTTATCACCAAGAAAAAAAACGCTTTTGTAAACCTTGTGACGATAAAAAATACTTACGCGCACGCCAGGACATTTAATTTTTACAAAATATCACACATACAAAAGCAGCGATTGTTGGACTGCTCCATGTATGAGAAAAACATAAAAATGTAAGTTTTGTATTCATTGTAAATTTGTTAATGTTTATAGTTTAACGCCTTTGTTCTTTGAGAATATATTGATGCTTCACTGTACAGAAAATCTATGCTTATTCTTTTCTTTAAATTAACCACAAATAATATTTATGTTTAAATAAACTTTGTTATAGGTTCGCTCTTTATCGCGGTGTTTCGATTGTATTTGGGAGACCATTAATGTGTTCAATTTCCGATCTGACAACTTTTTTTACAAAATTTCACTGTTTTGCATTCATTTCCAATTTTTTTTTTATTATTCAAATAGGTCCCTTAGGTAATTTCATTGAAGAGTCTGATTGCGTGAAGTAATCCGGGTTAAGAGGTCATTTGAGAAACTATTTTCGCGCAATCAATCTGTACGTCTCCTGAACACAATCGAGAACCGACGCATCGGCGATCATTCATTAATTTTTCTTTCTTTCCAAGTCGTACCAAAAAACGGCCAAGGAGAACTGCCGTGAGTACACAATCTAGTGTTAAAGGTTGCATTCTTTATCTTGTCGGCAAACATTGCCATAAATTATCATCATCAATGTTATATTTGGTTAAATGTGAAAAGCAAAAACCTTTTAACGCTAGAAGTCCCCATCACCTAACAACTTAGTGTAACACACTGCCCTCTCGTTCACAGATCGACTAAAAGTTTCAATAGTTGCAGAGGCCTCCTTACCACCTCTTGTCGCTTCATAATTTCTGTCACAGATATGCCCTTCGTCATTCCCTGATTTACACTTATAACAATGTTTGGTTATAATCTGGAAATCTGTTACCTTTCCAGTATCCACACTGGTCATCGTAGCAACATAATTGTTAGATCTGTAGCCGTGATTCTGCCAAGTGCCATCAAATGCTACTGGTAAGTCACTCATACCATCATTTGTTTCAACAGCTTCGTTTGCAGCACCCTTCATTGACTCACGTGCAACAGATTCCACAGCAGCTTCAATAAATCCTGCATACTTGTCGATTTTACAAGGTGGGCGCGGCATATTCATCACGGCACACATTGTTTCTGCTGCAGTGTGTCCTTTGCCAATAGCTCTCAATCCATAAAACCACCTAACATTTACTTCAAAATAATTATCTTTACACTTATGAGAAATCCAAAATGAATGAGTATATTTACAACTGGCACAATTAATGATAAGTTTCCTGGCTAGTCCATTTGATACCTCACTGCCTTCATGTACGTTAACTGGCCCTTCACATGTTTTACAACACAGACATTCACCTAACACCCTTGTTAGGATGTGTAAATCTATGAGAATATAACATAACCTACTATTTACATTAATTTCGTTTTGAGAAAACTGTGTATCACAACGTTTTATTTTAATCTTCGAAGCACTAATGGGTGTTTCTCCAGATACTGACGAGTTTGCCTGCATTTCATTGTCTTTAACTTCACATGCCACACGTTGAACACAATGTTTCCCTTTATTCGAAAATCTATTACCATGAAGCCCACACTTCTTAAAAACACTTCGTTTTGGCGTCATACTTTACTTTTTGAGAGATTTACCAATCTATTCGTCACTTTTCCTCGGGAAAACGTTAGCACTTCGACATACAACACGTGTTTACAATATGAAATGATACGATGTTGTTTTCGACAGTGCTACCAATACAAACACGTAATTGTACCTTTATAACACAGCAATCCACAGCCGTCTATATAAAAAATTACCGTTTTTATTACATCTTGAAGTAATGCAAGTAAAAATTTTAACTTTTCAACCAGTGTACATTATATTTCAAAAAATAAAATAAAATACTTTCGATGTGAGTTTATAAGTGATATATACATCATTTTATTCGGAAAGTTGCAAATTTTATATTGAGATAAAAATCCGAAAATGTGAAAAAAAAATTATTTTTCCATTCTAACTCCCCTTAAGTTTCCCTATGGTTTTTGGTTCCTCCGAGCAACGTGAAGCCTTGTTTTCTTCACGTTTCTTCCTCGCACAAGAAATATGTATAAAAATAAAACAAAAATAAATTAAATTAAAAAAGAGGCCAGATTGTGAGTTAGTTTCCTGATACTCAGAATCTTTTTCTCTTGTTTTGTAGCTAATAATTATTTGTTTTCTGAATTTTCAGTTCAAACTAGATTTTGACTATGGTCATCTGAATGTTCATGAAAGTAGCAAGTCATCTGATAATTCATCTGGTAATAAAAAAGTGATAAAATCCCAACCCCAAACCCAATTGTCGAGGGTTCAGTCCCTAGTCAATCCTAGGAGTATTATATGTCATTGATCACTTCTTTAACCTCTGTCAGTATTTGTTGATGTGAAAAATGCGGAGTTGCACCGTTGTTCAGAATCCACATTAAACTATTTGTAGCAAGTCAACTAGGCAAGTCACTGGAAAGGTTGGAGGAAGGCAATAACATACCACCTCCAACATGAGGATACCTAGGACAGCACTGTTCAAAATAATCTTCGGATTGATGGCTGCTTTACTTTTAAGGAGAAACTAACCGACGGTTTTCCGTGGCCTATGTGTGCTCAAAAATGATTCAAATGGCTCTGAGCACTATAGGACTTAACTTCTGATGTCATCAGTCCCCTATAACTTAGAACTACTTCAACCTAACTAACCTAAGGACATCACAAACATCCATGCCCGAGGAAGGTTTCGAACCTGCGACCGTAGCGGACGCGCGGTACCAGACTGTAGCGCCTAGAACCGCTCGGCCACTTCGGCCGGCCCTATGTGTGTCGCATGAAAGACAACGAAATTGCAGACCGTGCAAGGTGCCACCGGGGTAGGGTTCTAGTTGACCTGTTTTGCCACTGACATGCACTGAATATCCTCTATCTGGGAGCTAGTCTCCCACTTCGGCCCAGGTGTACGTAAAGCAATTGTGCACATGGAAACAGAAGGAAACGGTTGAGCCTAACACGTGATCTGTAGTTGTGTTCCCTGATTGAACATTAAGAATTGCTAAGTAGTGAGGGGAACTATCAGCTACTGTGATTAAACAAGGGTTACAAATTACGTCCATTTATTGTTATGACTTCAGTGATTTCACCGAACAGTCAAATGCTCATCGTGGGAGAATGAGTGCGTATATGCATCTGAGCGTGTGATAACTGTGGATCTTCAGAGGGAACGGACTGGAAAAGTTCTCATAAAATAAACCGCACGAACAATAAATCGCGTTAACTGTCTGTTAATCGCGGAACTGAAGTGTTGGTGATGACTCCCTTGGAAGGTTAGTGAGCAAGGAGAAATAGAAGCCCCGAGAGTAAAATCGTGGACGGAAGGTCACCACACAGTGACTGATTGATCAATCTGAACCAACGCGCCTATCGTCCCGTGCGAGTCTCGTACCCCATGACTGCGACATTTACATCATTTGCGCGAGGTGTGTCTTGGTCAGACGGCACACAGGGTCGCACGTTAGCAGGGCGCTGCCCGTCCGCTTGTGAATTGCCATCGCCTCTCGCGATGAAGGGAACCGATCCCTGCGCCTCTACTACGGCTCCCAGTGAAGAACTGCTTACTATGGCTCCCAGTGAGGAAGTGTACACTAAGGCTCCCAGTGAGGAACTGCCCGATACTTTGCTCTCCTGGTCCTTCTCGGAGTGACCCGCCAAAACTGCCATTTTGGCCAGTCTGAGACCGCTTATTTTATTCTGCCAATCCGAAATCTCCTAACGAGCTGGAAGCTTCGGCGTCGATTCTTTTGGAAGGTTCCGAACGCTGACCTATACAAACTCCTCTTTCCAGCGACTTGCCACTTCTGCCCAATGGCACATCGCAGGTCCCAAATATTCTGAGCTCCAATCTATCAAACGAAGTCGAGCAAAAAACTTTCCGTAAACTGGACTCTTTAATGTTTAATCTCGAGGCTTCATCGACCAATCGGCACTGGACAAAAGACCTGTCTGTGGAACTTCCCCACGGTTACTGCACAATACTGCGATGTAATCACATGGGGCACGCCAGTTGCATGGGTAGTCTGTCGTTCAAAGAAGTCTCTGTGTTCATATTCGCCAACTGGCGAGGACAGGGCGAGTTCGCTGAACTCAGCACGCAAGTGTATTCTTTACCGAGAGTGGTTAATTCCGTCAAAGATGCAAGTCGTCCTCTGCTGTGGTCAAACCGACAGAGGACGGCCCGTGGCCGGAGCTACCCCCCCCCCCCCCCTCCCCCCTTTTAGAATCAAGAGAAATGAAAGAGAGTACTCTACCACCATCATCCACTCTCATGGATGGACTCTTTTGCATATACATCGGAATTTATTAAATAATTCGACCTGTCTTATCGATGGATTAAGTGTGCTGAGTAACAATAGGAATGAAACACGACGCTGGCTGCAGCCTGACGATTCCAGTAAATACCGAAACGCCAGAGAAATGGCGCCTAAAAACTCACAGGATAGACACAAAAGGGGTAAGTGTATCACAGTTAAAAGCGAAAAATTACAAGCATGAAAGTGATAAAAGAAGGAAAAAGTTCAAAAAAACATGACTCCGGTTGGTGCTGCCGTCCTTACACAGCGGCGCTACCGCCTGTGACGTCACTGGTGACCAGTCCTGCGCCGTATAACGCTACGTTCTGGTTGCAAGAGCTCTACGCGCACTTCAGCCTCCCAACGGCCAGTCTCAAGCTTTGCGCAACTGCAAACGTATCTCATTTGTTGAGGGGTGTTTTCAGAAATTTTTATCTCGATCACTTCTATTGCGACGTTAGCCCAGAACCCCCCCCCCCCCAGAACAGGCAATAAGAGCATGCACCAAAAATTTTTTAACCAACATTAAAAACTTTTACAAAACAGTAACAAGACACAACAGTCAATGTTTTATTTTGTATTTAAAAAAAGATAAAGTATTAAAGATCAATTTTAAGAAATGCTAGATGTTAAACAATTTAGACATACTTCGCAGCTTTAAAGGGATTACAAAAGTTCAAACAAATTAAATTACAACTGATCAGACCGACATGAGATCGGGCCACAAGCCCATCGGCGGTAAAACAGACCCTACGCGTAGATCTTGGGCTACAGCTCACAGCGACAAGGCAAGCGAGAGTAAGCTGATTGCTACAACATGTACACAACACACTCTCTTAAACAGGGAAAGGGTAAAACACAACTGAAGCCTTTGGCCCAGCCCTGAAGGGTATCACACTTAGAGTGAGCATAAACATAGTAATAACCAAGAATCGAAGGTTATATATACTTTAAATGTAAAACATGCATCACCACGATCTCGACAAATGCAAAACCCGCTTTCAGAAATAATATCCACAACTCAAAACGTACCTTGACCCTTCTTATATGAATGGCTCTCTATTAGATTAATGGTCACATCGTTTTTTTTTAAGTCCTTTAAATCACCTTGATAAATTCCTCATACATAATTTAACAGATGTAAGCACCGTTTGAGTATCATACAAAATATTCCACTAAAGAGTAGTTGTGCTATCGAAGCAGGGAGATACGATGCTGACTACAAAAACCAAGTCACTGCCATTGATTAAAGTGGACCCTCTTTAAGAAAGTGACAAGATGAAATCTTAACTCAAAGTCCAACACGGGCCGTAAGGCCTTAAAACGAAAATCACAAGAAAACAACAGTTTGAAATTTTACGTGAAAAAAAGGCACGCTCTAAACAGCTAAGTCAGTTTCCATACGGAAGGGAGATGAGCACATGGCAGCGGCACTTTCAGTCACCAATTAAACGCAAAATGCGGGGACGTAGCAAAACTGAAGTTGAAAACCACGCTCAATACAAGAGCCAAGCTGCTTCAAACAAACTGCAGACAGTCGAGACATTCTGGTGAACATCACAAATGACGCTCACCCATAAACAGGAAGAGGCAGGATGCGGCTGTCTTGGACCGGAAAAAAGACGTTGGCCTGGTGTCCAGTAAAATCCCACGATGAAGGCGTTCCGAGCGACTAGGGCAGCCTGGGGCACGACCCGTAGGCTTCACCGAATTGCAGACTCCTCCAGGAGGAACCTCGAAACCACCTGACCTAGCACGAGTAGGACAGGGATAGCCTCGCCAAGGGCGTCACACACTTCGACCATAGATACTAGTAGACTGGCTTTGCTGTGCAGAAGCTATAGAGCTAGTGTGGCTCCAACATAAACCACGTGACTGTTGGAAAAATGGGGCGGGATTTCAAATCAGCAGTCTGCCATCCTATGTTTGTATCGTATTTTACCCACATTTCTCAATTGACTGCCAAACGCTTCCAACAAAAATTACTTTTTTTATTTGCGAAAAATTATGTCAGAACAACATTTGACCTGGATTTGTTCACAGTACCATTTATAAAATCTAACAAATACATCGAACGTCCCTCTGATGGGCAGCGGGGCGAAATTACTATAAACTATCAATTAAAGTAAAATGTTGTTAAAATTCTTTTAAACAGTAAGAGTGGGCTCGTGTCAAAACTTTAAACATTGGATTCGCCGCGTTTTGAGCTCTAGTCACTTATAAAAGAAAATGGGATATGGAATTATGTCAACTATAGGTGCCAAAATTGTCGACTTTAGGAGCAGGTCCATTTTAGAGTATCAATTTTAGGTGCACTTCAAAGGTTCAGTTCCCACTACTTTTACAAAAGTTTAAACTATCAGTTTAAAAAAAATTATATTTTAGATGAAAGGTGAGACTTTGAAGTTTCAGAAAATAATTTTCGAGCCCACATTTGTTTAATAGTATTAGAAGGTAGAAAAAAAAATTCTCTTCATATGTCGACTATAGGTGCTCTTGAAAAAAAAAATTAAGTCCCATGCTTCTTTACAGAGCGTAAGGGAACGATGCGGGAGACCCGCACCGGCTTACTAGACAAGGTCCTAATGGAGGTGGTTTGCCGTTGCCTTCCTCCGACCGTAATGGGGATGAATAATGATGATGAAAACGACACAACACCACCCAGTCATCTCGAGACAGGAAAAATCCCTGACCCCGCCGGGAATCGAGCCCGGGACCCCGTGCTCGAGAAGCGAGAACGCTACCGCGAGACCACGAGGGCGGACATAGCTGCTCTTACCTTATTATAATCTCACTTGATATACAAAAAGGCGTGTATGTTCAGAGGGCTTAAAGTTTTTCCGTTTCAGGGCCTGTATCCAAAGCTGCCTTCGGTTTTCATCCTTAGGGAACCTATGAGTGGAAACGAGAAACAGTTATACTTACTTCTGTAACCAATTATCACAGATACTTTCCAAAATGTAATATGAGTCTGACTTTAAAGGCATCACTTTCAACACTTTAATTTACGTGATACTCTATTTCAAGTGTAAAAAACATATAAAAGTCACTTCAGCAGATTTCAATAAACGCATCTCCACTATCATAGAAATACTTACAAGTGAAATGTAATGCCATTTCCCCGGACAAAACGCTGAGTACAGCCATAAGCGCAACACGAAACAACCATGTTTTGCCAACATTCACGTGACTTTAGCCCAGAGATGTTGGAGCCACGAAAATGACGTCAGGGCCAGTCTATTATATTTATGGTCGAAGGTCACACGTCAACAACCGCAACGTGCAGTACGGTAAACGCCGGCTCACGACACTCGCACCAGAAAATCCGTGCGCCAGCAATACTGGCCAGTTGCTCCCCAAGAAGCACGTACGCCCCGTCGGACACCACTGCCAACCCCCGCCAGCTTTGACCACTTCCATCTCGCTAGCACCTCTCCTGCCTTGCTACCACAGAGATAGACCAAAGACCCTCGAACCGGCAAAGAAAGTCCTCAGCTCGCTGGGTGTTGCTATCGACCTCGCAGCGCGACTCAGCCCATTCGTCGAATGCAATTCGGTGTCCGTTTTCCAAAGAATGTTCTGGTACGACTGTTTTCTCATGATAGCGCAGGGGGAGGCACCTCTCGGCCCTGTTAAACAGTGTGTGCTGTCTGTCCAACATCAAACTATCAATATCCACATGGTATTTTGTATACTCCTGACTTTCAACTATATCACGACTTACCGAATTTTTGCTGGAGTCCTGAAGTCTGAGTTAGTTTCATACCAGCAGTAGCCACACGAAAGTCAGCACTTGACAATGGACGAGGAGTACACGGCCAAAAGCTCGTGGGTTTTAAAACACTTCATGCAGCTAGAAATCTGTCAGAATTTCATCAGTATACGTCGCCGTGAAACGATGCATTCCTGTGTAGGGCAATGTTTCATACCGAAATGAGTGACAGCTCATAACGACGCATTCGTTATTATCTCGCAGTTGCCTCGAAGGGTTGCTTTCCTTTTATCGCATACTTTCGCCCGTGTCAGTTTTCGCTATCAGTTATGTAAACTTTCTATGAAGACTTATCCGTAAACGAAAATATTCTTTTCTTTTTCAAACTTTGTCCTCGCATAACGTGTACTTTAGATATCGTATTCAACTGCTGGGAAATACTGGCTGGCCCTGTGTTGCGCATATTGGCAGTGTCATGGAAGAAAACTTTGCTCTAAACGAAATACAGAGTTTGAAATAAACAAAATAAATAATAAATTTAATTAAAACCCAAAATAAAGTAATAGTGTACTTAGTGAAAACTAAGTAACTGAAAGTCAGTACTGAAGTACGCTAGCCGGCCGGGGTGGCCGAGCGGTTCTAGGCGCTACAGTCTGGAACCGCGCGACCGCTACGGTCGCAGGTTCGAATCCTGCCTCAGGGCATGGGTGTGTGTGATGTCCTTAGGTTAGTTAGGTTTAAGTAGTTCTAAGTTCTAGGGGACTGATGACCTCAGAAGTTGAGTCCCATAGTGCTCAGAGCCATTTGAAGTACGCTATGGAAGTTGCGTAAGAAGAAGAGCAAAATTTGATTTGAAATATCCACGAAATAAAATACTCCACAACTCGGTAGAAAATATCTCTTTAGTATTACCTACACTGTTCACTGTAAATTAATCAGCTTAAGAAACACAATACTGTGTACTGTTTGCTCAAAAGAAACCAAAGTGAGATCTGCACCGAAATGAAAGTAACTTACCTGACGCTCAGCATGCTGTTTTGTGTCTGGTTTACTGACGTTCTCGAAAGCAACTGGAATCAGAAAATGCAACAGCTACAGAAAAATAATCTAGCCACTACAAAACCTGGATTTTGCTTATCTCCCGCCGGAGGTTCGAGTCCTTCCTCGGGCACGGGTGTCTGTGTTGTTATCAGCATAAAAGCGCGTTTACACTGATTTCGCAACATTGTTCACAACATTGTTCGCAACATTGTTCGTGGCTAGTAATGGACTACCGATGTTCGCAACACAAAATCAATGTTCCACGGCTGCGTCGGTAGAGATCAAAGAAACATTGTTCGGGGCCTGCTACCACTAAATTCCGCTGCCCAGCGCTAGTGTTCGTTTTCTCTGAGCGAGTGTTCTGGTGGTGTTTTGCTGGAGTGTACTGGTGCGTTTATTTTATGTCCCTTCATTTTTATTTGAAATGGAGTGGTCACGAAACAAAATTTTCCAATTGATATCGCTCTATGAGGCAGAGGAGTGCCTATGGAATGTACGTTGCGCAGGTTACAAAAATACTAAAATCAAACATGAGTCATTAGAAAAAGTTGCTGCGGCACTTGGCACCAGCAGCAGTGACGTGGATAAAAAAATTAAATCACTCTTGTCTCAGTACTGACGAGAGAAGAGAAAAATAGAGGAAAGTAAAAAATCTGGATGTGGTACTGACACACTTTACGAAACGAAGTGGTTTGAATTTAAATATCTACGTTTCCTGGATGATATGGAACTATTAGAGATATGGCAGGATTTGATAGGAGTCTCCTGATGCCAGAAAACGAAGAGTAACAGGAAGTCTTTGGTTCACAGGGATTGCTTTTCTGAAATTAGTGTCTTTCTTTGAAACAACTGGTCCTATAATATTCAAGAACATTTCAAAATCTGACGGCGACATCCTAGTGAAGTTACGAAAGCCAGAACCGTCTTCCAAATTCAGCTCACAAAGCATGTCATTACCGCCACGTCTTCTGTAGTATGTTTTGGTCCACTAACGACGACTACGTCGTTTTCTTCGTCTGTTCATTTCGTTAACTATTATTAATGCAGCACCAAATGTCATTAATTCTTCCTCTTCACTTGACATATTGTATCTCTTGATGTGAAGACGCGAAGTAACCTATCAGTTCGTCGCAGCAGACCATGCGAATACGCAGAAATGTTGGTCGCTAGTGTAAACGGAAATGCGAACAACGAACAATGTTGCCACCATGTTGAGGGAACAAGTTGCACACAAAGTTCCGAGCAAAAACATGTTCTGAGAAAAATGGTTCAAATGGCTCTGAGCACTATGGGACTCAACTGCTGAGGTCATTAGTCCCCTAGAACTTAGAACTAGTTATACCTAACTAACCTAAGACATAACAAGTATCCATGCCCGAGGCAGGATTCGAACCTGCGACCGTAGTGGTCTTGTGTAGGTCTACGGACCGATGACCTAAGCATTTTGATCCCTTGGGAATTCACATAAATTTGAACATTTTTGCTTGTCAGAAACAATCTGTGGCTTCAGGTGGCGTAAGCTGCAATGTACAAACGACGAAATATTCAAAACTTTACTAAGGACATGGAGGAGGGTTTACTTCAAAGAAAGTCGTTCTTGGAAAGTTAAACTCTTATTGTTGTCAAAAAACACTGTACAACATAAGAAGTCTCCAGCAATTACAAAACTCATTCCTTAGTAAAACAAATTACAGACTTTTAAACTACTTGCGCTACTTGCTACATAATGGAAACAATGAGATAAAATTAACGCTAATCATGAATGTTATTAGTTATCTAAGTGATCAAGATTTCCCACAATTAATAGTTCTGACAAACATTTCATTCTTACGAATAGTGTGGTTATCTCGAAATATCCCTTCGGCAACCTTTTCCATCCATAGAATCAATGACATATTTTTAAAAACAAGTTTTTCTCTCTATAATAAAATATTTCAGATAATTTCTCCCAAATTCATAAATATCAAACCTCTTGCTCTGGAAACTCAACTGCTCGCCACTACATCTCAAATAAGAATGCCCCAGTGCCGCACAACAGACAGGCGAGGCGAGCAAGCATACCGCAGGAAAAATTAAACAAAGATCTTCACTATTCGTGTTACGCGCTGATTTACCTTTGTCCCAGTACAGTAAAGGTGCATAATGTTCAATAGCGGAAAACACGTGGAAACCTTAGAATTACGATACACCCAGTACTTTTTTAAGAGGAATTCCGCTTTATGTATTGTAGTTGTTGTTTTCACCGAGATATGTTCCAGCACGTTCTGAGCTATCTTCAGTGGGTTTATTTCCCTTCTCGCATGGAGGTATTGCTTATTTTTGCTGGTAGGTTTAGGTCTACTAAGGAATCTACAGTTCCTTTCTTTTTTTTTCCATTGATGCTGG
Source organism: Schistocerca cancellata (assembly GCF_023864275.1). Classification (NCBI taxonomy): domain Eukaryota; kingdom Metazoa; phylum Arthropoda; class Insecta; order Orthoptera; family Acrididae; genus Schistocerca; species Schistocerca cancellata. The sequence goes on along the minus strand of NC_064634.1, from coordinate 97,551,155 downwards.
GGTGTTTTTACGTCTTTGTGTCGATATCACACGCTTATCTCATTCATTTTTGTAGTTACACATTCATTTTATACGATTTCTTGTCCAGCACAGAGTTCTCACCACCATTACTTGTTGTTGTGACGGTCACGTAATGGTGACGAAAACTCTGTGCTTCGCAAGAAATCGTATAAAACGGATGAGATAACTGCATCATTCGACACAAAGAAGCAAAAACACATCATCATAAAGAAAACCTATGAGAATCTGTAGATTGTGTAGCAGACCTAAAGCTAATAGCATTAAATAGCCAATAGCTCCATGTTGGAGAGAAGTACCCAGTAGCTCCATGTCACAGGGAAATAAACAGACCCACTGAAGAAAGCACAAAAAGCGCTGCAACATGTCTGAGTAAAAACAAAACTACAAAGATGTCTTGCATATGGCGGAATTCCCCTCAAACTTTCTTAACAGTCACGGAAATAAAAAGAACTGCAACATTCACAAGACGATTATATTTGTTTATTAGCTGAGGAAATTTGATTATCAAACACTGGATGACAGTATTGGTTATATGATCGGAAGTTCAAGTAAAGATTTAATAAATTTTCTATCCGATTGTGAATCGAGAGATGGAAAACCGTAGAGCGTAACTACGAAGTGTATGGTAAGGAAACAGCAGCATTCACACGACAGCGAATGATACTGTTAAGGTGCGCTCGCGTTTCTGTGACAGGAATTCGCCTTCAGGCGTTTTTCCTCCCACTCCTCGTCAGCCTTCGGCCGCAGCTGAGACATTGGGAATACCGCCACGGAGAATCTCTCACGGAACTGCTGACTCACCTGCTGTAGAAAAGTGTAGAGTGGTGTGGGTAGCTGGCTGTATTCTTTGTCCTTTGCTGCGGCTGCGTGTATTCCAAGCAGACTCTTTCGATTGGATCGACTTATTTCTTTAGAAACCACGGACTTCGCAATTAAAATACCGATAACAAAGGGGATGCGCCTTGCAAAGCATTTTCCTACGCGTCTGGTGCTAGTTTACGGTAAATACACGATAAAGAAAAGAGTAACCCTTACTACTGTATCAACATCTGTATCTATAGTCTGCAAGCCGACTTACGGTGTGTGGTGAAGGGTAGTTCTAGTACGACTTCCATTCCCCTCCCCCCCCCCCCATTTGCTGTTTTATTTCTTGAGAGTGGTGTGTGGAAAAAACGACTGTTCGCAGCTCTCCGTGTGTGTTCCCCGGTTCTGGTTTTGCCGTATGTGACACGAAGTAAAATGTGTTGCATAACTCTCTCCGCTCCCGGAATTTCTAAGGTAAACATCTTGATGACGCTAATCGCTAAACATACGTGGCGAAACATCAATTCAAACAGCGTCCGCCATCTAGCGACCGTCAGTCAAATTTTCTCTCAATCACGTCAGACACAATATACGGGGTGTATCAAATAGAATCATCCGATTTAAAAAGAAATCATAACTATTATGTTATTTCAGACATGTGCGCGGTGCAACGTACTGTTGGAAAGAGCAAACTCTGGAGTTTTACATGGTTGTTGTACAACATGAGAGGGACTCTCCAAAATGTAATGTGTTTCGTGCAGTTTCGCGAGAAAAGGTGTATGGTCCATTTTTCTTTGCCGAGAACACTATTACAGGAGGCACATATCTCGATATGCTTGAGAACTTTCTTCTCCCACGGTTGGAGACTTATTCGAAGAACTTCATTTACCAACAGGATGAGGCACAGTCACACTGACATCTGGAAGTGTGGGAATTTTTAAATCAAAAGGTGAACGATGGATCGGTCGCACTGGGCCAAATGATTCAGCCTTACGTTACTGGTGACCAAGGTAAGAGGACCTAACTGTAAGTGATAATTTCTTATAGAGTTTTATAAAAGACTCTGTTTATGTGCCTCCGTTACCAACAACAATTAATGAACTGAAACAACGCATCTAAGGCGCTGCAGCATGGACTGTGCGGCTGGTCCCGGCGGAGGTTCGAGTCCTCCCAGTTAAGTCCCATAAGATTTCACACACATTTGAACATTTTGAAACATCGCATAACAGCAGCTGCGGAAGCTGTAACTCAAGACATGCTCGCTGCAGTGTGAGAACAATTTGAATACCTCGTTGACATATGCCGCGCATTTCAAGGAGGGCATATTGAACATATGAAAAGGTATGAAAAAATAACTTTTTAAGTTTCCTATTCATCAAAAAACAAAATTATGTTTATTAGTTTTAGGAATATAGATGTGCCAAATCGGATGATTCTTTTTGATACACCGTGTGTATTGGACAAACACATCAAATAAATACAAATGAAATGACACAATTTCAGAGACTTTACTGGCCTCATACAGATATAATTTTATGTATACGGAGGAGGGAAGCATGCCAGGATAATCCGTGCATTTTGTGAACTGCTGTGCCAAGATCGATTAGCAGCTAACGCACCCTCCCAGTAAGCAGGAAACCTGAGTTCGATTCCTGGCCTACGTACAAATTTTCACTCCCCGCTTCATTCTATACAGATAAAATCGTATCCGTATGAGACCAGTAAAGTTTCTGAAATTGTGTTACTGCATTTGGATAAGTCCCTACTCCTGGGTTTCAGACGGGATCCCCCATTTACGTTCGATGCCATTCCAGAATAAGGAGAGCCTCGGCAGTTCTGTTGGTGTGTAAGGGGGATTCGGATCGGAGAGGGAGGCGTGCCAGAGTAATCCGTGGCGTTGTGTGAACCGCTGTGGCAAGGTGGCTTAGTGGCTAACGCACGTGCCTAGTAAGCAAGAGACGTGGGTTCGATTCCTGGGCTTGGTACAAATTTTCCCTCGCCGCTCCATTCTGTACAGATAAAACCATATGACGAACAAAGCCGCACACTGCCAAATAATTGGACAGACTAGTGAAGTTTTGACATATCTTACTATACGATCACGTGACGAAATGCGCCACATTTCGTTTGATGTATGTCGGCTGTTAATGCTAACTGAAGAAAATTCTTGACAGACCCCACACAGACCCCTTCCTCACCCTCTGTCTTTCCCGCCATCTGTGTTCCTAGTATCCGCTTCACCTCCTATATATCATCTCCGTAGTTTCCCCACCTAACAGACCCCTCTCTTTTGACTTACCTCAGCCTCTATGGAACATATTCTTTAGTCTCAGAATACTTCTCACCCAGCGCAGGTCATTCAGTTGTTAAGTGAACGTGCAGTGCTCCAGTGCTTCTTCATAGAAGAAAATCACCAAATTGCATTTGCGTGTGTTTTTTAATTGTTATGTCCGCACTATAACACAACAAATATTCCGTGACAACCAAATTTATTTGACCTTCTGTCACTCAAAACAAAACTTAAGTTCGACTACACAACACTTTGCTGGCTGTAGCGCCAAGGAGAAATCAGTCACTAGTAGAGAATACAAGTCCAAACCACTGCCAACGGGGCCGGCCGAAGTGGCCGTGCGGTTAAAGGCGCTGTAGTCTGGAACCGCAAGACCGCTACGGTCGCAGGTTCGAATCCTGCTTCGGGCATGGATGTTTGTGATGTCCTTAGGTTAGTTAGGTTTAACTAGTTCTAAGTTCTAGGGGACTAATGACCTCAGCAGTTGAGTCCCATAGTGCTCAGAGCCACCATTTGAGCCACTGCCAACGAGTCGATACCGACGCGTCGCAAGTTTCCAGCCAGGGAGGCCACAGTACGGTTCGGTCGTCGTGAATCCAGCAGCCGGGTAGTAACACAGTCATCGGCGAAGATTGAACTGGTTAAAAAGGCTCAGGGAGCACGCTTAAATCCGCAGGTCCGGCCAGTCAGAGTGTCGGTAGATGGCGCCCTTATACGGTTGCTCACTCTGGTGGCAAGGGCAGCGCCGCCAGGGTAATCCGTATCGCTAGTGGTTTGTACGCTGGCGCTAACCCCGCGACGACGCGTTTACTGGCGCCAGTTGTTGACATCGCGTGCGGCGCCAGCGGTACTCGCTGTGTGCCGCGCGTGTTGTAGCACGCCGCGCCGAGTTGACGGTTGCTGTGCGGCGGCCGATACGACATTATATTTTTCGTCCCTTAAGCTGTTTCTCATTAATATTTTTCATTTAAAACGAAAACAGTCCTCATATTTGAGCCGTGGCGGATTGGCGCCAGCACCGGGTACGCTCGTAATATCGTTGGAATCGATTTGGGAGGGTGTATGAGATCTTTGCAAATCGTGTGGCTTTCTTCCGGGTTGGTGGGCTTCAAGAGTAGGCCGTTAGCTTTCAAAAGGAAAACATAGAGAGACGTGGGACGTCTCCGGAGAAAGGAGTGTCGACTGCGACTGGGTGTGCCGTATCAGCGTGATATACCGCGCAGTTGTATTGGTCGACAAGTCTGTGTTTTGGGGCAGCTCGGAGATCCAAGTTTCGTGATTTCTATCAAGGGAAAGGTCCCTGATGGAATGTGGTTAAGCTGTTGGAGCCGCTGAGTTGTGCTGTGTGCAAACATCAAGTAAGTTTGCAGTTAGTGTATGTGGCTGAGCGACGCGTTGAGAGGCGTTTCACTCGCTAGATGATTGTGGATCTTACACAACCGTTAATCGAAAAGTATGTGGATGAGCTCCGTGTGAGCTGGTTTAATGTCGGCTTCGCAGTGAAGTCTTAGTTATACAGGGTGTTTCAAAAAATGACCGGTATATTTGAAACGGAAATAAAAACTAAACGAGCAGCGATAGAAATACACCGTTTGTTGCAATATGCTTGGGACAACAGTACATTTTCAGGCGGACAAACTTTCGAAATTACAGTAGTTACAATTTTCAACAACAGATGGCGCTGCAAGTGATGTGAAAGATATAGAAGACAACGCAGTCTGTGGGTGCGCCATTCTGTACGTCGTCTTTCTGCTGTAAGCGTGTGCTGTTCACAACGTGCAAGTGTGCTGTGGACAACATGGTTTATTCCTTAGAACAGAGGATTTTTCTGGTGTTGAAATTCCACCGCCTAGAACACAGTGTTGTTGCAACAAGACGAAGTTTTCAACGGAGGTTTAATGTAACCAAAGGACCGAAAAGCGATACAATAAAGGATCTGTTTGAAAAATTTCAACAGACTGGGAACGTGACGGATGAACGTGCTGGAAAGGTAGGGCGACCGCATACAGCAACCACAGAGGGCAACGCGCAGCTAGTGCAGCAGGTGATCCAACAGCGGCCTCGGGTTTCCGTTCGTGTGACGACACTGCGAACACCTCGTGGTTTATGCAAGATGGTGCCCGGCCACATCGCACGGCCGACGTCTTTAATTTCCTGAATGAATATTTCGATGATCGTGTGATTGCTTTGGGCTATCCGAAACATACAGGAGGCGGCGTGGATTGGCCTCCCTATTCGCCAGACATGAACCCCTGTGACTTCTTTCTGTGGGGACACTTGAAAGACCAGGTGTACCGCCAGAATCCAGAAACAATTGAACAGCTGAAGCAGTACATCTCATCTGCATGTGAAGCCATTCCGCCAGACACGTTGTCAAAGGTTTCGGGTAATTTCATTCAGAGACTACGCCATATTATTGCTACGCATGGTGGATATGTGGAAAATATCGTACTATAGAGTTTCCCAGACCGCAGCGCCATCTGTTGTTGACAATTGTAACTACTGTAATTTCGAAAGTTTGTCTGCCTGAAAATGTACTGTTGTCCCAAGCATATTGCAACAAACGGTGTATCTCTATCGCTGCTCGGTTAGTTTTTATTACCGTTTCAAATATACCGGTCATTTTTGAAACACCCTGTAACTGTATTAAGTGATTGAAAACTGCACCTAAGTGATATTATTATTATTATTGGTGAACCGCCCTTAAATGGTTTCAATTTAAAGGGCACTGGTTGTTGTGGACGGAACATTTTGTAGACTGATGCACGTATGTCTGATGCAAGGATTCTGCCCTGTATTTTGTGTGTGTTTCAGAGAGTTGTAGCAGTCCTGTGTTTGTCAAAAGCTGCTGTAAACGCCAATGCCTTGGCGGGGAGTGAGGTGTAACACGCAGCCTCGGTCCTGCTGTGTTTACGTAACCCGGCCGCGGCTGGATTGCTTTGGGCGAAGACCCCATACCAAAAGTTTAGTATATCTGTTCCTTCCACCAAGGCGGGTAAAACGCGTTTTGTAATTTGTGATTTTCTGATGTTTAAACAAATGTTTTTTGGGTTACATAGAGATAGACCTGCAACTAAGTGTAATCTGGGTTTGTTTCATGTCAATCTTTCTTGCTTCTCTTACATATCTATGTTCTAGTGAATTGCGGTTAACCGCGTGAGATTTATGTGTTGTTTCGGCCGTGTAGTATTTAAATGCAATTAAGTGGCTGGCCCACTGTGATAGAAACTGCACTGTTAGTTGTAAGCTTTTGTTAAGTGTGGCGAAGCCACGGAAATACTATTCAAAAATGGTTAAAATGGCTCTGAGCACTATGGGACTTAACTTCTGAGGTCATCAGTCCCCTAGAACTTAGAACTACTTAAACCTAACTAATCTAAGGACATCATACACATCCATGCCCGAGGCAGGATTCGAACCTGTGACCGTAGCGGTAGCGCGGTTCCAGACTGTAGCGCCTAGAACCGCTCGGCCACTCCGGCCGGCGGAAATACTGTGTTTGCTAGTTGTTTCTGAACTGTTTTACATTTTATGGTTATACTTGTTTTGTTTCAATAAGAACTAATACTAAGTAACCGCTGCTTGTAGTGAAGATTGTGGGGAATGATCTGCAGAAATTTATGTTAATAAATTAAGTATGTGTAAATCAAGGTAAGACTACCAATCATGATTCGCCATCCCGTTTCCCGTACTGATAATAGTTGCGGTATGGATTGTGCAAGGTCGTATTAAAGGGGCTCGTACCAACATTCTCTTTCTCACATCTTTGTTGTATCACTCAAAATACTCTTGGCTGAACAGGGGAGTATAATATCGCTGACAGCCCACACCCGTCCATATGGGACGAGGGGGATGAAATAACAATAAAGGAAAAATATCCTTGACAGATATGTAATATCAAGAAATTATCGAACCAGTGTTTCGTAAGCCACTTCTTTCACGGAGCTTCCATTTTAGGTCGGTGCTGAGCTTACTCTCAAATATACTACGGGTACTACGGCTGGGCTATCAACATCGTTGTAGCATGCGAACCACCCCACCTCAGCAAGGTCCATGATTCACTGAGAAATAATATTTTGGAATGAATGAAATACTTTATATAAAAGTTCTCACAAAGATAAGGCTCGATTACATCATTAGTGGCAATATACACTACTGGCCATTAAAATTGCTACGCCATGAAGATGACGTGCTACAGTCGCCAAATTTAACCGACAGATAGAAGATGCTGTGATATGCAAATGATTAGCTTTTCACAGCATTCACACAAGGCTGACGCCGGTGGCGACACCTACAACGTGCTGACATGAGGAAAGTTTCCAACCGGTTTCTCATACACAAACAGCAGTTGACCGGCGTTGCCTGGTGAAACGTTGTTGTGATGCCTCGTCTGAGGAGGAGAAATGCGTTCCATCACGTTTCCGACTTTGATAAAGGTCGGATTGTAGCCTATCGCGGTTGCGGTTTATCGTATCGCGACATTGCTGCTCGCGTTGGTCGAGATCCAATGTCTGTTAACAGAATATGGAATCGGTGGGGTCAGGAGGGTAATACGGAACGCCGTGCTGGATCCCAACGGCCTCGTATCACTAGCAGTCGAGATGACAGGCATCTTATCCTCATGGCTGTAACGGATCGTGCAGCCACGTCTCGATCCCTGAGTCAACAGCTGGGGACGTTTGCAAGACGACAACCATCTGCACGAACAGTTCGACGACGTTTGCAGTAGCATGGACTATCAGCTCGGACACCATGGCTGCAGTTACCCTTGACGCTGTATCACAGACAGGAGCGCCTGCGATGGTGTACTCAACGACGAACCTGGGTGCACGAATGGCAAAACGTCATTTTTTCGGATGAATCCAGGTTCTGTCTACAGCATCATGATGGTCGCATCCGTGTTTGGCGACATCGCGGTGAACACACATTGGAAGCTTGTATTCGTCATCGCCATACTGGCGTATCACCCGGCGTGATGGTATGGGGTGCCATTGGTTACACGTCTCGGTCACCTCTTGTTCGCATTGACGGGACTTTGAACAGTAGACGTTACATTTCAGATGTGTTACGACCCGTGGCTCTACCCTTCATTCGATCCCTGCGAAACACTACATATGAGCAGGATAATGCACGACCGCATGTTGCAGGTCCTGTACGGGCCTTTCTGGACGCAGAAAATGTTCGACTGCTGCCCTGGCCAGCACATTCCCCAGATCTCTCACCAATTGAAAACGTCTGGTCAATGGTGACCGAGCAACTGGCTCGTCACAATACACCAGTCACTACTCTTGATGAACTGTGGTATCCTGTTGAAGCTGCATGGGCAGCTGTACCTTTACACGCCATCCAAGCTCTGTTTGACTCAATTCCCAGGCGCATCAAGGCCAGCGGTGATTGTTTTGGGTACTGATTTCTCAGGATCTATCCACCCAAATTGCGTGAAAATGTAATGACATGTCTGTTCTAGTATAATATATTTTTCCAATGAATACCCGTCTATCATCTGCATTTCTTCTTGGTGTAGCAATTATAATGGCCAGTAGTGTATCATTATACTGGATCCTAATGGATTTTCTCATCGAGTGTAATTGAAGGTACAAGAACAAACGGAATGTCGCGGCTCTTTTGTTCTCTGGGGCTTGAGCAAAGTTCTATGTAGAGCAGCTTCCGAGATTACACGGGGCGAAAGGTAGTACGACACAAGTTCTATTTTGCCTACCCTATTCTGGAGCCTAAACTGTCACCGCAAGACTTAGTTCTCCGCTACGATGGAAACAATGTGATGCTCAGAGGTTTGTATATCACTAAGACAGATATCTACATCTACATACATATTCCGCAAGCCACCGCACGGTCCGTGACGGAGGGTTCTTTGCACAACTATTAGCCGTTTCCTTTCCCGTCCCACCCGCAGAGAGAAAAACGACAATCTATATGCCACCGTATGAGCCCTGTTTTCTCGCATCTTATATCCGCGGTGTATGTTCGTGGCAGTAGGATCGTTCTGCAGTCAGCTTCAGATGCTGGATCTCTATACTTCCTCAGTACTGTTCTTCGAAATTAATGTCTTCTTCCCTTCAGGGATTTCCACTTGAGTTCCCGCAGCTGATCGAACATACCGGTAATAAATCTAGCATATCGCCTCTGAATTGCATCGATGTCTTCCTTCAATCCGACCTGGTGTAGATCCTTTAAACTCGAGCAGTACTCAATAACGGGTCGCACCAGCGTCCTAAATGCGGTCTCATTTAGAGATGAGCCATACTACCCTAAAATTCTCCCACTAAACCGAAGTAAACCACAATCGTCACATGCTCGTTCCATTTAATATCGCTTCGCAACGTTACGCCCAGATATTTAAACGACGTGACTGTGTCAAGCAGGACACTGGTATGAAACTTCCTGGCAGATTAAAACTGTGTGGCGGACCGAGACTCGAACTCGGTACATTTGCCTTTCCCGGGCAAGTGCTCTACCAACTGAGCTACCCAAACGCGACTCATGCCCCGTCCTCACAGCCTTACTTCTGCCAGTACCTCGTCTCCTACCTTCCAAACTTTACAGAAGCTCTCCAGCGAACCTGGCAGAGCACTTGCTCGCGAAAGGCAAAGGTCCCGAGTTCGAGTCTCGGTCCGGCACACAGTTTTAATCTGCCAGGAAGTTTCATATCAGCGCACACTCCGCTGCAGAGTGAAAACCTCATTCAGGACACTGGTAATACTGTGTCCGAAGATTACGTGTTTGTTCCTAGATTCACTGATCTTCGACACCTTCCTGTAGATCACAGCATCATCAGCGACCTACCGCAGACTGCTACCCACACTGTCCGCCAGATCATTTATGTATATAGAAAATAGCAACGGTCCTATCACACTTCCATGGGGCAGCCCTTGTCTCCGATGCACGCTGGCCGTCGAGCACAACTTATTAGGTTATATTACTTAAGAAGTCATCGAGCCGGTCCCATATTTGGGAGCCTATTTCCATATGCTAGAACCTTCGTTAACAGTCTGCAGTGGTTATTTTGTCAAGTGCTTTTCGTAAATCTAGAAATGCATAGCTACAACACCAGAAGGAAGGATGTTCTTCACTATCCTCAGTTAAATCTGACTTTGGCGCAGAAAGGGGTGCATTATGCTACCACAAAAATCTGAGGTCATTTGCCAAATAGCATTAAAAGTCTGACAGATAGCCAACCAAAGTTAAACAAGTTAAAAGACTTTCTGAATGACAACTCCTGCTCAATGGGTGAATTTTAAATTTAAAGTATGAAACATCCAGTTAGAAAAAAATATTAATTACTGAGCTGGATAACCTCTTACGTTATTTGATTTTCAAACAGCTGAGCAAAACTGAACGTACTCAGACATTTCTCTCTTTACTTATTCTGATCGTCACTAAACTGACACACAATAGTTTTACCGCAACGCAATCTGACTTTCAATAACCCCTACAAAAGAATGGCCGTGACTAACAATAACCTATACCTTTCATGAATCTTCGTTACTCGAACTACTGCAATACAGCGAGCGCCATTACTGCCAGCTAAATAAAAGATTCCAACTAGTGAAGGCACTAACTACTGATAGGCATAGTCAGCAAATGAAAGATTTTGATAGAGAACAAACAATATATTTACCTCAATAGTGTTCAAAAGTCATAATATATATATATATATATATATATATATATATATATATATATATATATATATATATATCAGTTCATGACATCCATTCTTACATTTTCTGACGCACACCCGTCCAGATCGTCTGCTCTCAAAACTCTGCTATCTCTCTTTCCACATCCACCACTGCTGGCGGCTCAGCTCCAACTGCGCAACGCTACGCGCTGTTCACAAAAAAATGGCTCTGAGTACTATGGGACTCAACATCTTAGGTCATAAGTCCCCTAGAACTTAGAACTACTTAAACCTAACTAACCTAAGGACATCACACACACCCATGCCCGAGGCAGGATTCGAACCTGCGACCGTAGCAGTCCCGCGGTTCCGGACTACAGCGCCAGAACCGCTAGACCACCGCGGCCGGCCGCTGTTCACATCCAACTGCCCAACACTACAATAGCGAATATTCCAACACTGCCAACCAGCCACAGATTGCACACAGCAAAGTCAGTGATTTTCATACAGAGCGCTACGCGAGGTTACCAACATAAAATCATAAACAGCCTACTTACAAAAGTAGTAACCATTTTAAAAAATCAATCATCTTGTGTAAAGAAAGCTTATGTTAAACTGATCTTTCCACATCACTACGAAATACCGTATTTATCGTCTGTGGAACAAGTATTAATGTAATGTAATATGGAATCTGCCCGTTGCCCTTCATCCTTAGTTCTCAGTGTCATGTGAGAAAAGAGGAAGCTGGGTTTTGCATGAGCGATACTTTCTAAAGCCGTGTTGATTTGTGGACATAAGCTTTTCGGTCTCTAGGAAATTAATTATATTCGAAATCAGAATACGCTCTAGAAAATGGTTCAAATGGCTCTAAGCACTATGGGACTTAACATTTGAGGTCATCAGTCCCATAGACTTACAACTACTTAAACCGAACTAACCTAAGGACATCACACTCAACCATGTCCGAGGCAGGATTCGAACCTGCGACCGTAGCAGCCGCGTGGTTCCGGACTGAAGCGCCTAGAACCGCTCGGCGACAACGGCCGGCTACGCTCTAGAATTCTAGACGTATGTAATTTTGCGGGTCCGTTCTTTTACCCTTCTTATACGTAAGAGTCTCCTGTACTTTTTTCAGTCGCTTGGCACTTTGCGCTGATGGAGAGATTCGCGATAAATGCAAACTAAGTAAGGCGCCAATGACGTAAAGTACTCTTCGTGTACCGAAAAGAACTTCAGACAAACTTACTAACTCCAAGAATGCCCTCCAAACTACACAGACAGAGAAGTTGGCACTTATCGACTCTCATCACTGAGCATATCTTACCTACAAATATATACTATGGGTGGGAATGCAAACTGAGAAGCTAACACGAAGGTCTGAATATCAAATGAAACGCTGAACATTTTAACAACGTTCGGTACTTTTGGAAAGAGGAATATATTGATGCAAGTCTAATGTTTTTATCGAATCACTCGAAACAATTGACGGGGAAACGTTTTACATCTGAGGCGACGGTCTACCGGTACAGCATTTTTTCAGACCCTGCTTGTTACAAAAAGTTTTATGTGGCAATGGACGTTAAATGTCTTTGCTCCAGATGTCCCATAGTGCAGTTGTAAAACATACATCGAATGAGGAGAGATTGGGACTGTATAGAGGCTGTGTAGCGCTTCCCAGCGGAACTTGTGCTGAGTAGTGGAAACAACTTTGGCAGCATCTGGGCGGGCATTATCCTGCAACAGAAAGTGTCAGTGAGGACACTTTGCAAAAACTAAAGGGCGCCGTCAAGTATAAACGCCCAAGAATGTTGACGGACGGCATCATTTTGTTGCAGGATGATGCCCCTCCCAAACGTTGCCAATGTTGTTTCTAATCCGCTGCAGAAGTTTCGCTGGGAAGCCCTTACACGTTCTTCATGTAACCCACATATGCCCCCATGCGATTTCCATATCTTTGGTGCCCTGAAGAAACAGATTCGTGGCTGTCGATTGGTTTCGGACGAAAAAGTGCATGCCTAGATATAATCATGGCTCCACAGTCTAACAATACCACCACTTGCAAAGTAGGTTAGAAATCAGATTAATAATGTTGCTCACGCAGCATATGTTCGCTTCATCGGGCAGCAACAAAGTTATTGACTGTGGATAGTATCGTCAGAATGGAAATAATGAAGTCACTGTAAAAAAGTCATTAATTTTGGCACTTGTCTTGAATGGATTCCCACATATGTCTCACCTTGTTCATTCTAGGGTGATTCCACTTTGACTGCTAGAAGGTCCAGATCTGTATTTTAGCAATATTTAAAAACCTAACAAATGCGTTTTTCAAGAAATTCTTAATGATCAAACAATCCCAGATCAGAACAATGGTATGGTAGAAATAATTTTTGACTTGGTGTTCACAATCCACATTTTTATTAAACTTCTTGTAAATTCACATTATCAAGAAAACAGTTTTGTATCAATCTTCATATATTTAATTTCCACTTTAACCAAACACAAGACTTGACTGTTCTTTTACAAAGCGGAATAACAACTTAACTTCTGCAAAGTGAAACAAAGACTGCTCTGTGCGTATTCGCGCCAAAACGGTTACAAGTAAGTCAAAGATTATGACCGTCTCACAGAAATGAATACACACAAGAACCATATCACTGTAATATATCGATACATCGGAGTATCTATACATTAATAAAACCAAATGTGAATATTGTCACAAAAATATGTATGTTACTTCGCAGAAAAGTAGTACGCTATTACTGGTATCGAGAACTGGGGTTGGAGAGCTGTAATGGTCACGTAAATTATAAAGAACCATTACAACAGGCAACCGCATACATTTTTCCATGAAGGCACTGACCGTGTTGTCTGACAGTGGGATAAATGTCTCAACAGTTATGGCGATTGCCTTTCAAATAACAAACAGTTTACTTACTTTTTTCCCATGTGCCTCTTTCTCACTTGACCACCCTTTATATTTTTCCTATTCTTTCACTTTTCAGCAGTGAGGAAAATCTCGTACAACATTAATCAGCAGCATTCGTTATGAATTTTGCTTTGGCCGTTAATAAACTCGTCGTAGCTTCAACACTGATGTAAACAAACACCTACTCAGTGAATGATCTCGGCTGCAGTGCACCTACATCACATGTTGTGACGGTAGCCACCAGAAATCAGCCTACTTGTGAATCAGTAATTTCGTTATTATCCTAGCGTGAATGAGACAGTGAGCCAAACTAAGGCACTGGAAGTCCAGCAGACACATAAAAGCTTTGAAAGTCCAATGAGGCACACTGAAGGTTTGAAAGCCTTCACTGCTTTGTCAAACGCCGGTATGGTCCTGTTTAAAATCTCTTTGGACAATCGTTTTTTTTCCGTCCCGCCATTCGTGCCATGTGGTATTGTCGTTCATATGTACTGTGAAAATATGGGGAGTTGATTCGTATTCTATAGTGAAAACCAGGAAAATTATTGAAGAGCAGCGAGAAACCGATTGTCATTAATGCCTTTGAGAATTTTTCCCCGAAACAAAAAACGTCTCTGCAGGTACGGTAGACGGCACAAACAGTATCTGAATATACCGGTGTTACTGAGTCGAGTATATTCAGCGGCACGGAATGAAACACAGAACACAGCTAAACAGTCAGCTCCTGGCAAGAATAGAAGACAGTGGTCGTGTGTATTACGAAAATTTGATATTTTATGAAACGCGCTGTGCGACCGAAGGTACATGTTTTTCTTCAGAAATGAATCAGCTACAGTAAAAGTGAGGTACTTCAATTCAAGTCGTTAGCTACGACGACTGTTTGCCTACTTTTAAAAAAAGCAGTTCCGGCAAACTTACGAAATTACTGGTTTCCAGTACGACAACAGGAAACGAATAATAATTGTAACCAATAGAGACGATATTTTCTTGTGGAGGAGACGATATCTCCGCCAAATTCAAGAATTCAAACGCGAGAAACGTAAGACTTATTGGTTTGACGAGGCATAGGATAACGCTGAATATTTGACGCAAGAAATAAGGCAGTGTGGAAACCCTGGATGATGCAGTATAAACGTACCGCAATGACCGTACGCGACTGAACTCGACAGGGTGCGATTTACGTTCCGCGTTAACCAGACTCCAACCTGCTAACAATAAACACGCAGGAGTACACAGCGCGATGTAAGACTTCGTGTTAAACTTACGATGGAGCTCGACTTTTAAGCAGACTTCAGTGAGAGATGCTTTTGATAGTTTCTGCAAAAGGAACTCTGTCTCGAAATCTGACAGAAAATCCGCAGGATCCAAAATCCAAAGTATACCAGACACATCAATTCCTTCACTGCGCAGTAGCGACGGTATTGTCACCTACGACAGCGCCACAAAAGCACACTTACTAAATACTCCGTTCGAACAGGCATCGGAAGGCCCAACGATACCGACCGACCGCCGTGCCATCTTCAGCCGATAGACGCCACTGGATACGGACTTGGAGGGACTGTGGTCAGCACACCGCTCTCCCAACCGTTGTCAGTTTGAGAGACTGTAGCCGCTACTTCTCAGTCAAGCAGCTCCTCAATTGGTCTCACAAGGGCTGAGTGCATCCCGCTTGCCAACAGCTCTCGGCTGAGCCGGACGGTCACCCATCCAAGTGCTAGCCGAGACCGGCAACGCTTAAATTCTGTAGTCTCACAGGAACCGCTATTACCACTGTGGCAAGGCCGTTGGCTGAATTACTAAATACGATTTTACGAAATTCCTTCACCAAACAACGTGCAGTAAATAATCCAAAATCCGAATCAAGAACAGCGGCCAATGTAGGTTAAAAGCATGCCAAATTAAAAAGAACGCAAAATCACCAAGATTGGCAAACTTCTGCAGAAGTTCGAAATGTAGCGCGTGTTTCAATGCGAGATGCTTTAAATAATTTCCACAACGAAACTCTCTCTCGGAATCTGACAGAAAACCCAAAGAGATTCTGGTCACACACAAAGCACACCGGTAGCAAGACACAATCAATACCTTCGATGCGGATAACAACGGTGAAGTCAGTGATGATAGCGCTACTAAAGCAGAGTTATTAAACACTACTTTCAGAAACTCCTTCACCAAAGAAGACGAAGTAAATATCCCTGATTTCCAATCAAGATCAACTGCCAAGTTGAGAAACATAAAAGTAGATGTTCTCGGTGTAGCAAGGCAGCTTAACCCACTTAATGAAGGCAAGGCCTCCGGTCCAGACTGTATACCAGTCAGGTTCCTTTCAGAGTATGCTTATACAATACCTCCATATTCAGCAATTACACACAACAGCTCGCTCACAGAAAGTGCCGTACCCAAGGACTGGAAAATTGTTCAAGTCACACAAATACCCAAAAAGGGAAACTGTAGCAATCCGCTGAATTACAGGCCCATATCACTAACGTCGATTTTCAGTAGGATTTCGGAACATGTACTGTGTTCGAACATTATGAATTACCTCGAAGAAAACAATTTGGTGACACTTAGTCAGCACGGGTTCAGAAAACATCCTTCTTGTGAAACACAACTAGATCTTTATACTCATGAAGTAATGAGTGCTATCGACAGGGGATGTCAAATTGATTCTATATTTTTAGATGTCCAGAAGGCTTTCGACACCGTTCCTGACAAGCATCTTCTAACCAAACTGCGTGGCTATGGAATATCGCCTCAGTTGTGCGACTGGATTCGTGATTTACTCTCAAAAAGGTCATAGTTCGTACTAATAGACGGAAAGTCACTGACTAAAACAGAATTAATATCCGGCGTTCCCAAGGGAGTGTTATAGGGCCTCTATTGTTCCTGATCTATATTAACGACATAGGAGACAATCTGAGTAGCCCTCTTAGATTTACGGTCGCAGGTTCGAATCTTGCCTCGGGCATGGATGTGTGTGATGTCCTTAGGTTAGTTAGGTTTAATTAGTTCTAAGTTCTAGGGGACTGATGACCTCAATAGTTCAGTCCCATAGTGCTCAGAGCCATTTGAACCATCTGAACCTCTTAGATTGTTTGCAGATGTTGCTGTCATGCTGTCATTTATAACCTTGTAAAGTCATGAGATGACGAAAACGAATTGCAAATTGATTTAGATAAGAGATATGAATGGCGCGAAAAGTGGCAATTGATCCTGAATAAAGAAAAGTGTAAAATTATTAACATCAGTGCTAAAAGAAATTCGCTAAATTTCGATTACGCGATAAGCCACACATATCGGAAGGCTGCAAACTCAGTTAAATACTTGTTGCTGTTGTTGTGGTCTTCAGTCCAGAGACTGGTTTGATGCAGCCCTCCATGCTACTCTACTCTGTGCAACCTTCTTCATCTCCCAGTACCTCCTGCAACCTACATCCTTCTGAATCTGCTTAGTGTATTCATCTCTTGATCTCCCTGTAAGACGTGTATATTTCTATTGTCTATTGTCAAAGCACAATTTATGAAAGATGTTTATATTTTATTAATAGGATGAAGTAGGAATAATTAATATTTGTCATGTAGGAAATAATTGTGGTAGCAGGAAATGTCTGCGCCAAAGTATTGTTGATATAATTTTTAAAAGGGCGGGAGAAACCGCGTACGGATACATTTTAAGAAAAGAGCGGGAAAGACCGGGCATTGATACATTTTGTAATAGTAGCAGGGATTGTCTGCAACAAAAAGCATTGTTGGCAGGTGAGACCGCACTCTAGCGTTCGTAGGAAGTCAGTAGTAAGCGAGAAGGGAAGCGAGTTTGTAGCAGGTCTGAAGCTAGAGGTTGAGAGGAGTAGTGTGCCTGCCAGTCACTAGCTATGATTTACAAGAGATTATAAACGGATGTACAGAGACATCAGCTAACTATCATAATAAGAGGAATTAATATTATTGAATTAATTTTTTGAGAAACTCAAGACTACTGAAGGTATGTTAGCGCATTGCTAGTTGTAAGATTACTGTAAAAAAGTAAGTCCCATTTGAACGTTTGTAAAATCATTTCATTCAGAATATAATTAACTTTTGCAAGCAATATTGCATTTCTAATTATAATCCACCCCAAAAGCCATCAACGTAAGACTTTGCAAAATTTTATTGTTGTCAAGAAAAAGTGTAACTATGAATTACGTAACTTCAGTCAAATTAATTAACGAATAACGTCAGCTTTGCTATTAAAGAATAACGTCAGCTTTGGTAATAAATACAGCCACTTATTATGGAAGCCCACCAGCAGCTATTAGGGTATAGTAAAACAGAGTAAGTATATTCATGTCGCAGTTCGATGTGGCAGTCAGATGGCGATCCAGTAACAGTAAAAAAGGTAAGGAACAGTTTTGGGTTATTGCAGGTAACTACTGAGGGCCACAACGACGACACATTCTATGTTTCGTCGAAATAATCCGAAAATCACTTTTAAAAAGCAGCAATTACATTTGTACGCGAAGATTGAAAAAGAAAATAAATTTCAAAGGGAAGATTTCATTTGTTATTATTAAGCAAGAGATAGGAATCCTAAGGAAAGGTTTAGTAGTTTATTGTAAAAGGGAAGGTTATCAATAACAAAAGAGGTATAGAGGAGACGGGAAGATTTCATCCCTCTATGATTTTTAGCCTCCACGCTGTCCTCCAATACTAAATTGGTGATCCTTTGATGCCTCAGAACATGTCCTACCAACCAATCCCTTCTTCTAGTCAAGTTGTGCCACAAATTTCTCTTCTCCCCAGTTCTGTTCAATACCTCCTCATTAGTTATGTGATCTACCCATCTAATCTTCAGCATTCTTCTGTAGCACCACATTTCGAAAGCTGCTATTCTCTTCTTGTCCAAACTATTTATCGTCCATGTTTTTGCCGGCGGAGTGGCCGAGCGGTTCTAGGCGCTACAGTCTGGAAGCGCGCAACCGCTACGGTCGCAGGTTCGAATCCTGCCTCGAGCAGGGATGTATGTGATGTCCTTAGGTTAGTTAGGTTTAATTAGTTCTAAGTTCTAGGGGACTGATGACCTCAGAAGTTAAGTCCCATAGTGCTCAGAGCCATTTGAACCATTTTTTCGTCCATGTTTCACTTCCATACATGGTTACACTCCATAGAAATACTTTCAGAAACGACTTGCTGGCAATTAAATCTATACTTGATGTTAACAAATTCCTATTCTGCAGAAATGCTTTCCTTGCCATTGCCAGTCAACATTTTATATCCTCTCTACTTCGACCATCATCAGTTATTTTGCTCCCCAAATAGAAAAACTCATCTATTACTTATGTGTCTCATTTCCCTCAGCATCACCCGCTTTAATTCGACTACATTCCATTACCCTCGTTTTGCATTTGCAGATGTTCATCTTATATCCTCCTTTCAAGACACTGTCCATTCCGTTCAACTGCTCTTCCAGGTCCTTTGCTGTCACTGACAGAATTACGATGTCATTGGCGAACCTGAAACTTTAATTTCTTCTCCATGGATTTTAATTCCTACTCAGAATTTTTTGTTTCCTTTACTGCTTGCTCAATATACAGATTGAATAACATCGGGGAGAGGCTACAACCCTGTCTCACACCCTTCCCAACCACTGCTTCCCATTCATGCCCCTCGACTCTTATAACTGCCATCTGGTTTCTGTACAAATTGTAAATAGCCTTTCGCTCCCTGTATTTTACCCCTCCCACCTTCAGAATTTGAAAGAGATTATTCCAGTCAACATTGTCAAAAGCTTTCTCTAAGTCTACAAATGCTAGAAACGTAGGTTTGCGTTTCCTTAATCTATCTTCTAAGACAAGTCGTAGGGTCAGTATTGCCTCACGTGTTCCAACATTTCTACAGAATCCAAACTGGTATTCCCCGAGGTCGGCTTCTACCAGTTTTTTCCATTTTTCTGTAAAGAATCTGCGTTAGTATTTTGCATCTGTGACTTATTAAACTGATAGTTCGGTAATTTTCACATCTGTCAATACCTGCTTTCTTTTTGATTGGAATTATTATATTCTTCCTGAAGTCTGAGAGTATTTCGCCTGTCTCATACATCTTGCTCACCAGATAGTAGAGTTTTGTGAGGACTGGCTCTCCCAAGGCCATCAGTAGTGCTAATGGAATGTTGTCTACTCCCGGGGACTTGTTTCGACTTAGGTCTTTCAGTGCTCTGTCAAACTCTTCACGCAGTATCATATCTCCCATTTCATCTTCATCTACGTCCTCTTCCATTTCAATAATATTGTCCTCAAGTACATCGCCCTTGTATAGACCCTCTATATACTCCTTCCACATTTCTGCTTTCCCAGTGCTTAGAACTGGGTTTCCATCTGACCTCTTGATATTCGTACAAGTGGTTCTCTTTTCTCCAATTGTCTCTTTAATTTTCCTGTAGGCAGTATCTCTCTTACCTCTAGTGAGATATGCCTCTACATCCTTACATTTGTCCTCTAGCCATCCTTGCTTAGCTATTTTACTCTTCCTGTCGATCTCATTTTAGAGACGTTTGTATTCCTTTTTGCCTGCTTCATTTACTGCGTTTTTATATTTTCTCCTTTTATCAATTAAATTCAGTATACTTCTGTTACCCAAGGACTTCTACTAGCCCTCGTCTTTTTATCTACTTGATCCTCTCCTGCCTTCACTATTTCATCCCTCAAAGCTACATATTCTTCTTCTACTGTGTTTCTTTCTCCCCTTCTTGTCCATCGTTCCCTAATGATCTCCCTGAATCTCTCTACAACTTCTGGTTCTGTCAGTTTATCCAGGCCCCATCTTTCTAAATTCCCACCTTCTTCAGTTCTAATCTACAGTTCATAACCAATAGATTGTGGTCAGAGTCCACATCTGCCCCTGGAAATATCTTACAATTTAAAACCTGGTCCCTAGTACCATTATACAATCTATTTGAAACCTTCCAGTATCTCTACGCCTCTTCCATGTATACAATCTTCTTTTATGATACTTGAACCAAGTGTTAACTATGATTAAGTTATGCTCTATGCAAAATTCTACCAGGCGGCTTCCTCTATCATTTCTTACCCCCATTCCATATTCACCTACTACGTTTCCTTGTCTTCCTTTTCCTACTACCACATTCCAGTCAGCCATGACTATTAAATTTTCGTCTCCCTTCACTATCTGAATAATTTCTTTTATCTCATCATGCATTTAATCAATCTCTTCGTCATCTGCGGAGCTAGCTGGCATATAAATTTGTACTACTGTGGTAGGCGTGGACTGCGTGTCTATCTTGGCTACCATAATTCGTTTACTATGCTGTTTGTAGTAGCTTACCCGAACTCCTATTTTTTATTTATTATTAAACCTACTCCTGCATTACCCTTATTTGATTTTGTATTTATAACCCTGTATTCACCTGACCAAAAGTCTGGTTCCTCCTGCCACCTTATTTCACTAATTCCCACTATATCTAACTTTAACCTATCCATTTCCCTTTTTAAATTTTCTATCCTACCTGCCCGATTAGGGGATCTCACATTCCACGCTCCGATCCGTAGAACGCCAGTTTTCTTTCTCCTGATAACGACGTCCTCCTGAGTAGTTCCCGCCCGGAGATCCGAATGGGGGACTATCTTACCTCCAGGATATTTTACCCAAGAGGACGCCATCATCATTTAACTATACAGTAAAAGTGCATGCCCTCGGGAAAAATTACGGTTGTAGTTTCCCCTTGCTGTCAACCGTTCGCAGTACCAGCACAGCAAGGCCGTTTTGCTAGTGTTACAAGGCCGGATCAGTCAATCATCCAGACTGTTGCCCCTGCAACTACTGAAAAGGCTGCTGCTCCTCTTCAGGAACGACACGTTTGTCTGGCCTCTCGACAATACCCCTCTGTTGTGGTTGCACCTACGGTACGGCTATCTGTATCGCTGAGGCATGCAAGGGGGAGATTAAATACTTAGAAATAACCTAAATTGGATCACATAGATTAATGTTGTGGGCAGAGCAAACCAAAGACTGCGATTCATTGGCAGAACACTTAGAAGGTGCAACAGATCTACTAACGAGACTGCTTACACCACGCTTGTCCGCCCTATTATGGAGTACTGCTGTGCGGTGTGCGATCCGCATCAAGTGTGACTGACGGATGACATCGAAAAATTTCAAAGAATGGCAGCTCGTTTTGTATTATCGCGAATCAGGGGAGATAGTGCCATGGCCATGATACCTAAATTAGATTGGCAATCATTAAAACAAAGGCGTTTTTCGTTGTGACGGGATCTTCTCATGAAATTTCAATCACCAGTCTTTTCCTCCGATTGCGAAAACATTCTGTTGGCACCCACCTACATAGGGAGAAATGTCATCACGATAAAATAAGAGAAATCATGGCTCGTATAGAAAAATTTTCCCGCGTGCCATTCGAGAGGGGAATGATAGATAGACAGCTTGAAGGTGGTTCATTGAACCCTCTGCCAGGCACTTCATTGTGAAGAGCAGAGTAACCACGTAGATGTAGACGTAGATGTAGACAAGGCAGATGCGTCGTGCGAGAAGTGGTAATTAACCCCAATTATAAATATTGTGGAGTCCTCCAGCAGAGTGCTACAAAAAAAGTTTTAAATTGCGCTTACACGGTAAACCACATACATTCGTCGCTTCAACTATGTACCTACGGAGTAAAAATACAAAAAACTTACACTGGAACCACCAAATGGAAAACATTGTGGTGAGGGTGAGCGAATGCCTGCATTTTATTGGCGGAGCACTTTAAAAGATGAACAAATCTGCTAAAGAGACTGCGAACACTACACTTGTCTGACCGCTTCTGGAATACAGGTGCGTAGTATGGGGAGAGAGTGTCAAGGATATTAGAATCGAGTTGGGGTAGTAATTATTAAAACAAAAGCGTTTTTTGTTGTGGCAAAATCTTTTCACGGAATTTTCTTTTCCGAATGCGAAAACATGGTGTCCTGTAAACAGCACCCAGTGAAATCTGCACCCAAGAAAGGTCGAGGAAGGTTCCACTAATCCCCCCACATCCCCGCCTTCCGTCACAACTCTGCATCTTGCTGGCAAGTAGAAGAGCCGAGAGTCCTTACGTGGCACTGGTGAAGGGGACTGGAAATGCTCGAATAAGCGCATAAATTTTTGTAACTGGAAGAGATTATAATTTATTTAATTTTCCTTTGGAGCCATTTATAACTTTTTACTTACGACCAGAAAAATAACGGAAAATAATTATACCGAATTACAAAACACAGATTTTTAAAATGGTATGTTCGACAAAACTACTTTAAAATAAGTACTTAAATACGGGGTGATCACAAAGTCAGTATAAATTTGAAAACTTAATAAACCACGGAATAATGTAGATAGCGAGGTAAAAATTGACACACATGCTCGGAATGACATGGGGTTTTGTTAAAAAAAAAAAAAGTTCACAAAATGTCCGACAGATGGCGCTGGACAGCAAAACGTCAGTGACTGCGCATGACAATCGGGCAGAAAAGGAGCTGTAATGAGAGAGAGAGAGAATCCGATGCGCCAGAAGTCGCAGCATGTTGACGTTACCTGAAAAGGTCCTTTTAGTGAAGCTGTATTATCAGAATGGGGAATGTGCTAGTTCAGCGTTACGATCCTATCGCCATAGGAAGGGGATTCGAACGTGTAAAGGTCCGTTGACAAATGCAGCTGAGCCGAGAATGATTTCGAAGTTCGAAGCCACGAGTTGTTTAGGCGATAGACCCCGTAGTGGCCGACCGGGCACAAGGCTTAATGCTGCTGAGACAGTTCAGGAAGAAATGGAGACTGTGGCGGGTTCGTCTTTGCACGGGGAAGTCAGCGCTCGTACAGTCGCACGTCGCACCGGCATTCCATACACTACTGTTTGGTTGGCACTGAGGCGTACCCTCCGATGCTATCCGTACAAAATCCAGCGGCATCATGAACTGTTACCTGGCGATTTACGGTAGTGAAGCGGAGGGCATTTACGATGTGGGCGTTTTAAAAGATGGCGGAAGATGATGATTGGTTGAGTAACGTGTTGTGGACCGACGAAGCTCATTTCACGCTCCGAGGGTCTGTCAACGCCCACAACTGCAGAATTTGGGCTACCGAAAATCCTAGAACTGTCGTGGAAACTCCATTGCACGACGAGGAAGTCACGGTATGGGTTGGATTTACCACATCTACCGGTATCGGGCTTTTTTTCTTCGAGGAAATGCGTGATTCTGATTTTGTAACTGCTACCGTGACGGGTGAGAGGTAGACCGATATGTTACAAAATCGCATCACCCCCAGCCTGGCTGATAAACACCTGCTGGAATGGACAATGTTTATGCAGGGTGGCGCTCCACCCCATATTGCTAGACACGTTAAAGATCTCTTGCGCGCGTCGTTTGGTGATGATCGTGTGCTCAGCCGCCATTTTCGTCATGCTTGGCCTCCCAGGTCCCCAGACCTCAGTCCGTGCGATTATTGGCTTTGGGGTTACCTGAAGTCGCAAGTGTATAGTGATCGACCGACATCTCTAGGGATGCTGAAAGACAACATCCGACGCCAATGCCTCACCATAACTCCGGACATGCTTAACAGTGCTGTTCACAACATCATTCCTCGACTACAGCTATTGTTGAGGAATGATGGTTGAGACATTGAGCATTTCCTGTAAAGAACATCATCTTTGCTTTGTCTTACTTTGTTATGGTAATTGGCCGGCCGGAGTGGCCGTGCGGTTCTAGGCGCTGCAGTCTGGAGCCGAGCGACCGCTACGGTCGCAGGTTCGAATCCTGCCTCGGGCATGGATGTGTGTGATGTCCTTAGGTTAGTTAGGTTTAATTAGTTCTAAGTTCTAGGCGACTGATGACCTCATAAGTTAAGTTGCATAGTGGTAATTATTGCTAGTCTGATCAGATGAAGTGCAATCTGTCGGACATTTTTTGAACTTTTGTATTTTTTTTTTTTTTTGTTCTAATAAAACCCCATGTCATTCCAAGCATGTGTGTCAATTTGTACCTCTCTATCTACATTATTCCGTGATTTATTCAGTTTTCAAATTTATACTGACTTTTTGATCACCCGGTACTTTAAAGCAAAAATATAGTCCACACTTGTGGATCATGTACTTAAGGTGCGTTGTCATTCTATCGAAAAGCCCATTGTGCATGCATACCTGGTGAAGAAGAACTCCACCGACAAACTTTCTGAAGTTGTTCAGGGATATCTTCCGATGATTTTGATACAAGGCACACTTGGTCTCGGGTGGCTCCTTAAAGAGTAATTATATTTCGTATTGCTATTGCATTAAAAATATTTGCACAACACTGAAAACTTGTGTCTTGTTTGGAAACAAATTTATCCCTTTCACTCACGGCATGTAGACACCCAACACTAAGGCCTACTTCATTCTTGGTTCTCGAGCTTGTATTCAGTACCGCTCGGTCCTGAGTCGCGTTGGTTTACCGCGGCAGTGTTCATTGTACGTTAACGGTATGGATGGGTCTTCTGACGAAGAATAGGCCGATGGGTTAACAGAATGCGACGGAGAAGCGGCAGGACGACGACACGCTCACCTGTTCCGCAGGGACTTGAAACCACGTCAGAGTAAATTCGCATATTTACACAGACACCCACAAATAACCACATCCTTTCTTGTTATTAAGTTTTTTTATTGAACATTACAGGGTTTTTCACTGTTGTGAAAGTATTTTCGCAGGAGCAAAGATAGTTCTGGTAACAAAGTCAAATAAGTTATAATAACATTATTACTCTGCAACGAACCACCGGAGGCCACGGGTCCCTTATACCAAAATACTCAGAAAATACCCCTGAACGACATCCGACATTTTATTGGTGGAGTTCTGGTTCACCCTGTATACTTGACATGACCTGTACGTAGCTTCTTCTCCCACTTATAGCATTACGTGTGCAAGTCCTCTGTATGTTGCTTAAAAACATGAAAACAATTTCCTTTATTACAGCAATTCTGCATGTATATCCACATCCGTGAACACTGAATAAATCTATATAATCATTTACTCATACGAATGTTCTATGTTGCCATCTTTGGATCTGCGTATACATCATTACACAGCGAACTTGGCAGTTGAAAATTTATTCAGTGTTCACAGTGCTACAGATCGGCCCCACGCTGACGATGTCAGAAGTGTACATCTATGTGTAAATCATAGTGAAGTGCATGGCTGAGAGTACTTCCCATTGTACTAACTATTATTGCGTTTTCCCTTTCCATTCACTTACGGAGCACGGAAGAATGATTGCTTACGACGTCTCAGTAGGCGCTGTAATCAATGTAAACTGTCCTCACTATCCCAATGGGACCGACACTTAGGTGGTTGTAGAATATTCCTGGAACCATCACTTAAAACTCCCTAAGTATCCTTTCTTGGGGTAGTTTGCCTCGATCTTCAAGCGCCTGCCAGGTCAGTTTGACCAGCATCTTCACCCATGGGTCAGACAAAGCTGTGACCGCTAGCGCTGCCTGCCTTTCTGAGTGTGCGATGAATGTCGCCTGTTTCATCTATCTGGTGCGGGTGCCTCACACTTGCGCCATATTCTGGGATGTGTCGCACCAGTGTTTCGTAAGCAATCTCCTTTGTAGACAGATTGCATTTCCCTAATATTCTGCCCATGAACCGAAGTCTGTCATCTGCCTTACCTACGACTAAAGCTATGCAATCGTTCCATTTCATGTCCCTGCAAACTGTAACGCTCAGGTACTTATACGAGTTGACCGATTCCAACCATGACTCATTAATATTCTAGTCATAGGATACCACGTTGCTTTCGTTTTATGACGGGTAAGCTTCCCGTTTCTGAAAGTTTAAAGCAAGTTACCAGTCTTTTCACAACTTTGAAAACCTATCAACATCTAACTGAATATTTATCCAGCTTTTTTCAGATGGTACCTTATTACAGATCATGACCTGCGGGAAGTTTGTTCAAAAATGGTTCAAATGGCTCTGAGCACTATGGGACTTAACATCTGAGGTCATCAGTCCCCTAGAACTTAGAACTACTTAAACCTAACTAACCTAAGGACAGCACACACATCCATGCCCCAGGCAGGGTTCGAACCTGCGACCATAACGGTCGCGCGGTTAGGGACTGTAGCGCCTAGAACCGCTCGGCCACTCCGGCCGGCTGGAAAGTTTGTGGTGACTAAAATATTCTCTGCAAGATCATTAATGTACAAATCAACGACAAGGGAGCCAACACATTTCCCTGAGGCACATTTGAAGTTGCCTCTACATCTGTTGATGACTCTCCATCCAAAATAAATTGCTGCGTTCGCCCTAATAAAAAATTTTCAGTCCAGTCACAAATTTCGCCTGATACGCCAACACGATCGTGCTTTTGATAATAAGCGTAAGTGTAGTACTGAGAAAAATGCTTTTCGGAAATCGATAAAAAAACTGCATCTATCTGACTGCCCTGGGCCATGGCTTTCAAAACGTCATGTGAAGAAACTGTGAGTTGGGTTTCACATGTCCGATGTTTTCGGAATACATGCTGTTTGGGATGGAGGAGGTCATAGCTTTCAGAACGTCATGTGAAGAAACTGTGAGTTGGGTTTCACATGCCCGATGTTTTCGGAATACATGCTGTTTGGGATGGAGGAGGTCATTCTATTAGAGGTACCTCACCGCGTGCTAAGATTCTACAACAAATTAATCTCAAGGATATAGGACGTTAGTTTCGAGATTCACACCTGATACGCTTCTTGTAGATTGGTGTGAATTCTGCTTTCCTCCAGCCGCTGAGCATGGTTTTTTGTTCGTCATAAAGGAAGGAAATGCAGGATATAAACGTTAAAACAAGCAAAACCAGTACCATACGCGTATGTACGAGGGAATATCCTGATGGTTCAAATGGCTCTGAGCACTATGGGACTTAACATCTGTGGTCATCAGTCCCCTAGAACTTAGAACTACTTAAACCTAACTAACCTAAGGGCATCACACACATCCATGCCCGAGGCAGGATTCGAACCTGCGACCGTAGCAGTCGCGCGGTTCCGGACTGCGCGCCTAGAACCGCTACACCACCGCGGCCGGCGAATATCCCGATATCATGGAATGTTATGTAGACAATCTGTGGCACTCTTGCTCTTCTTCCAGCAAAGTTATTCTCTTCTTTTTTTTCTCATTGGTCATTTGCATGGCGGCGTCCACGCGACTAGCGCTGGGCTGTGCAGCACCATGCTGTGGGCGTATGGAGCGGGCGAGCGAACACTTGGGGTGCAGGCAGGCTATGAATTAGTGAGCTGCTAAACTGGGTGCAAATTTCACAGATTTCTGGTCAGGTGCAAAGTTAAATGTTTTCAGTTTTCTCCCCCGAAAATATTTTGTTGACACCCACGTACATAGGGAGTAACGACCATCGTAATAAAATAAGTCGAATTAGATGAGGTGACGCGAAGGGAATTAGATTAGAAAACGAGACACTTAAAGCAGTAGATGACTTTTGCTGTTTGGGAAGCAAAGTAACTGATGATTATCTAAGTAGGGAGGATATAAAATGAAGTCTGGCAGTGGCAAGAAAACAGTTTCTGAGTAAGAGGAATTTGTTAACATCGATAATAGGTTTAAGTGTCAGGAAGTCCTTTCTGAAATTATCTGTGTGGAGTGTAGCCATGTATGGAAGCAACACATGGACGATAAACGGTTTAGACAAGAAGAGAATAGAAGCTTTTGAAATGTGGTGCTACAGAAGACTGCCGAAGATTAGATGTGTAGATCACGTAACTAATGAGTAGGAACTGAATAGAAATGGGGAGAAGAGAAGTTTGTGGCACAACCGGACTAGAAGAAGGGATCGGTTTGTAGGACACGTTTTGACGCACCAAGGGATCACCAATTTAGAACTGGAGGGAAGTGTGGGGGGTAAAAACCGTAGATGGAGGCAAAGAGGTGAATACAGTAAGTAGATTCACAAGGACATAGATTGCTGTCGTTACTCACAAGGGAACATCCCCATCGCACCCCCCTCAGATGTAGTTATAAGTTGGCACAATGGATAGGCCTTGAAAAACTGAACACAGTTCAATCGAGAAAACAGGAAGAAGTTGTGTGGAACTATGAAAAAATAAGCAAAATATACAAACTGGGTCGTCCATGCGTAAGATAGGCAATATTAAGGGCAATGTAAAGCGAGGAGCGCCGTGGTCCCATGGATAGCGTGAACAGCTGCGGAACGAAAGGTCCTTGGTTCAAATCTGTCGTCCACTGAAAATTTTGCTTTCTTTATTTTCGCAAAGTTATGATCTGTCCGTTCGTTCATTGACGTCTCTGTTCACTGTAATAAGTTTAGTGTCTGTGTTTTGCGACCGCACCGCAAAACCGTGTGATTAGTTGACGAAAGGACGTGCCTCTCCAATGGGAACCGAAAACATTTGATCGCAAGGTCATAGGTCAACCGATTCCTCCACAGGAAAACATGTCTGATATTTTGTATACGACACTGGTGACAGCATGTGCGTCACATGACAGGAATATGTTGTTGACCCACCTAACTAGTACACTTGGCGAATGGGTGAAAAGTTTCTTCTACCTTGCCCGATTTAGGTTTTCTTGTGGATGTAATAATCACTCCAAAAAAAGTGATGAAAACATAAGAGTTTTTCACATAAACTGAAAATAAAAAGTTAAAATTTTCGGTCGAAGGAAAATTTGAACCAATGACCTCTCGTTCCGCAGCTGTTCACGCTAACCACGGGACCACGGCGCTCCTCGCCGACCATAGTCCTTAATATTGCCTATCTTACGCATGGACGACCCAGTTTGTATATTTTGCTTATTTTTTCATAGTTCCACACAACTTTTTCCTGTTTTCTCGATCGATCTGTGTTCAGTTTTTCAAGGCCTATCCACTGTGCCAACTTATAACTAAATCTGAGGGGGATGTTCCCTTGTCAGAGATGAAGAAGGTTGCACAGGATAGAGTAGCGTGGAGAGCTGCAACAACACAATAAAATAAGAGAAAGCAGAGCTAGCACGGAAACATTTAAGTTCAAAAATGTTCGAATGTGTGTGAAATCTTATGGGACTTAACTGCTAAGGTCATCAGTCCCTAAGTTTACACACTACTTAACCTAAATTATTCTAAGGACAAACACACACACCCATACCCGAGGGAGGTCTCGAACCTCCGCCGGGACCAGCCGCACAGTCCACGAGTGCAGCGCCTTAGACCGCTCGGCTAATCCCGCGCGGCGAAACATTTAGGTGTTCATTATTCCCACGTGCTATTCGACAGTGGAACGGTCGATAAATTTCCGAAACTGGTTCTGTGTATTCTCCGCCGAGCACTTAAGTGTGAATTGCAGAGTAGTGATGCAGGTTGACCAGAAAGTAATTGTCAGCCGAAAACAATGCTACGAATGCGAAACGTACCGTATGTATTATTTCAAGTTTCCTGGGTGGACGCGCCAAGTTTCTGTCACTTCCGACAGATAGCATAGCTGCAGGACAGTTTCAAAATGGCGTCTGTAGGTGATGTACGTTACAAGCAATGTGCCGATCATTGAGTTTCTCACTGCAGAGGAAGAAACTGTGGGGAATATTCACAAACGCTTGTGCAAAGTCTATGAAGCATCTGCTGTCGACAGAAGCTCAGTCAGTCGCTGGGCTCGGAGGGTGAGGCCATCAGAAGGCGGTTCGGCGGACCTCCACGATTTGCAGCGGTCGGGGAGACCATCCACGGCTGTCACACCTGACACGTTGCAGCAAGCTGATGTTGTCATTCCCGAAGACAGACGCATTACAACTCGGCAGTTGGCACTGCATCTGTCAGTTAGCAAACGAAGTGTGGATGCAATTATCCGCACTCTTGGATATACAAAAGTGTGTGCAAGATGGGTCCCGCGGTGTCTAACGGTGGATCCCAAATCGCACAGAAAAAACATTTGTCTTGACTTGTTGGAACGTTTTGAAACTGAGGGGAATGCCTTATTGTCCCAGATTGTGACAAGCGATGAAACACGGGTTCACCATTTTGAGCCCGAAACAAAACGACAGTTGAGGTATATTCCCTCTGCCGCGGAGTGTGCGCTGATATGAAACTTCCTGGCAGATTAAAACTGTGTGCCCGACCGAGACTCGAACTCGGGACCTTTGCCTTTCGCGGGCAAGTGCTCTACCATCTGAGCTACCGAAGCACGACTCGCGCCCGGTAGTCACAGCTTTACTTCTGCCAGTACCTCGTCTCCTACCTTCCAAACTTTACAGAAGCTCTCCTGCGCAGGAGGTACTGGCAGAAGTAAAGCTGTGAGTACCGGGCGTGAGTCGTGCTTCGGTAGCTCAGATGGTAGAGCACTTGCCCGCGAAAGGCAAAGGTCCCGAGTTCGAGTCTCGGTCGGGCACACAGTTTTAATCTGCCAGGAAGTTTCAAAACGACAGTTGATGGAACGGCGCCTTTCCCACTCCCCACAGAAGAAAAAATTTGAAGCAACCGCTTCCGCCGACAAGATCACGATAACCGTGTTCTGGGACGTTGAAGGTGTGATTCTCATTGATGTGATGTCAAGAGACGGTACCATTAATTCAGAAGCATATGGGCCGGCCGCAGTGGCCGTGCGGTTCTAGGCGCTCCAGTCCGGAGCCGCGCTGTTGCTACGGTCGCAGGTTCGAATCCTGCCTCGGGCATGGGTGTATGTGATGTCCTTAGGTTCGTCAGGTTTAAGTAGTTCTAAGTTCTAGGGGACTGATGACCACAGCAGTTGAGTCCCATAGTGCTCAGAGCCATTTGAACCATTTGCACCAGAAGCATATGGCAACAAATTAACAGAACTCAAGACGCGCTTCCGGGCGCTTCGGGGCCACAGCAACCCAGGAGATGTTTTGCTGCAACACAATAGCGCTCGGCCCCACACAAGTCTGAGGACTGCTGAACACATCGCAATGCAGGATTGGGCAGTGTTACCCCATCCACCCTTCAGCCCTGACTTGGCCCCTCGGCCTTCCACTTGTTTGCACCAGTAAAGGATGCCATTGGTGGAAGGCATTTTGAGGACGATGAGGAGGTGATTCACACAGTGAAGCACAAGCTCCGCCACCAGGACAAGGTTTGGTACCGACAAGGATCAGACGCCCTTGTTTCGAGCTGTAGGAGGGGATGGAGATTACGTGGAAAAATAGGGCGCGTAGATAAAACGCCGTTCTTTCGTGTGTGTAATTCTCATTATGTTCAATAAAGAATTGTTGAAGGAAAAAAGCGGTGCATTACGTTCTGGGCAACCCTCGTGTATTCGGACTTAATGTATAACGGTTGTTATCAAATGGCTCTGAGCACTATGGGACTTAACATCTGAGGTCATCAGTCCCCTAGAACTTAGGATTGCTTAAGCGTAACTAACCTAAGGACATCATACACATCCATGCCTGAGGCAAGATTCGAACCTGCGATCGTAGCGGTCGCGCGGTTCCAGAATGAAGCGCCTAGAAACCCCCGGCCACAATGGCCGGCACGGTTGGTATCCCGCAACCTCAGTTTCTCCATTCGGTGCTGGGCGAAGGGAAAAAGTGACGCTGCGTCTAGGGTGACCCGCCTCAACTTGAAAATGGCGTTGTCTTCTGTTGATGTCCAGTGTAAATCGACCTGAAGGGTGCCCTGTTCCGATCTATTGGAAATGAAATTACATTGCATCTACATCTACATGACTACTCTGCAATTCACATTTAAGTGCTTGGCAGAGGGTTCGTCGAACCACAATCATGCTATCTCTCTACCATTCCACTCCCGAACAGCGCGCGGGAAAAACGAACACCTATACCTTTCTGTTCGACCTCTGATTTCTCTTATTTTATTTTGATGATAATTCCTACCTATGTAGGTTGGGCTCAACAAAATATTTTCGCATTCGGAAGAGAAAGTTGGTGACTGAAATTTCGTAAATAGATCTCGCCGCGACGAAAAACGTCTTTGCTGTAATGACTTCCATCCCTACTCGCGTATCATATCTGCCACACTCTCTCCCCTACTACGTGATAATACAAAACGAGCTGCCCTTTTTTGCACCCTTTCGATGTCCTCCGTCAATCCCACCTGGTAAGGATCCCACACCGCGCAGCAATATTCTAACAGAGGACGAACGAGTGTAGTGTAAGCTGTCTCTTTAATGGACTTGTTGCATCTTCTAAGTGTCCTGCCAATGAAACGCAACCTTTGGCTCGCCTTCCCCACAGTATTATCTATGTGGTCTTTCCAACTGAAGTTGCTCATAATTTTAACACCCAGGTACTTAGTTGAATTGACAGCCTTGAGAATTGTACTATTTATCGAGTAATCGAATTCCAAAGGATTTCTTTTGGAACTCATGTGGATCACCTCACACTTTTCATTATTTAGCATCAACTTCCACCTGCCACACCATACAGCAATCTTTTCTAAATCGCTTTGCAACTGATACTGGTCTTCGGATGACCTTACTAGACGGTAAATTACAGCATCATCTGCGAACAACCTAAGAGAACTGCTCAGATTGTCACCCAGGTCATTTATATAGATCAGGAACAACAGAGGTCCCAGGACGCTTCCCTTGGGAACACCTGATATCACTTCAGTTTTACTCGATGAGTTGCCGTCTATTACTACGAACTGCGGCCTTCCTGACAGGAAATCACGAATCCAGTAGCACAACTGAGACGATACCCCATAGGCCCGAAAGGAATCTAATCGGTATACAATCTGGACCTGAAGACTTGCCCGTATCAAGGGATTTGAGTTGCTTCGCAACCCCTAAGGTATCTACTTCTAAGAAACTCATGCTAGCAGCTGTTCGTGTTTCAAATTCTGGAATATTCCATTCATCTTCCCTGGTGAAGGAATTTCGGAAA
Source organism: Schistocerca cancellata (assembly GCF_023864275.1). Classification (NCBI taxonomy): domain Eukaryota; kingdom Metazoa; phylum Arthropoda; class Insecta; order Orthoptera; family Acrididae; genus Schistocerca; species Schistocerca cancellata. The sequence continues at coordinate 97,517,635 of NC_064634.1, read as the reverse complement.
ACTGCGTTCAATAACTCCGGTTTAGCGGCACAGTCGCCGGTAACAGTACCATCGGCACTGCGCAGCGAAGGTATTGACTGCGTCTTGCCGCTTGTGTACTTTACATACGACCAGAATTTCTTCTGCTTTTCTACCAAATTTCGAGACAATGTTTCGTTGTGGGACCTATTAAAGGCATTTCGCATTGAAGTCCGTGCCAAATTTCGCGCATCTGTAAATTTTAGCCAATCCTCGGGATTTCGCGTTCTTCTGAACTTCGCATGCTTTTTCCGTTGCCTCTGAAACAGAGTTCGGACCTGTTTTGTGTACCACGGGGGATCAGTTCCATCTCTTACCAATTTATGAGGTATGAATCTCTCAATTATTGTTGCTGTTATATCTTTGAATTTGAGCCACATCTCGTCTACATTTGCATAGTCAGTTCGGAAGGAATGGAGATTGCCTCTTAGGAAGGCTTCTAGTGACACTTTATCCGCTTTTTTAAATAAAATTATTTTGCGTTTGTTTCTGGTGGATTTGGAAGAAACGGTATTGAGCCTTGCTACAACGACCTTGTGATCATTAATCCCTGTATCAGTCATGATGCTCTCTATCAGCTCTGGATTGTTTTCGCAACCATTTACAATTCGCGTGGGTTCGTGGACTAACTGCTCGAAATAATTTTCGGAGAAAGCATTTAGGACAATCTCGGAAGATGTTTTCTGCCTACCACCGGTTTTGAACAAGTATTTTTGCCAACATATCGAGGGAAGGTTGAAGTCCCAACCAACTATAACTAATTGCATATGGCAGTTCAGTTCACACGGCTTGTGCAAGTCTGGGACACGCGCGTCGATGATGATAAAATGATAAGGACAACACACACAATCAGTCCCGGACGAAGAAAATCTGCGACCTGGCCGGGAATCGAATCCGGGGCCCGAAGATCAGACGTCAGCAACGCTAACCACAGGACCACGATTTACTAAAGACTAGTTCGTACACGAGTCCGATCCGGAGGCAGACTTTGTCGCAGTAGTCGCGTAAATGCTGACGACGGCGCAATCGGACCAGAGCCGGCGCGCCCACGTCGACCGCTTCCTTCCGTGTCCCAGCCGCAACTGCGCGCTCCGTGGCAACCGGCCGGGGCAAGTGGCTGGCCGGGCGACGGTGGCGCCGAGCGCGGCCACAGCCGCAGCCGCCGCCGCCGGAACCAAAGCGATAGCGGCGACCGCAGGCCTTCAGTCTCACAGCGGACAGCGACGCTCACGAACCTCGCAGGGGACCGCAGCCAGCCGCGCCGGCGTCAGCATCCAGCTCGGAGAAGAAACGACAGATCAACGCACCGGCCGGGATCAATGGTGGTGCTGCGCGGGTTGCCGTCCGGTGCTTCCAGCAGGCGCTCATTGTGACACGAGAGTTTATTCCAAAAAGTGAGTGAGTTTTCTACAGAGGTTGCCGATTACCAAATAGCCACTTTAAGCCCACTTGTTCATTTGCTGGCAAGTGAAGAGGGATTGAGGCCTTCGAATTGCACTCTCAGTCAAACCCACCGGTATTTGACATGCCGTTGTTCTGGAGATGTTCGTCGTATTTCGGAAATCCGTGTTTGAGGTACAGAACACTCCCAATTAACCAAACGCGGATTGTACTATTTGCAGGTTGTCCAGCTACATTTTTTTAATAATATACTGAAGAACTGTGCAATTGGTATACATACTAATTTCTAGTTGACTTACTGCCTTTTGACGTTGGTGGCCAACAGCAAAGGATACTGAAGAACTGTGCAATTGGTATACATACTAATTTCTAGTTGACTTACTGCCTTTTGACGTTGGTGGCCAACAGCAAAGGAGGGTAAAGTGAAGTAAATTGGTATGGCATGACTGACTGGCATTCCCACGAGAGAGATGTGCAGCCTCCTCTTTACGAGTTCTTCCTATTGGGCGCCACTTGTGCGAATTGTGCGCCCTTAGCCTTCCCCTACCGGGGAAAGGCGACCTATAGCTTAACGTGGAATGCGTTTTGACACGTCTTCACGTCACTGAGAGGCGAAGACTGCAAAATTCTGGTCTCTGAGCGGGAATCGATCTCGGAACCTTACGGTCTCCAGTCTCGCACTTTAACAGTTGCCACCAAGGCCGACAGAAAAGGAGGGTGAGTCTCTTCACAATGGTAGTCACTCGTGGTGGCGAAACGTTAGAAACAAAATCACTAAACAAACGTCGGCCGGAGATGTCCGGACGAAAGCCAACGGCAAAGTAATACCTCAACAGGTGGCCATGAAAGCCTCAACAATTTTGTTAATTTCTGCTACTGAAGACGTAGGTGACGAAAACATGCGAGGGTGGTTAAATAGCGATACCTGTGAAGTGAGACGTGAGTAGCTAGATGATGCGAATATAGTGGACAACGTGTGTTCGGTAGAGAGAGAGAGAGACAGACAGAAAGAGAGAGAGAGAGAGAGCGAACACAAGGCGATTGAGAAATCCGTTATCAGGCACACAGAGGTAATTAAGTGTGCAGGTCTGCTATTAGCGTATACAGGTCAAAATTCATTTGACCGTACAAATGCTTTGATTTTCCGGAATATGACAACCATCGTGATGAAAAAAAAGTGCATGAAACGTGGAAACAGAGAAAAATGAACGATTATTCCCCAGAGGTGAACTGGAAGCAAGTGATACGGAATACAATGAGTTTATAAGTGTGATTTCATAAATAACTTGTCAGCTTCCGGTGGGTAATGAGTAAGTAATGCTTTCAAATGTGACAATTATACGCTTCATTAATTAAAGCCCCCTGCCGAATTTTTGATACGTTTTCACTATTGGATAGACTGGCATGGATGGTTTGTGTATAAATCTTATTACGGCTACACCACACAGATCTCCAGATACCTAGTGCTCGCCAGAAGACTTTTGACACTGTTCCTCACAACCGACTTTTAGTCGGATTTCGTGCCTGTGGAGTAGCGTCTCAGATGTGCAACTGAATTCGTGGTTTCCTGTCGGAAGAGTCGCAATCCGTCCTAACTGACAGCAAGTTATCTAGTAAGAGATGTCTGGCGTTACCCATCGAAGTATTATAAGCCCTCTGCAGTTCCTGATCTACATAAGAGATTTAGGAGACGTTCTGAGCAGCCCTCTTAGATTATTTGCACATGATGCTATTACTGACCGTCTTGTAAAGTCAACAGGTAATGGAAACCAATTGCAAAATGATTTAAATTAGAAATCTGCATCGTGGGAAAAGTGTCAGCTTACTCCAAATAGCGAAAAGTGCGAAGTCATCCACATAAATACCAAATGGAATCTTCTAAATTTCGGTTACACAATAAAACACATAAATCTAAAGACTGTAAAGTAACTAAATGATTAGGGATTACAATTACGAGTAACTTAAATTGTAACGATCACAAAGACAGTGTTGTGGGAGAGGCGAGCCAAATACCGTTTTATCTGCAGAACATTTAGAAAGCGCAACAGGTCTACTAAAGAGACTGCTTACACTACGCTTGTCCGCCCTCTTCTGGAGTATTGTGTGTGGGAGAGCCACATCAGATAGGATTGACGGTCGACATCGAAAAAGTTCGAAGAAAGCAGCTCGTTTTGTACTGTATCGCGAAATAGGAGAGAGTATGCGACGGATTGATACGCGAATTAGGGTGGCAGTCATTACGCGAAGGCGTTTTTCGTTGCGGCAATCACCTACTTTCTCCTAGTGTGTGAATATTTTGTTGGCGCTCACCTACATAGGGAGAAATTATCATCGCAATAAAATAAGAGTAATAAGAGATCGCGCTGGAAGATTTAAGTGTTCGGTTTTCCCGCGCGCTTTTCGGGAGTCCAACAGTAAAGAAATAGCTTCAAAGATCGATGAACACTCTGCCAAGCACTTAATTGTGAGTTGCGGAGTGATCCTACAGATGTAGATGTACCTATACTACCACGGAGGGCGTCGCTAGTGCAACATCTTCCGTAAACATATTTAATAGTAGCTTCCCGAAAGAGCGTGTGTATTTTGGACAATCCGTGTCTTTTGGTTATTTGTTCAGTCTCGGATCCACATTAAGGAGCATTGTTGAGATATGTTGTGAGTGAAATTAAAGCCAACGGTCACTTATTAAAAAGTAATAGCTTTTAAACCACCTGTATGTTTGCTTTCGACCTTCGTAGCGTATTATCAGTCAAAGCGGCATTCTTTTTAATCTCAATTAGCAATCAGTGGCTTGTGTATTGAAGATGTGTGATAAGTGTTGTTCGGTAAAATGTAGCATTTGATTGATGTAGATGTGTACTCTATGAATCATTGCGAAGTAACCGGCACAGGGTACTTTTTATTATGAAATGTACTAAGGTTTCGTCGCGCGCCATTCGCAGATACTGCATAGGAATATTGACTACTTCTGCGCTTTTTTACGACCTGTTACTTGCCTAATTTCATCTACCCAATCTCCACGAGATAGAAATTTACAGGACTGAAAAAATATTCATGTCTGTCCTATGAGGAGGTTTTTAAACTTTTCCATGCAGTTTCTCGCATGTTTACGGCGGATTTAGTGAAGTGTGTTTCCAGTACAGTTTTTTCACTATACGAGACGCAAATTCTGATAGGCAAACAAGCCTGAGAGCATTCGCATCGTCCTTCATTGTGAATGCTCTTTGTTCCCTGTTATTCCACCTGATATGGGCCCCATATTCCTGCGTTTGGTTCCATAACCTTGAGCAGTATCGAAGAATTTGGTGTTCAAATGTTTCGTGTGAAGTCTGTAATCTCTTTCATAGACGAATAGCATTTTTCGAGCATTCTACCTATGAAACCTAACCAGACATTCCTGTACATATCTCGACACTCCAAAATAATCGTATGACTCGTTCTGTAACTGACTCATTAATCCTGTAGTTCAAGGATACCGCACTTCCAGTTTTCGTGAAGTGTCTTACTTCTGCGTTTCTCTTCATTACGAACTTGTAGACGGTCTTTTCACCACGTCGACATTTTTCTGTAAGCCCATCTTTGTACAGGTTGGTAGTGGGACTTCGGCTGCTCAGTATAAAGCGTAAAATTAAAAGCAACTTCAGCCGTGTATATATCGAATGTACTTCGTTTTTGCGAACAGTTTCGGCGTTTCACTACGCCATCTTCAGGCTCCTTCACCAACGTGTAGTAGGAAACCAACCTCATGTGCGGTCGAGCATTAGGTAACTGGTATCCGTAGACTTCTAGTTTCAACAAAGCGAGCACTTCGTTCACTAACTGAAGACTCAATTGATGAACGAATTGATCGCGCTGGAGGTGTTTTTAATTTTACATTTTAGGTCGATAGTTTGTCGAGACCTAACTCGATATTGCAGTAATTTTTACCAAATGGTTCAAATGGCTCTGAGCACTATGCGACTTAACTTCTGAGGTCATCAGTCGCCTAGAACTTAAAACTAATTAAACCTAACTAACCTAAGGACATCACACACATCCATACCCGAGGCAGGATTCGAACCTGCGACCGTAGTGGTCGCTCGATTCCAGACTGTAGCGCCTAGAACCGCACGGCCACTCCGGCCGGCAGTAATTTTTACCGCTTAGGATATCATCATAACTGCATCATCTGGAGTTAACGATAGATTGTAATTAATTCTATCCACTAAGTCATTATGTGTTACTTCAGTTTCTGTAGATAACTATCTTTCCAGGATAAAATTCTTTGTCTTCGCTGTCAAGAAATTTTCTGTTGAATCGCAGCCCCGGTTAGATAAACCAAAGGAAAGTAGATTCTTCAAAAGATGAAGACCTGTTCGATCTGGTGGAGGTTGTTTCTAATCAGATAGCACATTGTTCGATTTGTCATTGATGGTGTGTGTCCTCTTTCCACACCTTCTTAAATTCCACGGCGTAGTGTTTCTAGTAAATTCAAACTAAGTAAGTTAGATGTGTAAAGTTTGTCTGCACACGAACAATATTGTAGATTTATGAAATTCCTTGGTTACAATATTTTGTATACCATATGAAGGGCTTATTTCAATAGTGGTACAAGTTCATTTTTGTTCATATTGAGATACAGAGTCCTAAAGTTAAATGTGCGCTGAAAAGTCTGTAGTTGAGATACTAGAAATATTCAAGCATATGGCTTCTTGTTAGAGATGAACCTTTCTTTCTGTTTGTTTGGCTCATTAATTTCAGAAGCATTATAGACAGAAAAGTGGAGGTAATGAACTTGTACCTCTATTGAAATAAGCCCTTCATATGCTCTATGGACGTGCATTCGCCTCACCGTCCTTGTACAGAAAAGGAGTTCGTAGGTAACGGAATTCATTAATCTCATACTTTCTTAAAACCTGCAAATAAGGTTCTGTCTTCACAAGCCCAATTTCTCGTTGCGTCGGCTATAGATTGTAAATACAGGTTTTGTTATTTTCGTCTTATTCCTTTCAGTAAAAGGTCCGTCAAAGTTTTCGTGCTTGTTTCTCATGGGACAACCACTGAGTAACTTCAAAGCTCACGATTTCAAATTATAGACGAGTTGCGTTTATCTAGTATTCCTTCCTTTCATCACTGGGATGGTTTATCAGCCTTCATAAGACTCGAGTACAATGTTCAAGTTAACTGTTAATCTCTTGCTGTGTTAGAATACTGCACATAAAAGAAATATTTTGTATATTTGTGTTTTAACAATTCAGGGTTTCTTCAAGACTACTGTAGTTGAATACATATTATATGCGACACCAATAGTTTCACTTAGCTTTTAATTTATTGGCGTCTGTTTCAAGCCGTCTTCCACCATTCAAAACAACTGATATCACTTCTGTTTTAGCGCCACATTCTAGGGGCAGGAATGGAACTAACGACACTAGTGCTTTTTGAGGCAGCAAGAAATGGTTGCAGTTAATACGTGGTTGTCTAATTACTATACAACTGCCAAACACTTTTTGCTCTTGTGTTCTGGCTTGACGACTGCCAGAATGTATGTTGCCCTAAAAAGCTGCCCCTTTTATTTTACATCTCTGGGAATTTCAGTAAAAGTATGAATGGGACGATATGAAAATACTTCATTCACGTTATTGAAGAAAGACTGTAAACGCGCTTTCTTCTTCTTTCATTACCGGTCAATACGCAGCTGTCTCATTATGCGTGCTGTCCATCAGCCTTTGCAACACCGTGCAGCATTTCGTCGTCCACCACTTGGTAATTGCAAGTCATTGTGAGAGCGTAGGTTAACAGGTTTTTGTACTCTTAAACATTATCGGCGAGGTTTTTTTTATGACTAACGACTGACCACGCTTCGTTATCACTACCAGATATAACCACTTTCCCGGCTCGCTGTGTTAGTGAGTAAGCCTCTTGTTTCTATGCGACGCACAGACTCTGCATAGCTTAATATCTGTTACATATTCCAGCCTTTGTCTTTTCGCTTCTGATTGTTGCACGGTCACTTCCACGTCTATTTTTATGATTTTCGCCCATCTGTGCCCTCCGATCGTAAGGGTTCTCCTTTATCTTTGTCTGGATGTACTCGGCACATTATGTCCACCTCGATCACTTATTTAAAATCCTTTGTTTTCTTGATTTCCAGTTTCACTTCTGTTGAAGGTTCTCTTGCACACAATGATATACCGGTACTTACTGTCTAGTTAAATACACCACTGGCCATTAAAATTGCTACACCAAGAAGAAATGCAGATGATAAACGGGTATTCACTGGACAAATATATTATACTAGTACTGACATGTGATTACATTTTCACGCAATTTGGGTGCATAGATCCTGAGAAATCACTACCCAGAACAACTACCTTTGGCCTTAATAAAGGCCTTGATACGCCTGGGCACTGAGTCAAACAGAGCTTGCATGGCGTGTACAGCTGCCCATGCAAGTTCAACACGATACCACAGTTCATCAAGAGTAGTGACTGGCGTATTGTAACGAGCCAGTTTCTCGGCCACCATTGACCAGACGTTTTCAATTGGTGAAAGATCTGGAGAATGTGCTGGCCAAGGCAGCAGTCGGACATTTTCTGTATCCAGAAAGGCCCGTACAGCGGTCGTGCATTATCTTGCAGAAATGTAGGGTTTCGCAGGGATCGAATGAAGGGTAGAGCCACGGGTCGTAACACATCTGAAATGTAACGTCCACTGTTCAAAGTGCCGCCAATGCGAACAAGAAGTGACCGAGACGTGTAACCAATGGCAACCCATACGATCACGCCGGGTATACGCCAGTATGGAGTTGACGAATACACGCTTCGAATGTGCGTTCACCGCGATGTCGCCAAAACGGATGCGACCATCATGACGCTGTAAACAGAAACTGGATTCGTCCGAAAAAATGACGTTTTGCCATTCGTGCACCCAGGTTCGTTGTTGAGTACACCATCGCAGGTGCTCCTGTCTGTGATGCAGCGTCAAGGGTAACCGCTGCCATAGCCTCCGAGCTGATAGCCCATGCTGCTGCAAACGTCGTCGAAATGTTCGTGCAGATGGTTGTTGTCTTGCAAACGTCCCCATCTGTTCACTAAGGGATCGAGACGTGGCTGCACGATCCGTTACAGCCATGCGGATAAGATGCCTGTCATCTCGGCTGCTAATGATACGAGGCCATTGGGATCCAGCACGGCGTTCCGTATTACCCTCCTGAAGCCACTGATTCCATATTCTAGATTGGATCTCGACCAACGCGAGCAGCAATGTCGCGATACGATAAACCGCAATCGCGATAGGCTACAATCCGACCTTTATCAAAGTCGGAAACGTGACGGTACACATTTCTCCTCCTTACACGAGGCATCACAACAACGTTTCACCAGGCAACGCTGGTCAACTGCTGTTTGTGTATGAGAAATCGGTTGGAAACTTTCCTCATGTCAGGACGTTGTAGATGTCGCCACTGGCGCCAACCTTGTGTGATTGTTCTGAAAAGCTAATCATTTGCATATCACAGCACCTTCTTCCTGTCGGTTAAATTTCGCATCTGTAGGACGTCATCTTCGTGGTGTAGCAATTTTAATGGCCAGTGGTGTATTTCACGTCAGCGGTTCTTCATTCTGAAGATGTCAAAACTGATAGAAGTGAAGAAAGCCACATTATTCTGAATTAAACGTACCTATGTAACGTACCTATGTAACTGAAATAAGAGAACTCTTCACTTAAATGAAGTGTATCTTCCTCACTTTAGATGTATCCATAACTGTTGCAGCCTTTTATGTTATTCGATAAAACCCAAACGTTTTGTATTTAATTAATTAACAGTATTGAAGTGCTTCCTACGTATGTAGTGCGAAAAAGTTCCACAGCACGTTTCTGGGCCTCTGTTGACTAGGTTTATGAGTTATCCTGCTTAATCTCCGGTGGCTTAGTCGTAAGACTCATTTATAACAATATTTTATTACGTCGCTTCCCTTGTCTGCCTGTTTAGTACAAATTTTTGAAACTGATTTTAAGCTACAGATTTTAAATTTTAAATTTTAATTTTAAATTTAAATTTTAAAGTAGCTCAGAACTGGATGATAGCGCAATTGTGTGAGGTAGGAATCGCCTTCCTGCTAGGGTAGGGGGGTGCAGCTGAAAACAGGGGGACGAAGAAGCGCAGCGCAGCGCTGAGCCCCGCCTGTCCAGCTGCAGTTCCTGCACGATGACCGTGCTCAGCAGACTGCGTCACAGCCTCTACAGCCGCAGTGTGCTTAAACTACCTGCAGCAGAATGAGTCTGCCACACCTTATTCGATTTATACGTGCACCTCTGTAACACCTGAAGCAATTTCTACCCAACTGGGCATCACTTATAACCTGGAAAAAAAATTGGTGTGGCGATAAGTACCCCCAGCACATCTACAGCTAAGGGTGGGGGTGAAGAGTGGTGATATAAAAGCGTAATTCAGGGACGCCGGAACAATTTCAACCAAATTCGGTATATACGTAGCTCATTTTATTACTATTTAATAACTTGCTCTCTTGTATGTCTGTTCTGTACAAATTTTGCAACTGATTTTAAGCTAACTCTCGATGAGCTAGTACAACCTACCACTACTACTGTAATTTAGTACGTTTTTACCTAAATAGCAGAAAAACCTGTCTTTATGTTGCCACGTATAACCCTCTTACTAAATTTAGTTTAGTTTCCAAATAAAGTACAGTGTGGGAGGATAGTCCTGTTAACAGGAAAAGCTGATCAATAGAGTTACCCTTTTTATAGGATTTGACCGTGCGTGTGTCTAATGGGTAAGTAAATCAGACTATTCAATTCTTTTCCCAAGATCTTACCAGGCAATGAAACAGAAGAGTATTGGAAAAGCAGAAGTATGAATTTTGCCTGCTTTTTTGCTGCTGTTTAAGTTGCTTCCTCAAATAAATATTACTCCACTTAAACAATCTTGGTGTAGACACTGGAATTATTTGACTACTACATCCTTATACATTACGTTTTTAAAAGAAAAAAAGCCCAGCAGATAACTTCAAGGAAGCTAAATAAATTTGGCCAGGGGGGAACTTCAGAACAGCACTTTCCATAACCAATAATCTTTAATACTAAAATACTGAGATACTAAAGCACACACTTTTTATACTTAACAGTTCACTTCAAGAAAACCTCTTTCTTACTGGAATTTATTTGCAATAGCTATTACATTTTGAACTAACTCTATATAGTCATTTAACAGATTCTAGTAACTTTGCTTCCCTCTGAATTTTACGTAAGCAAACTTTTACTATAACACTTTGCAATAGTTAAGAAAACTTTTGAAACAAGAATAGTTTGACTTTATTTGTCTGTAATGTACGAAATCATGGACGTGTTATTACTCTAACTAAAATTTTCATTGCTACAGGATTTAGTCCCTCACACATATATCACATTATTTACACAAAAACAAATTAAATGGTGCCTCTTTATATTAACTTGGTACTTCATAAGTCTGTGAAACAGGATACACGGATTAATCAAACACCACGAAGGAACCCTATATACACTCCTGGAAATTGAAATAAGAACACCGTGAATTCATTGTCCCAGGAAGGGGAAACTTTATTGACACATTCCTAGGGTCAGATACATCACATGATCACACTGACAGAACCACAGGCACATAGACACAGGCAACAGAGCATGCACAATGTCGGCACTAGTACAGTATATATCCACCTTTCGCAGCAATGCAGGCTGCTATTCTGCCATGGAGACGATCGTAGAGATGCTGGATGTAGTCCTGTGGAACGGCTTGCCATGCCATTTCCACCTGGCGCCTCAGTTGGACCAGCGTTCGTGCTGGACGTGCAGACCGCGTGAGACGACGCTTCATCCAGTCCCAAACATGCTCAATGGGGGACAGATCCGGAGATCTTGCTGGCCAGGGTAGTTGACTTACACCTTCTAGAGCACGTTGGGTGGCACGGGATACATGCGGACGTGCATTGTCCTGTTGGAACAGCAAGTTCCCTTGCCGGTCTAGGAATGATAGAACGATGGGTTCGATGACGGTTTGGATGTACCGTGCACTATTCAGTGTCCCCTCGACGATCACCAGTGGTGTACGGCCAGTGTAGGAGATCGCTCCCCACACCATGATGCCGGGTGTTGGCCCTGTGTGCCTCGGTCGTATGCAGTCCTGATTGTGGCGCTCACCTGCACGGCGCCAAACACGCATACGACCATCATTGGCACCGAGGCAGAAGCGACTCTCATCGCTGAAGACGACACGTCTCCATTCGTCCCTCCATTCACGCCTGTCGCGACACCACTGGAGGCGGGCTGCACGATGTTGGGGCGTGAGCGGAAGACGGCCTAACGGTGTGCGGGACCGTAGCCCACCTTCATGGAGACGGTTGCGAATGGTCCTCGCCGATACCCCAGGAGCAACAGTGTCCCTAATTTGCTGGGAAGTGGCGGTGCGGTCCCCTACGGCACTGCGTAGGATCCTACGGTCTTGGCGTGCATCCGTGCGTCGCTGCGGTCCGGTCCCAGGTCGACGGGCACGTGCACCTTCCGCCGACCACTGGCGACAACATCGATGTACTGTGGAGACCTCACGCCCCACGTGTTGAGCAATTCGGCGGTACGTCCACCCGGCCTCCCGCATGCCCACTATACGCCCTCGCTCAAAGTCCGTCAACTGCACATACGGTTCACGTCCACGCTGTCGCGGCATGCTACCAGTGTTAAAGACTGCGATGGAGCTCCGTATGCCACGGCAAACTGGCTGACACTGACGGCGGCGGTGCACAAATGCTGCGCAGCTAGCGCCATTCGACGGCCAACACCGCGGTTCCTGGTGTGCCCGCTATGCCGTGCGTGTGATCATTGCTTGTACAGCCCTCTCGCAGTGTCCGGAGCAAGTATGGTGGGTCTGACACACCGGTGTCAATGTGTTCTTTTTTCCATTTCCAGGAGTGTAGATGTATGATTAGGATGAAATAACAGGGTGAACCAGTTTCTTTAAAGTTCAAGAATGATTATTCACTAATATAATACAGTTTATATTAATGGTTCACGCCATACAAAAGTAAATTCCTAAAATTCTGGTGGCTGTAGGCTTGGGTGTGGCGAACAATTACGAAGGCTATATTACCCACAAGTACCTTGCTGTATGGGCTCAATTTCTCTTCTTGGCGTCGTTCAATTTTACATACAGTAGTGCAACAATTCGCAGCCATTATTTGAGGAATCAGCCTCAGTTGCACAAGTTTTCTGATCTTTACCAGGTTTCGGCTAAATTAATCTGGTCTTCTTCAGAAGGCTTCTGAAGAAGGCTAGATTAATTTAGCCGAAATCTGGTAAAGGGCAGAAAACTTGTGCAACTGAGGCTGATTCCTCAAAATATCACACAGTTGCTGACGGGGCCGCAATATTCTAAAAATTCTTACTCGCAGCTATGCCGTAAGCCGTTTGCAGTCTTCATCCGAGGCATTTTTGTGCAAATTTGCAGGCAAAGCTCCTGCTGCTCCACAAGGGTGTTGCCTCAATCACTGCTGCCTAGAGATTGTTTAACTTACGTCCCACGCTTTGCTTTAGGTAGCGCGCCAATTCGCCCTTGCCACCTTTTTCACTTCCTAGAGCCACTATTGTTTCAAACAAAAGCACACTGGCTTTTACACAGCACCTATTTCTTAGATTGTTCCTAAGCGTGACCATTTCTTACAATTGTCAAATTTACATAAAAAAATGGCTCTGAGCACTATGGGACTTAACTTCTGAGGTCATCAGTCTCCTAGAACGTTACAGGCGCGAAATTTAACCGACAGGAAGAAGATGCTGTGATATGCAAATGATTAGCTTTTCAGAGCATTCACACAAGGTTGGCGCCAGTGGTGACACCTACAACGTGCTGACATGAGGAAAGTTTCCAACCGATTTCTCATACACAAACAGCAGTTGACCGGCGTTGCCTGGTGCAACGTTGTTGTGATGCCTATTGTAAGGAGGAGAAGTGCGTACCATCACGTTTCCGACGTTGATAAAGAACCAATGACTGTTAGCAGAATATGGAATCGGTGGGTCCAGGAGGGTAATACGGAACGCCGTGTTGGATCCCAACGGCCTCATATCACTAGCAGTCGAGATGACAGGCATCTTATCCGCATGGCTGTAACGGATCGTGCAGCCACCTCTCGATCGCTAAGTTAACAGATGGGGACGTTTGCAAGACAACAACCATTTGCACGAACAGTTCGACGACGTTTGCAGCAGCATGGACTATCAGCTCGGAGACCAAGACTGCAGTTACCCTTGACGCTGCATCACAGACAGGAGCGCCTGCGATGGTGTACTCAACGACGAACCTGGGTGCACGAATGGCAGAACGTCATTTTTTCGGATGAATCCAGGATCTGTTTACAGCATTACGATGGTCGCATCAGTGTTTGGCGACATCGCGGTGAACGCACATTGGAAGCGTGTATTCGTCATCGCCATACTGGCTGCCGTATCACCCGGCGTGATGGTGTGGGGTGCCATTGGTTACACGTCTTGGTCACCTCTTGTTCGCATTGACGGCACTTTGAACAGTGGAAGTTACATTTCAGATGTGTTACGACGTGTGGCTATACCCTTCATTCGATCCCTGCGAAAACCTACATTTCAGCAGGATAATGCATGACCGCATATTGCAGGTCCTGTACGGGACTTTCTGGATACAGAAAATGTTCGACTGCTCCCCGATCAGCACATGCTCCAGGTCTCTCACCAATTGAAAACGTCTGGTCAATGGTGGCCGAGCAACTGGCTCGTGACAATATGCCAGTCACTACTCTTGATGAACTGTGGTATCGGGTTAAGCTGCATGGGCAGCTGTAACTGTACACGCCATCCAAGCTCTGTTTGACTCAATTCCCAGGCGTATCAAGGCCGTTATTAAGGCCAAAGGTGGTTGTTCTAGGTACTGATTTCTCAGGATCTATGCACCCAAATTGCGCGAAAATGTAATTATATGTCAGTTCTAGTATAATATATTTGTCCAATGAATACCCTTTTATCATCTGCATTTCTTCTTGGTGTAGCAATCTTAATGGCCAGCAGCTTATATTATTATGTGCTTCTGTAATCTTGGCATTGTCGTTTTCATGACGTATTTTGAGAGATACAGGCTGTGGACCCATTGCTCAAAAGTTACACATGTTTCCTTGGGGAAAACATACGTATTTTCTGGTCATAATCACCTCTGTGTGAGCATGTTCTGTGATGTACAGCGTCATTGCGTGTCTAGAGGCCTGTATTGGGCGTAGCAGGCACATTGTCTCGTAACAGTCCTTTGCTAGTCGTACCGCTCCTCGGTTTCAAGACGGTATAAGCGCAGCACATGACTTAGTACCATCTGTATTCCCCATAGTGTATTAAGCGATTCTGAAGCAGAGAATTCTGAAATGGTTCATCTTTCTTTCTGTGAATGATTTGTTGTCACTTCTGGGGACAAGTTGCCCAGGGAGACATTTCTTATCGTTCTGCAACGCCTTTCAGCGTACCTATGAGGATGTTCCGGAGTATAATAGCGAGTGTCCTATGAGTTCACATAGTCGACCAGTCTGAACCGAGAGCTTATCAGATTAACTTAAAAAGTGAGGACGCAAATTGTCGATACTGCTTCATTCAGTAACCACCGGCAGAACAGAATGCGAGCGAGTTGATCTAGAATCTTAGGCACACGGAACGCTAGAAAATTTGTGAGGATAAAGATGCAGGTCCTTTCGGTGATGTTCAAACTCGACGATCTACAAATTGCCACTTACAGGGAACAGTGGCGTTGTCATTTTGCCGGACATATATTTGAGTGGTTTTGTTCTGGCGGTCAGATTCGTCTCCAATAGTTTTCCGATCATCTTTTTACCGGTTACTGAACGTTTTGCCGGGCCAGTTTTATTTTGGCCACGCTACAGTAGCTGGCGGAAACACAGCAGACAAGGATTGTAGCTCGTGATGAGCCAAGGGCTTGCTCTCTTATAATCAACCAAGCTTCCGAAACGGTGTTAGCAGCTCACTTAGGTCGTTTGAGAACTTTGCGATAATAGGGCTGTTACAAGTAAACGATATTTTCCAGCCTCTTAGGTGAAGAATCAACTACGCCTATATTTGTCGAATTTGTAGCACTACTACAGTGAGAATGGAACTGTGCAAACCGGCTACCTTACTAAATGTAACGACACATCTGTCACTTTCCTACGCGGCAGTCCACCACAGTTATTGAGAACACTTTTGTCTTATTCGGGGGAGCGGGGGAGCACTGTTAAATGCTGATTCGGCATTCCCGGTTCTGTCATGTCATTTGTTTAACTTAGAAATAGTAGTTCTAGAGCAAATGTCATCCTGTTATTTTAATTATATGGATCCCAGAGTTAAATTTTTTTCCTGTATTTCCTAAGGTTTGATAATCATCAGACTGGTGGAGGGAGGAACTGCGCATCCTCTGAGCACTACAGAACGTTCAGTGGTAATAATAAAATGTTTGGCAGTTTGTTAGATTAACAGGGAAATGGCCCGTTCGGATGCACTTACGAAAATAATGGAATGGGATAGCAACACACCAAGCGTTTTACTACGTTATCATATGCTGCTTGTAGCTCAAAAATGACTAAATAACCGGTAATGCGAACCACTTACCAAATTTTTACCTCTTTTTTATCACTATTTCCCAAGGTCGGTCACTGTAGCTGATTCTCATTAATGTCCCCGAATAAAAAGTACGCCTAGGTAGTCAGCTTCCTCCTGCGTCAGCACTGTTACTCTGCAGTTCCGTAGAACATTCTTGATATGACCGTTCCGATTTAAGTCGTTGGTAACTGTAATTCCTACGTGCTTAGTCGAATTGACAACCTCTAAATTTATATAATTTATAGTGTAACACATTTTATGTTCTTGTCTAAATCATTTTTACTTCGTTTTGAAATTCTGTTGATTCACTAGGCAGCGGTAAGATCTGCAAACAATATAAGAGGGCTGCTTAGAATGTTTTCTACATCATTCTCACTGTATTCATTTGCCAAGAGAAGACGAATCACTTGACTTAATCGTTCCGGAGCACAGTTGGACACAGAGCTATGCAGATTCAAGATAACAATAGAACAAAGAGAAAGAATCCGACAGTAGCCGATTACATTTGTAATGAACATCTCGAGTACGTCACATCGTTTACATATTTAGAACTGTTTGTTACTAAAGAATACAATAGAAGAACAACGGATTGCCTTAAGAGAGGAAATAGTGCAGTCAGCACACGATCAGGTGGGTAAAAAGACAAACCTTAGAATAAATCTTTGTATGACACAAGAGATATTGGATAAAATGGGCGAAAAGAAATGAAGAAGGCAACAGGAATTACAGATGTCTAAAAACTGAGATTGATTTGAAGTGTAAAGGAAAAATAAGGAATGACTAGAGGAAAAAACGTAGTAGAAGAACGCATGGCTACAGTTTTGTGGCGGCGTTCGTAGCGACAAACACTTCGCTGTAGAAACGGCTTACGAAGTCACCGCCACACTTTTAATAGCGGGCCGACCGGTCCGCTGGAACAGTGAACAGAAAGATGAAAACCCAAACACTCTGATTAAATAAAAGTCGGTACTTATCTTTATTAACGAAGATACAGAAACACAGTAGTGAACTCCGTGTCTACAGAAATCTGTCTAGTTCGAATCGGAGCGGCTAGGTCAGCGTCGGCTGACGACAAACAACAACTCTGCTGCGATGAACACACAACTGACTAGCAAGTACACATATCGGTGGCGAGTATACAACTGAGCGGCGAATACAGAACTGTCCTAGCCCTCGCGACTCCAGCGCTTAAGAAGCCAGAAGCCAGCGGTGGCGCGCGCAGACTTGCGGCGATTTCCTGTATCGCTGGCGCTGCTTATGCGGACGGCGTCCGGACTTTGATGCTGCCAACCTTTTGGCAGCGGGCTCGGTTGGCATTACTGGCTAGGATATAACATACAGGAAAATTAAAGAGACAGATAACAAGCAAAAATGAGAAAGCTGAAAAATGGCAGAACTATTCAGAAAGGCTATAAAAGGGAAACGAACTTAGACAATGTTACAGAAAGCGAAGAAGTAGAAGACGAAGATGAAATGGCAGCTATGACGCTGTGCGAATAAATTTGACAGAGCACCAAAGACCTAAGTGGAAACAAGGTCACTGTAGCGTACGATGTCTCCTGAAGGTTAATGAGGTCCTCGGCAGAGCCAGGCATGACAAAACTGTTCCACCTGGGGTGCAAGATATGAGACAGGCGAAAAGCCCCCACACTTCAAAAAGAATGTAGTAATTCTTATTCCAATGAAGGCAGTTGGTGACAGGTGAGAATATTACCTACCAGTTTAATAGATCAAGTTATAAAATTCTGACACCAAGTATTTGCAGAGGAACGGAAAAAACTTGTAAGAGGGACGTTCTGAAAGTAAGTGTTGTCACTGTTTTTCACATGGTAAGTTTATTGCAAATACATTATGGCGTTATGAACTATACACCTTGCACTATTTTTCGACATAGCCGCCACCGAGATTGAGATATTTGTCGTAGCATGCAAACAGTTTGAAGACAGCAATCTGGTAAAACAGGGCGCCCTACTATGCAAGGGATTGTCGCACAGCCTGCTCCACATCAGCATTTGTTTGGGAGTGACGTGTTGAAAGTACGCCTTTCAGTGTAGGGAACAGGTGAACATCCTCTGAACCTGTAACACCAGCGACCAACCACTTGACAGGACATGACCTGTTCACCATACGTTCATGGATGACAGAGACATTCGTACCAGATAACACCACACATTTCCACTGGCGGCCTGTGTACTCGAGTAATGTCGGCACTCCAGTCTACTGCTACTCTCTCTTCTTTGGCGCTCTGCGCATGCGTCATTCCTCCTCCGCTGACGCCCTTTCCATCGTTGAACCAGCAATGGGTGTGGATTCATATGGCATTTGTTTCTGTCGCCTGGTGCACGATCTTTTCTTTCAGAAACAATGACGAAACTTACTTTCGGAAAGTCCCTCGTGGAAGATCAATTTGGGTTCCAGAGAAACATAAAGCGAGGCAGTACTGACTCTACGACTTATCTTGGACGACAGATGAAAAAAGGCAGACTTACTTGTATAGCATCCGTAGAGTTAGAGAAATCGTTTGATCTTGTTGACCAACGCACACTTTTTGAAATTCTGAAGGTAGCAGGGATAAAACGAGAGGTGACCTACAACTTGTACAGAAACCAGTCGGCAGTATTAAGAGTCGAAAGACACGATAGGGAAGCAGTATTTGAGAAAGGAATGAGACAGGATTATAGCTCCCCAGATGTTGTACAAATTGTGTACTGAACAAGCATAGCAAAGAGAAGACTGCAAAGGAAATTAAAGTTCAGGAAAAATAAATGAGAACTTTAAGCTTTGATGAAGAGATTTTAATTCTGTCAGAGACTTCAAAGGACTTGAACGCAATGGCTAATGTTTTGGAAAGAGGTTATAAGATGAACATCAGCAAAAGTGACAAATATATGGGATCCATGTAACCATTGCTAATGACACCGGCCCGCCTGGCGAGGGAGAAGCGCGCTTGGTGATGGTGTAGCACAGTTTTATGCTGTTTATCATATGCCCATGCTTGCTGATTGCGGAAATTGGTAATACCATCTCGTGTGAACTATTCTCCACCTGTGAAAAATACTATAGCTGGAAAGTTTGGACCTATAGCACACTGATGCAGGAACCATAGGCAGAACGTAACTCATGCAGGGTAATGTACTGGCGGCAGAACAGGTACACGTCGCAAATGATAAGGAAACAACTGTTGCTCTTGCAATAGTCTCGGGACGGTCGTTTGAGGAACAGTCTCTTGCAACGCTAATGTTTGTATGCTGACAGGAAGATACGTGTCCACAGAATCCAGAATCTCCTCCTCGACGTCTGGAGTTCTAGAACGTGGTCGCATGCCTCTCAAGAGAGAGGACGTAAACTTTCCTTGAGGACAGAGTCGACGATGGAGACATTCAAATGTCTTCCGGTCTGGACATCTTTGCGGTAGATCTCTCTCCTGGTAGAAACGCCGCCCAGCAGTTCCATCCGTCGTAACACACATGAAACGCACTGCTCACAAATCTTGAGTTGAGTATTTGTCGAACCTTCAACACAGAACTTAATACACACATCGATTCGGAACTAATTGTCCTATTAATATCTTCTGTCACGGCAAGCACCCGCGGGAAGAAAAAAGTTCCGGTGACTACCCTGTTTTGAAGGCCTTAACTCGGAAACCCAGTATTTGGGGGACACATGTTGTAATGAACTTTTTTTATCGTCTACATGTAGGGAACACGTACCAAAAATTAAGCCAGCTATTTTTGAAACGACCTGTATAATGTAGGTCTTGGTAGGCCCGGTGTGAAGTCGTGACAGTGCTGACGAATGTTATTGTCACAGTCGCTTTCCCCGACGTGTGACGACCTGTCATTAGCAGTCTCCCCACGTGTGACAATAATCTCTAGACTTGAAGGGAAAGGGGGGGGGGGAATCGTTCAGAATAATTGCAGGAGGCGAGTCAGGCAGTGGTTGGCGTTGTGTTCCACATAGGCGGCTAGCCGCCGCGCCGTCTGTCTGTTTTCGGGCACCTGAAGAAGTCGGCCAAGGTTAGAAACGTATAGGACAGCGTAGACCGATATATATACCCCTCTCACCCGTCTCAGTAACTTGTTTGTTTTCTGTCAGTCTGATAGAGGAGGCCGCGTCATTCGACTAGCTGTCAGCGGGTATCATTACACACATGCGCGTCGTTGGAACTGGACAGAGCTACTGTGTGTGTGTGTGTGTGTGTGTGTACCTGAGAAACATGCCAAAGGCACTCATTCAAACTGCCACGGAAACGTTGAGCAATACCACCGTTAAAGATCGTCTTTCCTGCCATTATGCTTCTCAAGTCGTCAAAGGAAACTCCCTGGGCAGACAATGAGGGACAGTAAACAAACGGCGGACGGTAGACTCCATTAACAAACGATTCCCGCCTTGGAACCTGTCCATTATAAGAGGAGAAAGGAAGTCTGAAGACGTGTCTCGGAAGAGTAAAGAATACAATTTTGTGTATCATGACACGTATCCATTTCAAAACGAAGAGTATAAGCGGGAAAAAATCTTTTGATGAAGTGTCTTGAAAATTTGAGTAGGTATTTAATGAATACTTTCTTTTATGTGTTTAACGATTGCTGGAGAACTAGTTCAGAGAAAAACCTTATGAAAAAAGGATCAGATTCTGACAGCCCATTGAGAGAGTGTGGTTTCGTACAGTTACAGTAAAAACATGGCAGAATTGTTTATTTGATATTAATTTCATACGTTTTGTCTATATAACGTGTGCATATTTCCGAAAAGTGTCATGTCAGAACTCCATAAGACTCCTACTAAAGAAGCTACCATCTGCCAAAGACATAACAAATCGATTGAAACTTCCTGGCAGACTAAAACTGTGTCCCGGACCGAGACTCGAACTCAGGACCTTTGCCTTTCGCGGGCAACTGCTCTTTGCACGCGAGAGACAAAGATCCTGAGTTCGAGTCTCGGTCCGGCACACAGTTTTAATCTGCCAGGAAGTTTCATATCAGCGCACACTCCGCTGCAGAGTGAAAATCTCATTCTGGAAACAAATCGATTCTTCGTCGACAGAGTCGATACAATAGGAGCGAGTCGAACCTAGATGAACACTTTCCGAGTTTACTAACAGTGCGTTACAGGCGATGGTTTGGCATTATCTCCGTTCAGTCAGCACCTATGGGTTAGTATGAATATAATGTGGCTACCGGTAACAGTAGCTGTTTTCTCTCTTTTTTCCGAGTGTAACCTCACGTCGCACATAGTAAAACTACCAACTTTCCGGTTTGAACAGTCCTTGACCCTGTTGGAGGCTGCCTGCAGTAGCGACAGAAACATCGGAAGGTTCATCACATATGACGCTGTCACATATACGGAACAATTTTATTGAAATGGTCACCAAACACGTAAGCCGACGCTCTTACAATTCCTGTGTTACTTAGGGTAAGTCTGTGAGAGCTGGACCACTGGGTGAATGGTTCAAATTGCTCTAAGCACTATAGGACTTAACATCTGAGCTCCTCAGTCCCCTAGACTTAGAACTACTTAAACCTAACTAATCTAAGGACATCACACACATCCATGCCCAAGGCATGATTCGAACCTGCGACCGTAGCAGCCGCGTGGTTCCGGACTGAAGCGCCTAGAACCGCTCGGGCACAGCGGCCGGCCCACTGGGTGAGATTGACCAGTGGCGTATTTCAGGAATGCGGCGCTGGACAGCAGCTCGTGCTACTTGTGAGGAAGGTCTTCTGTGAGCAAGCGTGGTGCAAAAGCGTTGCTGTTATTTTAGTACTAATACTGCAGAAAAAAATCACATTCTCTGTTCTGGTAAACGGAAAAATTTATTCGTGTAGTTACATAGTTATATCATTAAGGCTTAGTTTGCACAATATAGACGCAGTTTTATCACCGCAAGGTTGACAAATATGCAGGAATGAAGCTGATCTAAGATGGCTGTCGATGTCGCTACCGGTTGAGTGCCCAAACTCCTCGAGATCGCTACCTGCGGACAGAAGTCGGGGTTGTCCATCTCTCCCTGACAGTCGGGAGACATGGACCAGTGTTAGTTCACAGATATGGACCACGTGTCTTAATGTGGGTGTGACAGACCGCAATTAAATTTAGCTTCAAGGCATGACCCACTGAATACGGCCGCAGTTCCAGATTATGCTTATTTGTCGGAAGATATGTCTTTGCCAACAAATGGAAGAGCAGAAACTCACACACATGCTAACCAACAGCTTCAAAGCTCGTCAAAACGCCCAGTGATCGCAAGCACATCAAAAGTAAATAGTTACCTGTACAAGTCAAATTTCTTCACTGACACGACTTTGGACTTGAGTCCTTCTAAATCAAAATATCCAAGATCACTACTTAAAAACTGACTACTCCTAAACCAACATAGACCAAAACTTTTGGAAGAAATATCACCTATTCCTTATATTGATAAACCATGAATTTTAACAGGAAGGCAGCAACTGTCTCTAGTAATCTGTATCTATTGTTTTCGACTAAAATATTTTATGGTAAAATTCTGCATTCACTACAACGTATTCCAAATAAAAATGTTTAATTGGCAACGGCCTTGCCGCAGTGGCTACACGGGTTCCCGTGAGATCACCGAAGTTAAGAGCTGTCGGTCGGATGGTCCCACTTGTGGCCTGAAGACGGAGTGCTTTTTTTCTTCATGTACAACAATTTTTATATGGACTTTCTCTCTCTCCATACACGAATCTATGTCAAACATACCTGTGGGTCGAGTTGCTGCTCTGCGCCGGGCAGAAGGAGGTGCGACAGGGTATTTGGAGGCTTCTCTCACGTCAGAGTAGTTGCCCTACCCTGCGTTTAGCCGACCGTCTCGCTATGAATGGCTGCGTTAAGCACACGACACAGGAACCAACTTTAGAGAGGAATACAGCGGGTAAATATTGTCAGATGGAGAACTGTGACACACGAGGCTCGCTTGCTGCCGGTAAACGCTAAGGTTCAAAATGGTTCAAATGGTTCTGAGCACTATGGGACTCAACTGCTGAGGTCATTAGTCCCCTAGAACTTAGAACGGAAATACGGAAGCGTCCGATCCGGCCCGTCTGCTTTGACCCATCACGTCACAAATATGGCGAAAACGACCATAAACCACGATTCCAATATGTCGCATATAAAGTCGTTACGTACATATTATGAGGACGAAAATACATCGAAAAACAAACACACACACGTTCCACAAAAAGCCTAATGACACTAACGGGACAAGCGCGGGAAATACGGGTTTTTTGGGTGGGGACAAACTAAATATAAACAAATTTAGACACCCACCCCCATACAAAACCACGCAAGACGCTGAAAAAAACGGACATCACAAAACTCCCCAAATACCACTAAACACAATATCATCGAACACTTCCCTTGACCTATATAGCACAACAGCAGCTCCCGATCTCATAAATTAGGACCTAACACTTCCCTTGACTTATATAGCTCAAAAACATCTCCCGATACCAATACCAACATTCACAGCCACACATTGGGATCGAAGACTTCCCTTGACCTGTTATCCTTACGACATCTCCACATACAGCCGTCCATGCTCCGAGACGCCGGAACTTAAAGTAAGCCTCATTTCTTCACGACATACTGAACACTTCACGACTTCATCCAAAAATCCGAATAGTTGAAGAAATTTTACTAGAGACAACGCACTGTCCCCCATCATAGCCGCCAACCGAAAACTATTGGCCCTGTCAGTCGTATCCATACCTACCAAAGACATAAAAAAAGCAGTTTACCAAAATTCACACACAACGCCACACTCACGAACTAAACCATAAACCTCACCTAACACACCACAAGAGAGCACCACCGATCGCATCAAAACGACACCTACAAACATGCCACTCTCACAAACTAAATTCCGCGCCGTCGTGACGTCACACACCACAACAGCCTTACGTCACGGGTCAAAGCCGACGGGTGGGATCGGACGCTTCGGTCGACCCCTTAGAACTAGTTAAACCTAACTAACCTAAGGACATCACAAACATCCATGCCCGAGGCAGGATTCGAACCAGCGACCGTAGCGGTCTTGCGGTTCCAGACTGCAGCGCCTTTAACCGCACGGCCACTTCGGCCGGCAAACGCTAAGGACAGCGGAGGATGCTGCGGTATAGGTTTACGGCTCGTCAGCGCCGAGAAGAACAGAGACGGAACAGTGGCACTGGTGGAGAGGGGTGTGGGAAGGAAGAGGCCACGTCAAGGAACAGTTCTGCCAAATGATAGAGAAAATCCTCTGAAAAACAAGCTGAAGGATCTGACTCTGTGCCTTGCGATTTCATTTTATCATGTCTGCTGTGTGTTAAGTGGGAGTGTCACAGTAACATATTCTACATAAGTTTGTATGACATTCTATACAGACAAACCGCCAGAGGTAAAAAAAGTTAAAAAACACCCAAATTTTGTGCTGAAGAAAAAAAGTAGGTCCAACTCTCCTTGACAACCTGTTAACCCGAAAATTCTTTAAGTGAAGCCGTGAGGTTTGATCATAGCTCTTATCTGGAATAAGACCAGACGAACCGCTGAAGGATTAAATATTAACGACGCTGAGTGCTTCACCCAGCAGAACGTGGCAGAAGGTCTTCGGCGGTGACACAATCGCGCGTCAGATAAATTACATGTCACTCTTGCATAAGCCGCCAACAGCACGTTATCTGTGGTCGACAAATATCGCCGACCACTATAATTCCACAATAACCGCTAACAGTACATTAATGACCTGCTAGAGCTGAAAGCCATACAAACAAGTTTCTTTCTATTTCGATATATATGTCCAGTTTTATGAAAATCATTTTGCATACACATCGCATACGACGAGTAGTTTCCGTGCATCTCCTACCACGCTTAGTACGCCGAGATGTTCACCTCAAACATTTCATTTATTGTTTTTACATCAGGGACAGTGATGGAAATACGGAAGAAGGGTATCGCGCTATGCGAGAAAGTAGCAAACAGAAAACCATACGTCAGAGGGTGGCAAAACCCTTTCGTCCGGAGCTGAACGAAAACTTCATCTTCAATGTGGCGAGTATATTCGGTACAGGTATACGAATTTAGTAGATAATTGTAAAACAGTGCCACAGTGTATAAGAATCATTACGTTCGAAACTGAATTAAAAGCGTCGTCTTGCGAATCGCAACTACACTCCGCATAGGTGCGTTCGCCCAGGGTGATCTGTCCGAGAGAGACTGAGCCCCCTTCAGTATCCACTGCGGCCGGACCACCACAAGGTACCTGAAAACCTCTGCAGCGTACTGTATAGTATTTCAAAACAAAAAGTACTTTTTCGAAATCTTTTTGCAAGAAAGAAATCTAACATTGTGTGTGATGTGGCAACACTGCAGGGTAAAGAGTCTACTGAAGTTCTATTGCGCAGCTCACAGACACATTCTACAGCTTGCTGTTGCAACTAACAGTGAGGGCTGACGTAGCGTTCGTATTCGAAAATGACTTTAATCAGTTTCAAAATGCTTATTGTTTGATGTTTTCCTGTGTCTGGTTAATTCGTGCTGAACATGAACTGATACTTACTATTACACCACCCGTTACTTTTCGTGATTTTTAAAGATATTTGGTTGCATGTCTGGATAAACAGACATTCTTTGCTACGGTATTTATGAATTTCATCTTGCACATGCTTCCTCACACACTGTCAGCTTTCCAATTCATAGCCTCTCTTTCTTCCACCTGCGTTCTCACACTCACTTTCTTTTCCACCTGCCGACAGCCGTCCTCTACAAGCCTCCTACACCTCCCTCTCCTCCTCCTTCTGTCTGTTCATCTCTTCATATTTAATTGTATTGCCATCCATCTGTATGTTTTATACTTCTTATATAGCATATTTTATTGTGTTTTTATGTATATCTTTGTTTAAACATTTGTAAGAAGTATAAAATGATGTGCATTGCCATACGCTAAATAAATAAATAAATCTCTTCGTAGCCCCCTCTCTCTATCCACCCCCCTTCCCTCTAATCGTCTTTGCCTCTACACACTCTCTGTCCATCTCTTCCAACACCCCCCCCCCCTTGTCTCTCTCTCTCCTTCTTCTCCTCCTCCTCCTCCTCCTCGTCTCTGCCTGTCTCCTTCTTCCCCTCTCTCTGTCCATCTCCTACTCCCCCTCTCTCTGTCCATCCCATCATGCCCTTCTTTCTCTGTCCACCGCCTACTCCACCATCCTCCCTCTCTCTCTCCACCTCATCCTCCATCACTGTTCATCTCCTCTTCACTTTTCTCCTTGTCTGTCAATCTCATCCTATCCATTACCTCCTCCCCTCTCTGTCTCTGCGTTCCTCCCTGCTCTGCCCATCCCCTATCCCCTGCACCCCCCCTCTACATATGTCTCCTCTCTCCTCCTTCCCCCTCTCTCTGTACATCTCCTCTGCCATCTCCAACCATCCCCTCCTGCCAACCCTCTCTCAGCCTCTCTATCCATCTCCTCCTGTCCCTTCTATGTGTTCACACCCTCTTCTATCCATCTCAACCATCACCCAGTTGTGCAAACGATACTACTGCAACACAGCTTACCGAGCGGGGTAGCACAGTGGTTAGCACATTTGACTCGCATTCGGGAGAACGATACTTCAAACCCGTATCGGGCCATCCTGACTTAGGTTTTCAGTGATTTCCCTAAATCGCTTGAGGTAAGTGCCAGGACGGTTCATTCAAAAGGGTACGTACCCTTTCCTTCTCCATCCTGCCCTAATCCCAGCTTGTGCTCCATCTCTAATGACATAATTGTCCACAGTACGTTAAACACTAATCTCCCTCCTCATCCAACACAACGTTCCTCTCCTGCAGGGCAGCCTAGACATCAGGGGCTGGAAAATCGTTCTCTGCCCCTGACTTGAGGCTGCCCTGGAAATCAGATCGATAAGGCAGGCCATTTCTACAGTAGGGACTAAGAAACACTTTTTTGCACATGTTTCCGCACCAATAATTCTGTAACTCGTGAAGTTTGCTGTTTGTGTGCCATATTTGGTAGAAATAGGTACATTGGTTTGGAAAAATATCCGACATACATACACATGTTATACAATCATTCAATGAAAAGTTAGGACCTGCTTTAGTTTCTAGATAAAATGCTTGTATGTGTGCCAGCAATGAAAAATAAATATCTGGAGTTCTTAGAGCCAAGTTAGGCCATTGAAACAGGAAACTGGTGTTCGCCCATACACTCTGTTTGTGAGATACACAGGTAAATCGTGCGTGGAGACGGGGAACTGTGTTATTTTGAGGTTCCCTTTCGCCTTTGAAGTGGCCTAACTACTGCTGCCACTGGCTGCTGTTGCAGAGATGCCCTCACCCCGAGAATCTCCGCCAGAGGAGGCGGCCACCCCCGCGTGCAGTGACTGTGCCACGCCCCCGCCAGAGGCGGACGCCGACCCAGACGACGGGCGTCTCTTCAATGCCACCGCCCGAAATGCCAGGGGCGCCCCTGACAACCACAGGTAAGTCTAGCTACTGGCCAGTACAGAGGGAGAAATTCACATTATCCTTTTCATGTACGAAATCAGCTATAGCGGTCAATCGATGAATTTTAAAATTTTTCTGGCGACGTTTCGGCATTGCAGCCGTTCGTTCTTCACCGCACGTCACGAGCTCTCAACTGGGCACCTGCCAGCCATCTTCATGTGACTCATCAAAGGCTGAAGAATACTTCCCCCCTCCAGTAACTCATTAGCGTGCTGTGTGTATTCCGTGAATGGGCTATGACGGAGGGACCGCAGTACACAGCAAGCAGCGCCCTCGCTGACGGAAATGTAGAACCCAACTGTCCTCATGGTTGCTGCTCGCCGGGGTCATCGGCTCACCCTGTCATTTGAAACAAATAGTGGAGATGATGGGGTGCCATGCATTATCCGTAGCAGCTGGTATCACTGTTCATCAGATTTTCTGCCATGTATAATTCCATCGACTCTTTAATTTTGGAGTTATAAAAAGATATTTCTGTAGCCATAAATTAATGGAAACTAGAGGTTCTGCGTCACCTCAGATCCACTCATAACAACATTCAAGTCACTATGGAAATAGAAAAAAAATGGCTGTCTTGCCTTTCCTGGATGTTTCGATTAGGCAGAGGATTAAAAGACCTGATCAAAATCAAAAGCAGGTTTAGATCTAATCATGGCATCCTTAATTCAGATGACTTAGAGAACATGTTAAAGGCATGCAAACCCCTAGTGCTAAACTACTTTCTTTTAATATATACAACTTATTCACTAATATACCTGTTTCGGAGTGCCTGAACAGTCTCACAGACTTACTAGATAAATCAGGAGTTAACCTGCTTGTCACGGATTACGTAAGGCTAGCTACACAAACTTGCCTACTCAAAATTATTTTATTTCCGTTTCAATGGTAGGATATACAAACAATCCAGCCCTAGCTGGAAAATGATCCACTCTCTTTTAAGGTTGGGTACTGGTTTAGACATGTTGATGATGTATTGTGCTTATCGACAGGTACTAGCAGACAACTTCTAAAATTTCTCAAGCAACTAAATTCAAAACACAACAGTATAAAATTCACAGTGAAGTTTGAGGTTAATTGCATAAATTATTTAGGTCTAACCATAGTCAGCAGTGACCACATTCATGCTTTCGAGATGTATAGGAAACCTAACAACACAGATGTTGTAATACCTGCCAATTCTCAACACCCAATGGCCCGTTAAGATGATGCCTTTCGTTCAATGATACGTCAGCTGATATCCATACCCATGAATGAAGGCAACTTCCAAATGAAATTAAATGCAATCAGACACATGATAGCTCTCTGGGGCATTCAGTGTTATGTCTTACACGACTCTGCCCTGTATGTAAGGCAGCACCAGTCGCTTCAGCTGTAGCCTGGAATCGACCGATCTAGTCTTGACAACACTAGACTCCTAATCGCAAGGCACAGAGTCAGATCCTTCAGCTTGTTTTTCAGAGGATTTTCTCTATCATTTGGCAGAACTGGTCCTTGATGTGGCCTCTTCCTTCCCACACCCCTCTCCACCAGTGCCACTGTTCCGTCTCTGTTCTTCTCGGCGCTGACGAGCCGTCAACCTATACCGCAGCATCCTCCGCTGTCCTTAGCGTTTACCGGCAGCAAGTGAGCCTCGTGTTTCACAGTTCTCCAGCTGACAATATTTACCTACTGTATTCCTCTCCAAAGTTGGTTCGTGTGCCGTGTGCTTAACGCAGCCATTCATAGCGAGACGGTCGGCTAAACGCAAGGTAGGGCAACTACTCTGACGTGAGAGAAGCCTCCAAATCAAAAATTCGGCAGGGGACTTTAATTTATGAAGCGTATAATTGTCACATTTAAAAGCATTACTTACTCATTACCCACCGGAAACTCCTTCTGCCCGGCGCAGAGCAGCAACTCGACACGCTACCAACTCAACAAGTCACTGGAAGTCCCCTGCAGAAACACTGAGACATGCTGCCTACATATCCCTCCGTAACTCCGAAAGTGCTGTCGCTGCAAGAACTTGTGCAGAAACATTGAGACATGCTGCCTATATATCCCTCCGTAACTCCGAAAGTGCTGTCGCTGCAAGAACTTGTGCAGAAACACTGAGACATGCTGCCTACATATCCCTCCGTAACTCCGAAAGTGCTGTCGCTGCAAGAACTTGTGCAGAAACACTGACACATGCTGCCTATATATCCCTCCGTAACTGCGAAAGTGCTGTCGCTGCAAGAACTTGTGCAGAAACACTGAGACATGCTGCCTACACATCCCTCCGTAACTCCGAAAGTGCTGTCGCTGCAAGAACTTGTGCAGAAACACTGAGACATGCTGCCTACATATCGCTCCGTAACTCCGAAAGTGCTGTCGCTGCCAGAATTTGTGCACGAACTGACCTCTCAATTATATCCCATACATATTCGATGGTATTCATTCAGGCGATGCGGGTGGCCAAATCATTCGCTGGAATTGTCTAAAATATCCTTCAAATCAATCATGAACAACTGTGGCCTGACGCATTGACATTCATAAAAATTCCATTGTTGTTTGGGAACAAGAAGGCCACCATGAATGGCTGCAAATGGTCACCAAGTATCCGAACTTAAGCACTTGCAGTCAACAAGTTCAGTTGGACGGGAGAACCTAGTCCATTCCATGTAAGCACAGCCCACACAGATATGGAGCCACCACAAGTTTGCACATTGCCTTGTTGGCAACTTGACTTATTGAGATAAGAGCAATACTCGAACTCTACAATCACCTCTTATCAACTGAAATCGGTAGTCGTCTAATAAGGCTACGGTTTTCCAGTCTGTCTGGGTCCAATCGGTGGGATCACCAGCATAGGTGAGGCGCTGCAGACAACGTCGTGCTGTTAGCAAAGGCACTCGCGTCTGTCTTCTACTGCCACAGCCCATTAACGCCAAATTTCGCCACGCTGTCCTAACGGATACGTTCGTTGTAAGTTCCACATTGATTTCTGCTTCATTTCACGCCGTGTTGCTTGTCTGTTAGCACTGACAACTCTACGAAAAGGCGCTCCTCTGGGTCATTAAGTAGAAGCCCTCAAGGGAGGTAATGTAGTGCCTGAAATTTGGTTTACTCTGCTCTATCCTGACACTGTGGATCTGAGTATTGAATTACCTGGAGTTTTCGAAAATGGAATGTCCCATGCGTCTAGCTCTAACTGCCATTCCGCGTCCAAAGTGTTACATCCCGTTGTGCAGCCATAACCGTGCCGGAAACCTTTCCACATAAATCACCTGAGTATAAATGACAGACCCGGCCAATTCGCTGCCCTTTTATACCTTGTGTACACGATACTACCGCCATCTGTATATTTTGATATCGCTAACCCATGACTTTTGTCACCTCAGTGTACACTGCCAGACAACAGATGTGTAGCAATCGGGAGGGGAGATGCATACGAAATGAAACTTCAAGAGTTGACAGGATACTTTATGTTATTTCAGTGAATACAAAATCGAGTCAAATTTACAAAGAACTTATCAGTAGGAGCCCTCTTAGCAGTATGACGTTGCCCCCCCCCCCCCCCTCTTGTGTGGGTATTTGCGCAGATTGGATTGGGAATTGTCCCACAAAGTCATTGTACCCTTTCCAGAGGCACGCTGGCCTACATCTCTTGTACTTATTCCTTCATGTCCTGAATACTGGCAGTGGGACAGAGTTGACGTCCGAGGTCGTCCCACACGTTACGTCGTGGGCAGATCTTGGGATCTAGTTAGCTACAGGATTCCCTCAGTGTCAAGCAGAAAACTCAAAAGCACATGTCTCATGCTTGGACGAGCGTTTCCCTGTTGAGACATGACATCACGACAGTGTGGCATGCCATGTGACTTGTGAGGATGCAGGATCTCCATTTACGTGCTGCTGTGCCGTCCAAGTTCCCTCGATCACTTCCACTTGTGACCCGAAGTCATATTCAATGGCTCCCCACACGATGGCGCCGGGAGTAACACCACCATCCCACTCTAAAGCATACGAAGACTGAATGGCCGCCGTAGTCCCAGTCGATGGTCATCCAGGTAGGACAAAACCATGATTCATCACTGAACGCAATACGACGCCACACATCAGCAGTCCATGCTTCCCAGCCAGGGCACCATCCCAAACACAGCCGTACGTGTTGTGGTGTTAACATCATGCTAAGCATGGGTCGGTAAGACTGTAGTCTGCTGACACTAGTGTCCAAACTAGTGCTGTGGGATGTCGCAGGGAGTCCACAACTTGGTCCCAGAGGGTAGGCACAGATGTGAAGGGGTCACCAGGAGTTTGGTGCACAACACGGCGATCCTCCTTGCAGTCGACCACCACAGCGAGTATGCCTGCCCTCACACCCCATGCAGTCCAACATTGGGCCACTGTCACATCCGAATGCCACACCAATCTGGACGTTGCACGATTTGATCAGCTGTTCAAATGGAGCCTACAATAAAGCACCCTCCAAACTGTGTTAGGTGCCTCACATGGAATCACTGAACATCTAACGCTGCACGCTGTTATATACCATACCAGGTCTAATGCACTGGGGTGGCTGTGCTATCTGTCACAAAGAACTGCAAGTCTAATCATTTACATATCCGCTAATCATGTGTACATGTACAATGTTACATTGTCATCCGACCGTGAATCCTGGGTGATTCACTTTATTTTGAGGCAGTGTAAAACGGCCCAGAAAATCTCTGCACTTTAAGGTAGGCAACCCAACTTACCTCATCCATCTCGGCTGCAGGGGATGTAGGCTCGGTTGCGTGTTTTAAGGTGCATGACATATTTTCAGGCCAGTTCCCTGTCGCTCACACTGTATTTGACGAGGCATGTTTTCTGTCACAACTGTCAGATGCCTGCATTGTCACACAGAGATTTGCGACATTTCACACCAAGCCACCAGTGGCACAACTGAGGCGACGAGCGCCCAGAACAGACCGTTTTTATGCCTGATCCTGTCATCAGTCAGTTTCGTATCGCTAATTAGCTTGTTTCTTCTTCTATTTTTTTCTTTATTATTTTTTTTATTGAATTTCAATTCTCCATCCGGGGCGGGCTGGCAGCAGTCTCTTTTATTGAGACCACACATTTTTAAAACGCAATTAAACATTGCAACATTTGAGTAACTTCTTTTTGTACGATAAAATTCAACGCATGGAACAACACCCAGTTCAACAGCGTCGCATTACTTGGAACAGTAACTGGATGTCACCTCCACTGCTCATTGCCAGTTAATGCAAAGCCGTTACAAATGAAACAACTAATATAAAACATATCTTTCACACTTTCGCCTCCTTAGTGCACCTGGCATAACGACAGTGGCTCCATCTAGTAGCTGATAACTGGAAATAAGCACTGGAACTGTTGCTCATCGTAGTCTAAACTGAATCAAAAATGTTCAAATGTGTGTGAAATCTTATGGGACTTAACTGCTAATGTCATTAGTTCCTAGTTGCACACTACTTAACCTAAATTATCCTAAGGACAGACACACACACACCCATGCCCGAGGGAAGACTCTAACCTCCGCCGGGACCAGCCGCACAGTTCATGACTGCAGCACCTGAGACCGCTCGGCTAATCCCGTGCGGCTAAACTGAATCGGCTTATGATTTCTTTTGATACACCACCGCCTCTATTTCATTTTAGTGCCGTCTAATACTTTCTTCTTCTTCCTCTTCTTGCTACTTCTCCCTCCCTCTTGACCTTTTCTTTTGCCCTTCTTCACTTTTATCGCGTGGCACTGTAAGACGACCCCGCGCTATTGGCGGCATTGCTAACTCTACATCCTGTCACGGTGCAAGGCACTATCGCGTATTCGTTTTGCGGCCAACTAAAGAAATATTGTTGTCCACAGTTCTCCTTTCCAATCAATTCGGTATCCTCAACATTTCGACAATCGTCTTCGGTCCATTTCGCGGAAACTACGTATCTACAGAGAAGCAATTTTTCGTGTTCGCTCTTGTCGTCTTGGCGATATTTAAAGCAGGTCTGGGCATCGTAACTACGAAGTACACAGTGTTGGGGGAAACTATTACAGGAGGAAAAGGGGCTAGGGGAAGCAAAGCGGTCCCGCCGTCCTCGAATGTTATCGGCGGGAACAAGATTTATTGGGAGGTGCGTGACCGCCTCTCTGAAAAGCTGATAGATAATAAGACGTTGCGTTAACTTAACACAAGCAGTAAGTTTTGTTACGTTAAGCTTTCAGATACCGTTACTTTACTGTAACTGTACAGAATGGGTCAAATTAAAAACTTCCTCTGTATTTTTGAACATCATCCACATTCATCAGCTGAGTACCTAACTCATTCAGCTATTACTGCGAAAAAGGTGTTCAAACACAAATATCTTCCAAAACAAGGAAAGCGAGTGATGTGGCGCGATAGTAAAAAGAAAGAAGAAAGAAAGAAACTGCACTCGCATCTGGGAGGACGGCGGTTCTAACGGCCTTCCGGTCATCCAGATCTGGGTTTTCCGTGGTTTCTTTTATTAGCTTAAGGTAACCGGCGGGGTAATGCCTTCGGAGAGAACGTGGCTGGCCTCTTTAGAAAACGTGACTGACCTCTTTCTCGTGCTTCCCCGCTGAGACCTTGTGGTGGATCTCTAACAGCCTCCACGTCGAACTGAGTCACATCCTAATAGTCTTGTTATTCTTATTTTTAACCAGTGGAACAATCCGACCTGGTGCAGATCGTGGTACTGAAGCAGTACTCACAATTAGTCGCGCAAGTGATGTGTATGCGGTCTCCTTTACAGATGAGCTGCACTTTCCTAGAATTCTCTCAGTAAACCGAATTGGGCGGTTCAACTACCCCACAAAGCGTGTCCGTTTGCAACGTCACGCCTATACATTCAAACGACGTGGCTGTGTCAAGCAGCACACCACTAATAATACAGTAATCGAACAATACAGCATTGTTTTTCCTACTCATCTGCATTCTTACGCTGTTTCACTCTTAGATCGAGCTGCCACTCATCACAGCAAATGGAAATTCTAGTCAAATCTTCCTATACCCCTACAATTACTCAGCGATAACACTTATGTCTTGATTGAAATATAAGTAACTGGTGCAGTGTTCATGATTTAAATCATGAATGACACAGTTGCAGACTTTCCCAAAACATCTAATACGATGCACGGAATTAACACTAAGGTCTGTTGACATTAAAAACCTGCAATGTGTTAAAATACGCTTTAAAAGTGACAGAACAGCGCAATCTCTAGCCAAAATCGGTTACAAATGATTTAGTATGTGTAATGATGTCAGGAGTTCATTGACAGGATTTAGCCGTTCAGTTATCATATCCGAACATTTCGTAAACAGAAAACAACACCTGGGAACAGGCACGTGGTACTATCAGTTGCTTAATGGACGACACTTGTACAGAGACAAAAGAGAAACGTTATCCGGGTAGCCAGAGATTAGGGACCATAAATCCACAGACTTATTCCGTCAGATAAACTCACTTCTCAGAAGTGTTTTCATTGAGCGACTTTTTTTTACGTCTGCAAACAGTAAAGCGTTCCCACGTACTCTGCATTCAGCTGCAGCCTTATCGGGGAAGATTTTTTGGCTAAAACGTTCAGTTTCGACGCTTTAATCTCTTCGAATACAAGCCATTGGTCTGAAGTCCAACAATTACTCCCGCGCAACTCACTACAATGTTGTCTACAATACATTTTTCTGTGGTTAGGTTAGCATTCTTCACAAAGAAATTGTTAGAATTTCTAGAGAGAGGCTCAAGGAGTGTAACAGCACGTTATTCCTAGCAACAGCCCACACAGCAAAGTAGTAAACTCAGAAACATGAGGCAAAATTAAACTCTAGTTACGTTACACACATGGCGTGAACGTGCCTCATTTAAAGTTAAGATTATCCTTAAAACTAATAAATTAAGGAACGAGTCAAGTGATAAGAACAATCTTAAAGTATCATCAAAGATCCTGTTACAAATCCTAATGAATCTGTAAACACACGTACAGGCTTCATAGCTTAAAAAGCTTAGAGTAAATCGGAGTTCTCCATGCAGTGTTTTATCCCTTTGTTGTTCACATTTTACACACGCCAGTCGAAATGCAGGATACCATTTCCAACAGTACAGTAATCACAATTCGGAGAGGGTGTTAACGTTACTAGATGTTTCGAAGGTCATCTGGTACGCTATTAATCTCTCAACGGAGTAAGCTTCCATCCGCTTTGCGGCTGAAGTCAGCACTACGTAACGATTACCATTCTTTTTTAGTCTTATATATATATATATATATATATATATATATATATATATATATATATATATATATATCAGCCTTCTGAGTGCGTAACGAATATTACAGTAGGTGCGAGTTATTTGTACGTTTTTGGCAATCTGGTTAGCCCGTTCGCTGCCACTTACGCCGATGCGGCTCGATATCCAAGGATAACAGATCGATTTATGGAGATCTTTCGAAAGCAAAATTTATTTAATGTCAAGTTTCGAATGTCAAGTATCCATTTTCAGGATTCAGTTAACGGTCCATTTACTCTGGGGGGGATGCTATATATATAAAGGGCCAAGGGAAAAAAAACCCTACGATAGTCTGGTCGGGTAGTAAAAGCAGTAGCGCTTTTGTTGCCATCTGCGACAGATCATGCAGGGGTAGAGTGGTTGCTAGTTTTGGGTATCGTGCAGTGCACGGTACCGTTGTCATTACTTAGGTCGTCATAAAGAGCTTCAGTCCTTTCGAGGAGGGGTACTGCTGGGCTGGATACCTGTCTATCCTCCTGACCCAGCTGCAGCGTCTGTACCTGTAACAAGCCAAGACTGTCATATAAGTGCTCGACTGGTCATAAATCGATCACTGTTTAAGGGTTTTGGTTCGGTTTGTTCGCGTTTAGTATTCAATACGGCTTCCCTGCATTGTCGGTACCGACCGAGGTGGCGCAGTTGTTAGCACACTGGACCCTCATTCGGGAGGACGACGGTTCAGTCCCGCGTCCGGCCATCCTGATGTAGGTTTTCCGTGATTTCCCTAAATCGCTTCAGGCAAATGCCGGGATGGTTCCTTTGAAAGGGCACGGCCGACTTCCTTGCCTAATCCGATGAAACCGATGATCTCGCTGTTTGGTCTCCTCACCCAAACAGCCCGACCCAACCCATTTCCGGTAGATCGGCTAGTTTACACCTGGCAGTGCCAGTTAATTTTGCTGTGCTGCAGAGGTTCATCAGTATTTGTTATGTCTGTGTGTTGGTGTTATCGATAGGAGGTTAACTGTCCCTAAGTAGTAGTATTTTAGGGCGGTTGTCTAGTGCCCTAGCCGGGTTTATATCTCGTACGTAACAGCAGGGATTGCAAAATGACACAGTATTCAAAATTATTTACAGTATAAACCTGCATCTAAAATTTTAGTGCCGTGCTGATAGCAAAAAAAAAAAATCCTCTTTTCTTGTGCCTTTGTCCCGTGTCGGCATGGTTTTAACAGTTTTTGCACCTTTAATTTAAGGGGTGGCCGGATGCCCCTCCCATGCCACCCCGGTTTGCGTATCGTGCAAGTGAGGCAGAACTTGGCTACCAGCCCGGTACTCACTTGCTAGGGCGTGGGAAACCGCCTAACAGCCGCATTCGGGCTGGCCGGCACCCCGACATACGTCGTTAATCAGCTGGCGGATTCGACGCGGCGCAAGAGAACCTCCACGTCTCAGAAGCGGCGCATTAGCATGCACGGCCATCCGGGTGGGTGTACTCATAACAAAAAGAAAAGGTAATGACGGATGTAAATCGCTGGTAAGACAGTATAAACAGTTATGTCCTTCTTCTTGTGATGGCTCTCGTACGTAAAGACGTCATTACTGTGGACTTGATTGGTAGGAAGGACACAGCACGTCGTCTTTGGCGCAGAGTCGAGAGATGTGGAAGAACTTCGGGCGTGCCCCGGGGGAGTATTCTGGGGTTCTCGTTACGGCACATTAAAGACGTGAGATGCAAGATTAATAATAACCTCACACTTTTGCAAATGATGCAGTTACCTATGATGGAGTACGATCAGAGAAAATATGCAAAAACATTCAGTCATTCCTTGATAAGATTTCAGTCTGGTACAAAGATTGGCAAGTTATCGTAATTAAAAGACATGTTACTTTATGAACCTCAGAACACTAAATATCGTAACATCCTGAGACTACAATAATAATGAGTCAAAGCTGGAATTGGCCGACTCATAAAGGAAGCTGGGAGAATTTGTATGGGTATGAAATGGAAGAATCACATATCCTCAAGCCGGCCGCTGTGGCCGAGCGGTTCTAGGCGCTTCAGTCTGGAACCGCGCGACCGCTAAGGTCGCAGGTTCGAATCCTGCGTCGGGCACGGATGCGTGTGATGTCCTTAGGTTAATTAGGTTTAAGTAGTTCTAAGTTCTAGGGGACTGATGACCTCACATGTTAAGTCCCATAGTACTCAGAGCCATTTGAACCATTTGAACATATCCTCAGTCGTAGATAAATCAGGTGGCAGACTTCGTATAAGTGGGTAGAATACTGGGAAAATGTTCAATCTACATATGATGTTGATTACAAAACTCTCGTGGGACCCGTCACAGAACATAGCTCAACAGGGTGCGACGTGTTGTAGAGAAGCATCACGGAGACGCTGGATAGCCTGCAACAGCAATCTGTCCCATGAAATCCTCCTTACCACATCACAAGAACCTCTGCCAAGTGAGGAAGCTAGTGATATACCAGGGGCAGTCAAATGAAAACGAGACATGGGAAAAAATAACTAACACAGTTTATAAGTTCAAAAGTAATCGCCATGATTGTTAATGCATTTATCCCACCGTGACACAAGACAGTCAGTGCCTTACGGAGAAATGTGTGCTCTAGTCTGTGGAACAATGACTGTATCCAGCCGTGCACCTCTTGGTCCAATGTAAATCGACGGCCACGCATGTATTTCTTCAGGACTCCAAAAAGGTTGAAATCGGATGGAGAGAGATTTGCACTGTATGGAGGATGTGTTAGGACTTCCCAGCGAAACTTGTGCAGCGTAGTCGAAACAATGTTGGCAGCACGTGGGCAGGCATTATCCTGCTAAAGAATCTGCCGTCCGTCAACGTTCCTGGGGGACCGGACTCGACATGGACACTGTGTAAAAACTGAAGGGCGCCATCAACTTCAAACGCCCAGGAATGTCGACGGACGGAATCACATTCAGTTGCAGGAAAATGCCCGTCCTCATGCTACGGTGCAAAAGTTTCGCTGGAAAGCGCTTCCACCTTCTCCACACAGTCCCGATCTCTCCGCATTTACATATTTTTGGAACCTTGAAGAAAAACGTTCATGACCGTCGATTTGCTTCGGACGACGAAGTGCACGCGTGGATGCAGTCATGGTTCCGCAGACATTTTGCCATGAAAGCACTGACCGCCTTGTCTCACAGTCGGGTAAATGCTTTAACAATTACTGTTTTCTTTTTATACAGAGAACAGTGTACTCCATTTTATTCCATCTGTCTTGTTTTCATTTGACTGCCCCTTATATTACGATCCCCTACGTGTCGTTCGCATAGCGAGTATGATTGGCCGGTTAAGATTACCGTTTATCGCTTTTGGAGCAATTTTAATACCACACTTTTATGTCACGACTACTACGCTTTTATACTGCAAATTCTTTTAAATAATGTTCACTTGCAAAGCATTTTTCAAATGAGAGATGTACTGGGAGAGGATCCGGGACTGGCCATTGTTTATGGCACCGTAAGACTAAGCGGTGACGACTGTAATTTGAAAATGGATGCTAGGATTCCGAACTGGACCTTAACTAAATTTTACTGTGCAAGTGAGCCTCTGTGCTGAAAACTACAGGTTGACTACAGTCAAACTTTCGCTACTTGAGCCAGTACAGACGGAAAACTGTTTACCGTATGGTTACCTGGTTTTATAGGAATGATGTATAGACTGTTCGCTACATGATTTCAGTTGCTAGTAGTGATAGTGTCATGATTTGCCGTTGGGCGCTACGGCAACGTAGGGTTGAAACACAAGGATCAGAGTCAGTAGATGTGATGTACATGTACAGAAAAATGAAAGAACGCAGTTTCAGAAAAACTGGATGAGTTATTTAAGAGAACGAGCTTCCAAGCTGAGCAAGTCAGTAATGCGTTGGTCCACCTGTGATCCTTATGCAAGCACTAATTCGGCTTGGCATTGACAGAGTAGTTGGATGTCTTTCTGAGGGATATCGTACCAAATTCGGTCCAACTACCGAATTAGATTGTCAAGGTCCCGAGCTGGTTGGACGGCCCTCCCCATAATGCTCCAAACATTCTCAGTTGGGGAGAAATCCGGCGGCCTAGCTGACCAAGGTAGGGTCTGGCAAGCACGGAGACAGGCAGTAGAAACTCTCGCCGCGTGTGGGTCGACATTATCTTGCTGAAATGTAAACCCAGGATGTCTTGTCATGAAGGGCAACAAAACAGGACGTAGACTATTGTCTGCGTAGCGCTGTGCTGTGGGGTGCCGTGGATGACTACCAAAGCGGACCTGCTATTAAAAGAAATGGCGCCCCGCCATCTCTCCAGGATGATGGGCCGTGTGGTAGGCGACAGTCAGAGTTGTAGCCCACCGCTGTCCGGGGCGTTTCCAGACACGTCTTAGCTTATCATTGGGGCTCAGTTCGAAGCGAAACTCGTCACTAAACACAATCCTACTTCAGTGGTGCCTGGCACCGCTGCAATGGGCTAGCTGGTGTACAGACGAGAACGATAAATGGTCGTTGTGGTCACTGAAGCACCAGTGATACGTCGGGTCGAAAATAATGATGAACCCGGGGCCGACTGAATCTCTGACAAATTCAGTGGTACCAGACGAATGTAGAATGCCACCGAAGCGTCGACCCAGTGTTTTGGTCCCTTGAACTCCACAATCCACGCACCCATCCATCCACGAGCGGCTGTAGTGAGTGAGACCAGACTACTAGCCATTAAAATTGCTACACCACGAAGATGACGTGCTACAGACGCGAAATTTATAGACAGGAAGAAGATGCTGTGATATGCAAATGATTAGCTTTTCAGAGCATTCACACAACGTTGGCGCCGGTGGCGACACCTACAACGTGCTGACATGAGGAATGTTTCC
This sequence comes from Schistocerca cancellata, assembly GCF_023864275.1. Lineage (NCBI taxonomy): Eukaryota > Metazoa > Arthropoda > Insecta > Orthoptera > Acrididae > Schistocerca > Schistocerca cancellata. The sequence continues at coordinate 97,476,988 of NC_064634.1, read as the reverse complement.
AACCGACTTCTCACACACAAACAGCAGTTGACCGGCGTTGCCTGGTGAAACGTTGTTGTGATGCCTCGTCTAAGGAGGAGAAATGCGTACCATCACGTTTCCGACTTTGATAAAGGTCGGATTGTAGCTATCGCGATTGCGGTTTATCGTATCGGGACATTGCTGCTCGCGGTGGTCGAGATCCAATGACTGTTAGCAGAATATGGAATCGGTGGCTTCAGGAGGGTAATACGGAACGCCGTGCTGGATCCCAACGACCTCACATCACTAGCAGTCGAAATGACAGGCATCTTATCCGCATGGCTGTAACGGACCGTGCAGCCACGTCTCGATCCCTGAGTCAACAGATGGGGACTTTTGCAGGACAACAACCATCTGCACGAACAGTTCGACGACGTTTGCAGCAGCGTGGACTATCAGCTCGGAGACCATGACTGCGGATACCCTTGACGTTGCGTCACAGACAGGAGCACCTGCGATGGTGTACTCAATGACGAACCTGGGTGCAAAACGTAATTCTTTTGGATGAATCCAGGTTCTGTTTACAGCATCATGACGGTCTCATCCGTGTTTGGCGACATCGCGGTGAACGCACATTGGAAGTGTGTATTCATCATCGCCATACTGGCGTATCACCTGGCGTGATGGTATGGGGTGCTATTAGATACACGTCTCGGTCATGTCTTGTTCGCATTGACGGCACTTTGAACAGTGGATGTTACATTTCGTATGTGTTACGACCAGTGGTTCTACCCTTCATTCGATCCCTGCGAAACCCTACATTTCAGCAGGATAATGCACGACCGCATGTTGCCGGTCCTGTACGGGCATTTCTGGATACAGAAAATGTTCGACTGCTGCCCTGGCCAGCACATTCTCCCGATTTCTCACCAACTGATAACGTCTGGTCAATGGTGGCCGAGTAACTGGCTCATCACAATACGCCAGTCACTACTCTTGATGAACTGTGGTATCGTGTTGAAGTTGCATGGGCAGCTGTACCTGTCGACGCCATCCAAGCTCTGTTTGACTCAATGCCCAGACGTATCAAGGCCGTTATTACGGCCAGAGGTGGTTGTTCTGCGTACTGATTTCTCAGGATCTATGCACCCAAATTGCGTGAAAATGTAATCACATGTCAGTTCTAGTACAATATATTTGTCCAATGAATACCCATTTCTTGATGGTGTAGCAATTTGAATGTCCAGTAGTGTACAAACGTGTGTTTGTTGCGTCGGTGTGCCCGCAGCCGGCAGGGCGGGCGCGGCCAGCAGCAGAGTTCTAGCAGCTGCTCGCCGTGCTCGACGCCCAGCCAGCGGCAGGGGGCGCTGCGCAGCGCGCGCTCCACGCCGGGGGACCTGGGGTGCGCGGCGTGCGGCTCCTGCGGGGCGCGCCTCCACCCCCAGCTGCAGCCGCCCCCGCTGCGCAGTGCGCGCTCCTCCCCCGCCGACGTCAGCGGCGGCCGCCCCCAGCAGCAGCCACCCCCACGCAGGTCGCACGCCGGCCGGCCCGCCTCCTGCCCGGAACACACCAGCGCCGCCCCGCAGCCGGCCTCCAGGTATCTGTCTACATTACTGAACAGCTAGCCTCAGCCACTATCCCAGCTGCAAACTGCATATTCACGGACAACAGAAATTTCATGCCCACTATTTGAAATACGAGGTGCATTCAAGTTCTTAGGTCTCCGATTTTTTTTCTAATTAACTACTCACCCGAAATCGATGAAACTGGCGTTACTTCTCGACGTAATCGCCCTGCAGAAGTACACATTTTTCACAACGCTGACGCCAAGATTCCATGGCAGCGGCGAAGGCTTCTTTAGGAGTCTGTTTTGACCACTGGAAAATCGCTGAGGCAATAGTAGCACGGCTGGTGAATGTGCGGCCACGGAGAGTGTCTATCATTGTTGGAAAGAGCCAAAAGTCACTAGCAGCCAGGTCAGGTGAGTAGGGAGCATGAGGAATCACTTCAAAATTGTTATCACGAAGAAACTGTTGCGTAACGTTAGTTCGATATGCGGGTGCGTTGTCTTGGTGAAACAGCACACGCGCAGGCCTTCCCGGACGTTTTTGTTGCAGTGCAGGAAGGAATTTGTCCTTCACAACATTTTCGTAGGATGCACCTGTTACCGTAGTGCCCTTTGGAACGCAATGGGTAAGGATTACGCCCTCGCTGTCCCAGAACATGGACACCATCATTTTTTCAGCACTGGCGGTTACCCGAAATATTTTTGGCGGCGGTGAATCTGTGTGCTTCCATTGAGCTGAATGGCGCTTTGTTTCTGGATTGAAAAATGGCATCCACGTCTCATCCATTGTCACAACCGACGAAAACAAAGTCCCATTCCTGCTGTCGTTGCGCGTCAACATTGTTTGGCAATATGCCACACGGGCAGCCATGTGGTCGTCCGTCAGCATTCGTGGCACCCACCTGGATGACACTTTTCGCATTTTCAGGTCGTCATGCAGGATTGTGTGCACAGAACCCACAGAAATGCCAACTCTGGAGGCGATATGTTCAACAGTCAGCCGGCCGCGGTGGCCGTGCGGTTCTAGGCGCTGCAGTCCGGAACCGTGGGACTGCTACGGTCGCAGGTTCGAATCCTGCCTCGGGCATGGATGTGTGTGATGTCCTTAGGTTAGTTAGGTTTAAGTAGTTCTAAGTTCTAGGGGACTGATGACCTAAGATGTTAAGTCCATCAACAGTCATTCGGCGATCCCCCAAAACAATTCTCTCCACTTTCTCGATCATGTCGTCAGACCGGCTTGTGCGAGCCCGAGGTTGTTTCGGTTTGTTGTCACACAATGTTCTGCCTTCATTAAACTGTCGCACCCACGAACGCACTTTCGACACATCCATAACTCCATCACCACATGTCTCCTTCAACTGTCGATGAATTTCAATTTGTTTCACACCACACAAATTCAGAAAACGAATGATTGCACGCTGTTCAAGTAGGGAAAACGTCGCCATTTTAAGTATTTAAAACAGTTCTCATTCTCGCCGCTGGCGGCAAAATTCCATCTGCCGTAAGGTGCTGCCATCTCTGGGACGTACTGACAATGAACACGGCCTCATTTTGAAACAACGCGCATGTTTCTATCTCTTTCCAGTCCGGAGAAAAAAAATCGGAGGCCTTAGAACTTGAATGCACCTCGTAATTACAAGAAACTTAGGCAATTTTCCTTCTTTTGCGACTGTAATAAAACTGTTGCACTCTCCGTCCATTCCTTCTCTAAACTACAGTTTCTTCCCTAAACCCTCGCACGAACGAAAAAATGTCTGACATCGAAATAAGTGTCCAAGAAATAGAAAAGCACACACAGAGTACGCGAAAGAACTTGCCCCCTTCTAACAGCCGTGTACCGCAAGTCTCTAGAGGAACGGAAGGTTCCAAATGATTGGAAAAGAACACACGTAGTTCCAGTTTTCAAGAAGGGTCGTCGAGCAGATGCGCAAAACGATAGGCCTACATCTCTGACATCGATCAGTTGTAGAATTTTAGAACATGATTTTTGCTCGCATATCATGTCATTTCTGGAATCCCAGAATCTACTCTGTAGGAATCAACATGTATTCCGGAAACAGCGGTCGTGTGAGACCCAACTCGTTTTATTTGTTCATGAGACCCAGAAAATATTAGATACAGGCTCCCAGGTAATTGCCATTTTCCTTGACTTCCGGAAGGCGTTCGATACAGTTCCGGACTGTCGCCTGATAAACAGAGTAAGGGCCTACGGAATATCAGACCAGCTGTGTGGCTGGATTGAAGAGTTTTTAGCAAACAGAACACAGCACTTTGTTCTCAATGGAGAGACGTCTACAGACGTTAAAGTAACCTCTGGCGTGTCACAGAGGAGTGTTATGGGACCATTGCTTTTCACAATATATATAAATGACCTAGTAGATAGTGTCGGAAGTTCCATGCGAATGATGCTGTAGTATACAGAGAAGTTGCAGCATTAGAATATTGCAGCGAAATGCAGGAAGATCTACAGCGGATAGGCACTTGGTGTAGGGAGTAGCAACTGACCCTCAACATAGACAAATGTAATGTATTGCGAATACTTAGAAAGAAGGATCCTTTATTGTATGATTATATGATAGCTGAACAAAAAACTGGTAGCACTTACTTCTGTAAAATATCTGGGAGTATGCGTACGGAACGATTTGAAGTGGAATGATCATATAAAATTAATTGTTGGTAAGGCGGGTGCCAAGTTGAGATTCATTGGGAGAGTCCTTAGAAAATGTAGTCCATCAACAAAGGAGGTGCCTTACAAAACACTCGTTCGACCTATACTTGAGTACTGCTCATCAGTGTGGGATCCGTACCAAATCGGGTTGACGGAGGAGATAGGGAAGATCCAAAGAAGAGCGGCGCGTTTCGTCACAGGGTTATTTGGTAAGCGTGATAGCGTTACGGAGACGTTTAGCAAACTCAAGTGGCAGACTCTGCAAGAGAGGCGCTCTGTATCGCTGTGCAGCTTGCTGTCCAGGCTACGAGAGGGTGCGTTTCTGGATGAGATATCGAATATATTGCTTCCCCCTACTTATACCTCCCGAGGAGATCACGAATGTAAAATTAGAGAGATTCGAGCGCGCACGGAGGATTTCCGGCAGGCGTTCTTACCGCGAACCATACGCGACTGGAACAGAAAATGGAGGTAATGACAGTGGCAAGTGCCCTCCACCACACACCGCTGGGTGGCTTGCAGAGTATAAATGTAGATGTAGATGTAATGCTGTTTGTGGATGACGCTGGGTTTGTAATCCGATGATGTCACGTATGTTCTAAACTGGATACAGATCTGGTGAACGAGCACGCCAAGGCAACATGAGGACATTCAGTAGATCGTTTTGGTTACAACATCAGCATATGGGCGAGCGTTATCCTGTTAGAAGCACCCCCTGGAATGCTGTTCATGAATGGCAGCACAACAGGTCAAATCAAGAGACTGGCGTACAAAATTTGCAGTCAGGGTGGATAACCGCGAGAGTGCTCCTGCTGTCATACGAAATCGCACTCCAAGTGTAACTCCAGGCATGTAGCACGCAGACTGGTTGGTTGCTGGCGCTCGACTGGCCTCCTTCTAACCAACACACGGCCATCACTGACACCGCGACAGAACCAGCTTTTATCAAAAAACACAACAGACCCCACTCTGCTCTGCAATGAGCACTCGGTTGACACTACAGCGGTGGTTTGGGGTCACTTGAATGAACGCTACAAGGCGTCTGGCTCAGAGCTGTCCTTGAAATAAACATCAGATAACCAGGGGCATTGTACTGATTGCAATCTGCCTATTAACGACCTTCAGAGGCAACAACGTTTTTCACTACTTCAAGTAACAACATGTAATGTATGTTATATTCCATCTTTTTGCTACTGTAATCGAAGTTTTATTTTGACTATACGCGTTTCGCTTTATTTCAAAGTGTGGTGTCACCGTCAGACACCACACTTGCTAGGTGGTAGCCTTTAAATCGGCCGCGGTCCGTTAGTATACGCCGGAACCCGCGTGTCGCCACTATCAGTGATTGCAGACCGAGCGCCGCCACACGACAGGTCTAGAGAGACTTCCTAGCACTCGTCCCAGTTGTACAGCCGACTTTGCTAGAGATGGTTCACTGACAAATTACGCTCTCATTTGCCGAGACGATAGTTAGCATAGCCTTCAGCTACGTCGTTTGCTACGACCTAGCAAGGCACCATTATCATTTGCTATTTATCTTTGATGCGTGTACCGTCAGATCGATGTTCACCAATTATGGATTAAAGTTAAGTATTCCAAAAGCTACGTACCTTTTTTTGCTAGTATAATTACTTTACCTGTTCCAGACCTCACACCAGCCTGCGTGAGCTTAAACGCGTGCCTTTCGGCTTCCTCCTAGTGGCTTGGCTGTCTTACCAAGTCACAACACAAAGCATCTTCAGTAGTTACTGTAATAATCTGGTTTTTCTTAGTGATTATCTGTCGTGATCACAAACAGTTTTTATGTCTTACACTACCACCATTGAACACTGTTAAATTAAGAATCAACTCGCAAATTGCGATTATCGTTTGGCATCAGCTGAGGAATATTTCAGAACAAATGAAAATTTGTACCAGCGCAGGACTCGAACTCAGATTTCTCGCTTGTCATGAGCTGTGGCCTTAACAACTTCGGCTGTCCGAGCATGCTTCCAGGAGTGGCCTAAATTTCCATTTGTCGCAGTATCTATTCTCCCTTATGATCGCAAGCCAGCGACGAGAGAATCGCGAAGCATGGTCCAATAGCCGAAGCGGTTAAGGTAACCGCTGCGACAAGCGAGAAATCTGGTTTCGAGTCCCAGTCCAGCACAAATTTTCATTTGTTCTGAAATAGCTGATGCAGAACCATAATCTCAGCTTGATTCTTCACTCTTAACTTGAATTTAGTTATTGAATGTCATCGCAGTGTCTTAGACAATGCACTCCAGTATTAAATTACAATGATTACTCACTTTTTTGGATTCTAATTCGATCCTAATGTTCTCTCACGCATGGGAACTCGAATTTTAGAACATCGCACTTCTGTAGTTTGTTTTGATGTTGCGATATGTGATCGTGTGTTTGGTTATCTGCTGCTGTGGAAGCACTCGCTATTCCACTGTGTGTGTGTGTGTGTGTGTGTGCGTGTGTGTGTGTGTGTGTGCGGTGTTCAAATCGTTCAAATAGCTCTGAGCACTATGGGATTTAACATCTGAGGTCATCAGTCCCCCAGAACTTAGAACTACTTAAACCTAACTAACCTAAGGACATCATACACATCCATGCCCGAGGCAGGATTCGAACCTGCGACCGTAGCGGTCGCGCGGTTCCAGACTGAAGCGCCTAGAACCGCTCGACCACACCGGCCGCCGCGTGTGCGGTGTTTGTTTGTTTATATTCTTCAGCTAGTGTGTACATTATTGTTTTGTTAAAGCCAAATACTATGACACTGTGATGAGTGATTCTGGCCGGGTGATGATACTGCTTTTGTGGTGGTCAGAAGGATTGGTATTTATCTTAGAGGCACCATTTGCCGTTTTATTCACGCGCACGTTAATGCTTCTCTCCAACATGATCGCACCACAGGAGGGTGGAAAAAACGAAAGTATCCTTCGATGCTTCAGATCAAGTTCAAATTTCGTCAAAAGGTTTTGAACGGTCCCTAGTGGTTCCATCTTGTACACGAGACAAAAAATTGCAGCCGGGCTGCTCTCCAAGGGAATGCAATCACGTTCAGCGGTCATGTAGCCCCATAATGTCCTTAGACAAGGGCTGACAAGTCCGAAGGTGACAGCAGAGTCAAACGTTGCCAAGAACATCTACCTGTTGCTAATCGCACTGCGAACTATCGCTTTAGACCGCGAAATACGTGCCGAATCAACGCCACCAGAGAAGGGATGGTTTCACTGGCGCCCTTTATGCTTCCTCCAGATGGCCTTTCGTGCCAGTCCTTAGCACCGGTTTGTCTGTAACGTTTTCTTCGGCCACTCACAATAAAACCGCCTGATATCAACGCTGGGTGTCGCGGTTCTGACCTCCATCGCGGAGAGGTCAAAAGAAGGACTGAAATGTGGGATAGGGGGTGGGGGGCTGTGACGACCTTCTCATCGCGCGACACATTCACGGTGGCGTTGGGCAGAACGGTGGTGATATTTGGTGCCAATGTGACACCATTACCCCACCTGACTGTTCACATGGATTTCCGGGTTGTGATCTTTTCTTTTCATCTGCCGTCACCTTGCTGTTTGAAGGTCGCCGAGCTCAAGGGTGGCGTCGCAGGCGGTCACGGTTTTGGACAATTATAGAGCAAGCTTGTAGACAACTTTGGGCCAGATTTCTGACTTATGTGTCGCAGTGGAATGTACTTACGGGGCCTTGAAAAAGTGACCCTTTAATTCTGCTGCTCAGTGTGCAGTACGTTCTCTCACTTGAAATGGTTCTAGTTGCTTAACGTTTACAACATGTTTTTCCTTTATTTAATGGTGCATACGCTGTCCTAATACGAAAACTCATACTACCCATTGTCGCCTTCAAAATTTTATGTTTGTTAGTATGTAAATTTTTTTATGATGCATACTCTGTCATTTTATGGTTTGTATTACTTAACATATAATTTTTTAATGGTCATATGTCTTCCACTTGGCAATGCTGACAATGATATGCAGAACTGTAACTGATCATATGTTCAGAAGTCACACATAAAGGACACCCGCATGTAGAGCTCTGCGTGCGAGGGGAAACGATTTGCAGATTATATCTCTAGATGCTTACTCCTGGCCTCTTAATTAGTATAGCAACGCATCTTATATGCATCACATGAATAATATGCAGATCCAGGGGTATCGACGATATTTTATTTATTTTTATAGAATGTTTTGTCAAGTCAGTGACGCAACTACAACCAAAATTAAAAAGAGTTCAAAATGGTTCAAATGGCTCTGAGCACTATGGGACTTAACTTCTGAGGTCATCAGTCCCCTAGAACTTAGAACTACTTAAACCTAACTAACCTAAGAACATCATACACATCCATACCCGAGGCAGGATTCGAACCTGCGACCGTACCGATCGCGCGGTTCCAAACTGTAGCGGCTAGAACCGCTCGGCCACCCCGGCCGGCTTAAAAAGAGTATTTACCGTAAAAATAGCCATATAAATTCAGTCCGAAGACTTGATATACACTTCAACCAGTGCAGGAAGTGTAAATCGTCTTTAACACCACTCTGAATCAACATATTCTCGAGGTTCATAGATCCTAGTTATGATAGTAAACACGAAGGTTGGATTGTCCCCCTTGCAATAGAAATAAGCGCAAGTGTTTGAGTTTTTATCTCCACCATTCCTAAGTACGAGGACGAACACGGGTATCGGTCGTTCGCCCTGGCCTACTTGAGCACGTTAGTGGTAATAATACCTGAAGAAAGAAAACTAGTGCAACCAGACCTGTCGAGTGGTTGGGTTTCTGATATACCTTTATCTTATTAAACTCCCGCGCCCTTCACGAATTCCTACTTTGTGGTATTGCAACCAACGCAAGAAGAGTTACAGAACATTATATTCCAACGCATCTGTTACTTGTCTCTTATCCAAAGTACAAATCTAAGAGGATGATGTATCACCTCTTGTGTTATCTACTTTCTCGCTTATGCACGTTTTATTAGTCCAGTTTCGACAACCAGTAAGTGTTTGTCTCATTTGTGATGCCTCGACCATCCTTGTTGCATAGCGTACCTATGTGTGTCAAGGATACCAGATGCTCAGTTGTTAGATAGCCTATAGTCAAAGCTCATAAATGTAGTCACATTCTCTTTTAATCTTCCCCCGCCACGCGACAACTCCAGAGGTAAGAGTGCCAGACCAATACATATTGCGAATTCATCTGAAAAGAAACAAATCCGATAAAGGTGTAAACTAAAAATGTATAACGTGACCAAGACGCTTACGAGATAACTGTGTTATAAAACATTAAAATACATACTAATAAGTACAGATGATGACTAAATAATCTGAGATAAGACTTAAATACTAAATTTGAGAGCGCGACGTGCACTTTCATCACCTAACGGCAGAAGACGATAGCATAGTCATAATCAGCGGAAATCTAGTCATGTAGGCTCAGAAAGTTACTAGATATCACCATTTCACTCACACTAACACGATGCATTCATGAAACTTTTGTACGATTATGAATTCTAGTCAAACTGAACTGTGCGGAAAATTAAATAACAAATATTACAGGTCTATTAACGACTTTGCCTGCAGAAATTTGTCCAAGACAAGTCAATATTCTAAAAGCTGCAATTTTTTTTTTTATAACTGTGTCCGTGAGTTCGAGACTGTATCTTGCGTTGAGAAATTAATTTGTTAGGAAGTACACAAAAGTTATTATATATGGAACGATTGATAGGTATCCGCTAACAGTTTTCAAAGTAGATCACTTGGCCATCTACGCACATTTCGTTAGTATACAGAAGGTAAATCTATATATAGTTACGAAATGGATTCACAAATTACAAATACATTTTGACGTCAGCTGTACATTTTATTAGGACACATGAAAATTTTTGATGGACCGGGAAACGAACGTAGATTTCCCGCTTACCGTGAGCTCCGTCTTAACCACTTCTTCTATCCGCGCACGTCTCCCACACGGATCCAAAGCCTTCTATACGTCATGTTGTCCATATCCCCTACGCTCGCTATCTTGTGATTCCCGCACAAGGAGAGACAAACATTACTACTGTCATTTTAGCCCGTCGAGACATTTATACCAATAATTTTCACAATATTTGTAATTTACAGTGTCTCCAAGATGCATTATAATGTCCGTCAGACATGCATGCACGTCTGAAGGAAAGGACACTGACGAGTCACAGCTGTTGTAAAATATTAGGAAGTGGATTCGCCAATTGCGAATACGTTTTGACGTCAGCTGTAGATTTTATTAGTCTTACATGAAATTTGTGCCGGACTAGGACTCAAACCCACATTTACCGCTTATCACGAGCGGTCGCCATAACCACTTTGGCTCTCCGTGCGAAAATGCGAATATGCCTCGGTGGGCTATAATGACGACAGTAAAATTTGACCGTAGTCACGATTTATCCTCAAAGCACAATACCCTCATGCTGAGTGCGATGTTAAGCAAGGAATGCTGCTCTTTCTTAAGGTGCTTCACCATCGCCGATGAGCCATTCTCTTTATTATTATGCTCTTTAAACCTTGCTTTAAACATTCGTCCCGTTGATAAGACCTCATGCCATCCTCAAGACCTTATGCCACCCCCATAAACATATATTAGCATTCTTGAAATATGCTGTGGGCAGGTCTCATTCCATTCCACTAGGTCCTAAGAACAAAGATGAAGAAATGAAAACATTTAGGCAAACAGCGGAAGAAAACTACGCAGGTTTGATAGATAAGACTGATGCAGCGTTAAGGTTGGTTGGTTGGTTTGGGGAAGGAGACCAGACAGCGTGGTCATCGGTCTCATCGGATTAGGGAAGGATTGGGAAGGAAGTCGGCCGTGCCCTTTCAGAGGAACCATCCCGGCATTTGCCTGGAGTGATTTAGGGAAATCACGGAAAACCTAAATCAGGATGGCCGGACGCGGGATTGAACCGTCGTCCTCCCGAATGCGAGTCCAGTGTCTAACCACTGCGCCACCCCGCTCGGTACAGCGTTAAGGCACAGAAACCAACGAAACGAAAAAAAATCCATGCACATATAGTCATACATATTGGGGAGATATCTCACATAAACAGACGAAGTTGTTTATCAATAAAAGGGGTTAAAATTGCATTCAGGACGTATGACAAACAAGCAAAGGGTGAAGCATAAGATTGGCACAGTGGAGAACTGGGTAAGGATACTGGAAGTTTATGAAATAATGTGTCAGGATTATGATATGAAGTGTATGGGACAAACGGGAATAAATTCTAAAGTAAGATTTAAGGAGCATATAATAAAGAGAATGGGCAGCACTCGTTGAGTAATATCAAATACAGCGTGAAGGTATTGTATTTTTAGGATAAAGGGTAGCTGCTGTCAGATTCAGAAGACGTGGAGATTTTTTTCACTTGAGCACAAGAATGCATCAGCGTGTTAAGTGAGAAGATAGAAGTGTCCGAGGCCCATTTCTGGGCCCACTTTAGCAACGTCCTCCTCGAGAAGCAGTCACCAACTTATTCTAATAACAGTCGTTAAGTTTAATAATTTCTGTTGGTCGTTCTATATGGATGTAGACATTGAGACATAGGTGTAGTATTAGATTTTAGAGTCTGCTGGTACTTGACATACGAGGTTGAAAGATTTTATAATAGACAGTAGCATCATTTGGGGGTTGTGATACATATGTTATGGGATAGTACTATCCTTTTTGAACAGTTCTCGGGTATCCGACCGGGTAGCGTCGTAATTTTTCCACAATATTTCGGCAGACGTACACGCTGCCATCTTCAGATGGTTCCTGACGAATGCTGTGCTGTTCCTCTCGGCACCCCATATATACTAGCCGTTACCCCCCTCCACCCTCCTCTCCTGGTGTCTTCGGTGCGGCCGGCGCGGCGGCTACGGGAGGTGGTGCGCCTGGGTCTGAACTGGGGTCTGCAGTCTCCCTGCTGCCGCCGTCGGGGGCGGTCCTCGATCTCTGGGACCGCATCTTTCTCTCCAGGCTGAGTTGAAGGCCGCTGTCTTTATTAATTAGATCGTCCTGTAGTCGGATTTAGATGGCCTCTTTAGTAACGCAGTCCCAGAAGTCGGATTTCTGGTTTTTGCTTGTGACATAGGGAGCGTTCTTGCTTTCTATTGGTTCTACTTTACGTGGCAAGTTGCCGAAATATCGGAGAACTTATTTTCTGTTTCACGAGACGAAATGCCTCCTCAACGTGAATTAGCAAGAAGCGACGTCACAAAACTCGTAGAGCGCTACGTCAACGTTACCTAACTCGTCCCGTGTGCTTAGGTAATTAAAGAGCCGTATGTAAAAGGGTTGTGGGCAGATATCGCGGTGCACGCCAAGTAACGTCCTACAGTTGTGAGTTAACGAGCATTGCGCTCTCATTTGAGTATATCGCCCAAAGAGTCAGCCTTCAGGAATTGTGACACGAACCCTGTCGTCTAGGACCGGATGCCACAAAGGGCGCAGATTAACCACGAGATACGGAAACTCACAGGCGTCTATTGAGGCCTAAGCTTTGTAGCTTGCGAGTGAGACAGACGAGAACCTACGTCATAGGGAAAGCCAGTACAAGCCGTTTGTGGCCGAGGAGACATAGCAGGGTTAAATATGGAGGGATCTAAGGTTGACCATAAAGAGAAACGTTTATGAAAACTATTTAATTCTGTAATAGTGCAGGCAATCAAGCCACAGTAATTTTAATCTGCCATCCTCCATAAATTTTCATGGTGATGCCAACAAAACTTGAATACTGATCATATATATATAATAATTTAGGATTTAATGATAAAGTGAATTAACAAGTTTCTTAACAAAGACCTGAATGCTAAAACCTGAACACTTTGGTCGATCTTAACGATCGATATTTCATATAGAAGCGCATCATTAAAATGACAAATGTTGCAAATATCAACTCAGTAACTTCATTTGTTTAAAAGATATAGTAAATTTAAATTATAAGAATTTTCAGTTAGGCATCAGATCATCATTTCCTCCACACAAAACACATTGAACGATGACAGTATGACACCTTCTTGAATCAGTAGGTAATAGAATATTTCATGTAAAGATTAGTGCATAATAGTTACTTTTGTTCTTTATTTATTTATCAGAAAGCACATTGGTGCAAGGCTACTGGCCGTGAAATTCAAAGTCAAGAAGGAAATTGTATTCGTTTTATGTAAAAGAATTTAACGTTTATTATGTAATGGGTATTATTGTTACTTTATTTAGTACGAGAAAGTCGTCAAGCTTTGATTATTTAAATATGTTAAAATGTAAAATAATGTAGAATAAGGTGTAGCCAATCAGATGGACGGCTTCAGGAAAGGGAACTGCTCTAGGCCGGAGACGGGCAGAGAGGGACAGTTCTGGTTCAAATGGCTCTGAGCACTATGGGACTTCACATCTGAGTCATCAGTCCCCTAGACTTAGAACTACTTAAACCTAACTAACCTAAGGACATCACACACATCCATTCCCGAGGCAGGATTAGAACCTGCGACAGTAGCAGCAGCGCGGTTCTGGACTGAAGGGCCTAGAACCGCTCGGCCACAACGGCCGGCTGGGACAGTTCTGCTCGAGACACCAAAGGGTACACTGCAGGTACAGACGCGAAGGCGGACAGTTCGGCTGGAGTCACCAAAGGGGGCAGTTCGGATGCAGACGCGAAAGCGGATGGTCGGTCTTTAGGTAGCTAGGAAGTGAAACGACGTAGAAAACTTGGCGTTTTGTGGTATAGCGGGACTTTGTCTCTGAGCGGTGAACAGCCGCTCGCCTGGTGTGAAATCTTAACTTTTCGCGTAGATACTTGTATTTCGCGATGAGATTGTGAATGATCGAACTCTGTCAAATGGATATGCGCTCGAGTGTAACTGTCACTCTAAATACGACCACTTTCGCCATTAGTTCGCTTTCTGAAATTCATTATTCTAACCAAAACGCAACTGTGTGGCCTGCATCATTTATGGGTCATTAATTTAGTTCCCGATATTATTATTACGGTTATTATGTGTTATGTTAACTTTATATCTCACACACTTACCATCAGCCAGACAATTTAACTAAAGGGTCAAAAGTGTCTAATTTAAGGCGTGTAATGCGACAGGTGCGGTTCGATCCCCAGACGAGTTTGAGCCAAGACATTTCGACGAAGAGGAACCACATGTGTGCCCGAACATCTTTGGGATGTTAGCTCGCACAGTCTACACATCTGTAAAAACGATAAACGTCACCTTGTTAACCGATCCACGCAGGCTTCATCATCAAAAGTTTGATAATGCGAGTGTGTCGTCCTCTTGCTTTCCAGACTATTATTGCAGTCACTTTGTAGTTTTATCTACGCCAAGTCTGTATTTGATGCTTCTTCACTGTAACTCATTACGTATTAAAAACGTGGTTTGATATCACTGTAACTGCCACTGACGTAATTGCCACTTACGTTTTAGAAACTGGCACCATTTTACTAAATTCCTCACCGATCACATATTACTGGACCTAGCTTTTAAAATAGTACTTTATCAAATAAATAGTGAGTGACAGTAACTTTAATCAGAACGAACAAGAAAATTCAAACCAAAAACTGCAGAAATCATTGTCTTTTATATTTCATTTTACCCGTGTTCTTCTAGACAGCACAAAGCGTGCTACTGACTGTGCAAACATTCCGGGCACCGTTCCATTAGAACAGCATCGCGGGACGAATGTGAATGAAGCGAAATACAGCAAGAATGTTGCGATAAAATCTACATCTTGACTAGTAGCCGAGTCTTAAGGCTACGTGGAGTATGCGCCTGTAAAGGGAATTAATGTACGGCTATATTTTTTTCGCAAACCATGTTTTCGTCCGTAATAACTTTTCTTTGTGATTTGTTTTAATTTTGGGGAAAAATACTAGGAATCAAATGTAAGCCACAGATATGTGTGATGGCGGCACTCAACTAAGCAACTCGTATTGACGTGCTGATGTAACGAGAGTCAAACAATGGATGAGGTACTCGCCGATGTAACGCGATGGGAGAAGGATTGTATAACGTGGTCACCGCAACGCAAAAACAGGGGGCACGTAATTCAATGCGTGTCATAGAGTTTCTTTACGTAATTCAGATTGCGCGTGTTTCTTGTGCATCGTATCGTAAAATCTTCTATTCTCCTACTTCACTGTCCTTTTCAGTCGTTTAAATAGCACCCTACTTGCTCTTGAACTGTACTAGTTTTTTCTGTATCAGCTATACGTTCGTGCACAATTATTTGTGCAATGTGTTTCACTGGCTACATTCTTGTTCAATACTTCCCACCACTCTTCTCCGTCGCTAATGTATACTTTTTGAACCTACTTGAGTCTTCCAAAAATAACTCCTTATTTGGATAATATTTATTGCTTTATTTCTATTCCATCATTTCCGTGATATCTTATTTCTCTGTTAACTTAAAGAATCTGTAGATTTTTTGACGGAAATGGATTCGATAAACAGTAACAAAAAAGGATGATATACAGTACGTAAGAAACACGACATATTCCTTCGATGTAGAAATATATGTTAGTGGGACATGGATACTGAAGTGCTTTGTTTCTACGTCAGAACTCATATTATACAACTCTTCAGAATACGCCACTCACAGGAGAAACTTTGAAACAGATGAGTTTTTACTGGTATGGCGAAACAGGTACTTCATGAAACTCATCTGTATTTTAGTGTTAATGCCTGTCGGCTTCTAAACAATTCCACGCGAGATAGACAGCTGACAAGCTGCCTCTCTTCCAGACATAAACCTATTACACTTTTTTTTTTGTAGGGGTATTTGATGTCTCTCGTGTGTAGAACTCCAGTGCAAAAAGAGAAGCGGTTTTGTGCCACTATTTTGGAAGGCAGCGGAAACGTATACAATACTCCGAGGATACATCATAACATTTAGGATTCAATGCGACGACTGATTGATTCATATATCAGTGTCAGTGGATGGCATTTTGAATATTTCCTGTAAGAAAAGGTTTCGTGTGATATGGTGGTATATTGCGTTTCTGTGATTTTCCACGAGTAATGATGTTCTAAAAAGAGTTGCAGAAAAAGTGTTCTAAAAGGGAATTAAAGCGTTGCCGGACACCGGTCCATTTTCTTCTTCTGTGAATGGGGAGTGTATCCTGAAATTGTGGCCATCCTTTTTTGTTTGCTTAGGCACGACTGTATATTTTGCCTCGCAAGAAAGTTGAAATCGATTTTACTAATCAAATGGTTCAAATGGCTCTGAGCACTATGGGAATTAACTTCTGAGGTCATCAGTCCCCTAGAACTTAGAACTACTTAAACCTAACTAACCGAAGGACATCACACACATCCATGCCCGAGGCAGGATTCGAACCTGCGACCGTAGTGGTCGCACAGTTTGACTGTAGCGCCTAGAAACGCTCGGTCACTGCGGGCGGCGATTTTACTAATCAATGTGATGTTTCAGATATAAAGATATTTTTCATTTCTATATTCAGCTATTAGCTGGCAATGGCAAATTAACAAGAATTAAAGTTATAATTTTCTATGTCCTTTTTGCTTATAACTATGGATGTAACGCGACGCAAATCTGAAACGGTCATATCCATTGGTAGTACCCTAGGCTACTGACTAGATGTTCATTCAAAGACAAAAAAACTGCGCACCACGAACGAATTACCCAAATGGGACGGAAATCGTTAGAACAAATCTACGAGGGTAATCCCAAAAGTAAGGTCTCCTATTTTTTTATAAGTATATAGACCTGTTTATTTCTACAATGGTTTACATCAGTTTACAGCTTGGACATTTAGCTATTTTTCCACATAATCACCATTTCTGTCGCACTTTTGTAGACGCTGTGGCAGTTTTTGTATGCCCATGTCATACCAGCTCGCCGCCATGCTATTCAGAAAGTTATAGTCTCAGGTGTAAAGTGGTATGCCCAGGTTTCATCACCCGTGACAGTTGAGTCCAGATAGTTGTCCTGTTCGGCTGCAAGGCGGTGAAGAAATGCGTGGGAAGCATCAACTCGTTGCCGCATGTGGTACTCAGTCAGCATGCCCGGCACCCACCTTGCGCACGCTTTGCGGTAGTTCAATGCTTCCGTTAAAATTCCGTGAGCGGTGCTTCGGGAAACCTCAGGAACCAACGTGCAGAGATCACCCAGGGTGATCCGCCAATCTTCACGCATGCTTTGCTCGACCTTCAACTCTGCCTCCTCAGAAATTGACGGTCTCCCGCTCCTTTGTTCGTCGTGAATTTCGGTCCGACCAGCTGCAAATTCTCTACACCACTTACGAACATTTTCGACATCCATGCACGACTCAACATACACTTCCGTCAAATGGCGATGGATTTCAATCGGCGCAGTGCCCTTTGCGTTCAAAAACCGAATAACTGCCCGCAATTCGTACTTGGCGGTAACATCCAGCGGAAGCTCCATTCTCAACGGCTGCCAAGCCAAGACTGAGCGCCTCAGCGAGGCGTGTGCATGTTTACACACAGCGCGTGAAGCACTCTTCATAATAGTGCGACCAACTGCCGCACAGAGTTCTGTACTTATTAAAAAACAGGAGGCCTTACTTTTGGGATTGCCCTCTTATACGTACAGACAAACAAATGATTAAAGTATCAGAAAAATTGGATAATTTATTCAAGAGAAAGAGCTTCACAAATTGAGCAAGTCAATAACGAGTTGATACATCTCTGGTTCTTACACAAGCCATTATTCGGCTTGGTGTTGAAAGAGTAGTTGAATGTCCTCCTGAGGGACATCGTGCCAAATTCTGTCCAATGTGCGCCTTAGATCGTCAGAATCCCGAGGTGGTTGGAGGGCTCTGCCCATAATGCTCCAAACATCCTCAATTGGGAAAAGATCCGTCAACATTGCTTACCAAGGTACGGTTTGGCAAGCAACATGACAAGCAATAGAAACTCGAGTCGTGTGTGGTCTGGCATTATCTTGCTGAAATGTAATCCCAGGACGGCTTGCCAAAAAGGCAACAAAACGGGGTGCAGAATATCGTCGACGTACCACTGTGCTATACAGGTGCCACGGATGGCAATCAAATGGGCGCTGCTCTGAAAAGAAATGGCATCCCAGACCACTACTCCCGATTATTGCGTCGTATGGCGGCCGACAGTCAGACTGGTACCCCACCGCTGTTTGTGGCGTCTCCAGACACGTCTTTGCTGGTCATCGGAGTTCAGTTCGAAGCGGGGCTCGTCACCGACGACAATTCTACTTCACTCAGTGAGTGGACACCATTGCAAACAGGTTTCCCCCATTCTGTGGGCCGCGTATTAATGATCCTTGAAGTCACTGAACCACCAGTTGCACGTCGGACCGTTAACAATCATGAATTTGGGGTTCTGAGTGCCTCTCTGACAACTGCTCGGTCCTCACATTCTGTCATCTCTCTGTAGGTCCACTGCTTCCTTCTTGATGCTGTGTCCAGTCATGGTTCATCCATTCACGCCATCATCGTTGAAGAGTGGCATTGTTCCTGTTCAGATCTTGAGCGATTCGCCTATTACTTCAACTGACTTCTTTGAGCCCCGCTACACATCATCTTTCAAATGCTGACATCTGCGTGTGTTGTTCACGCACCTGTCAGCGAGGTATAGTTACTGCCCAAATGAGTACATAGAATGAAATTCACCAAGATTTTATGCCCTGGTATCGACATGTCCCCTGTTTACGATCATGCATCGGCCGTCAAAATTTACAGTTTTGCATGTTCTGTCGAGCCAACATTACCATACTGTAATTGTCGTAGGGCGTAACTCTAATTACTACCAAGCCATTCTACTTATTGGATTTCGACTCTGCATTGTGCCTGGACTTTCATGTTCTCATTGTAGTATTTCATTCGGTGCTCCGCTCTCAGTGGTTACGGATTACGTATTCGCATCGGGAGCCGATAGAAAACAGAGTAAAACAGACGGAACACAATCATCTGAAAAACTTTAACTGTGGATTTATTGGTATCCTTTATATAAGCACAAGGTGCGGCAGCTTTCATATTAGAATATTAAAAACACATCATCAGGCAGTAACTGTAATTTATTTGTTACCTCTTATGTCAATTAATGCTTAAAGTATGCCATTTACTAATGTGCAAGTCATCGTTCATTGCGTGCATTACTTTTTGAATATGACTCCTGTCAAATGACGACCCCTCTGCACAACACATTCATCTAGCCGGCGTTGGAAGCTTTCCATAACTCGGCGTAACGTACCCCTGGGACATTGCCGATGACAGTTGTGATGCGATCCTTCAACTCACGAATGGTGGCTCAACGTGTTCGGAACACTTATTTCTTCAGGTAGCCCCAATGGAAAAAGTCTGCACATGAAAGACCAGGTGAGCGAGGCGGACAGGAAATGTCATAAAAACGAGAAATTACTCCGCCGGGAAATGTCTGTCGCAAGAAATCCATGCAAATTCTGGCTGTATGCGAGGTCGCTCCATCTTGTTGAAACCATAATTGTTCCACATCCTCAATGACCATACCTACACTCCTGGAAATGGAAAAAAGAACACATTGACACCGGTGTGTCAGACCCACCATACTTGCTCCGGACACTGCGAGAGGGCTGTAGAAGCAATGATCACATGCACGGCACAGCGGACACACCAGGAACCGCGGTGTTGGCCGTCGAATGGCGCTAGCTGCGCAGCATTTGTGCACCGCCGCCGTCAGTGTCAGCCAGTTTGCCGTGGCATACGGAGCTCCATCGCAGTCTTTAATACTGGTAGCATGCCGCGACAGCGTGGACGTGAACCGTATGTGCAGTTGACGGACTTTGAGCGAGGGCGTATAGTGGGCATGCGGGAGGCCGGGTGGACGTACCGCCGAATTGCTCAACACGTGGGGCGTGAGGTCTCCACAGTACATCAATGTTGTCGCCAGTGGTCGGCGGAAGGTGCACGTGCCCGTCGACCTGGGACCGGACCGCAGCGACGTACGGATGCACGCCAAGACCGTAGGATCCTACGCAGTGCCGTAGGGGACCGCACCGCCACTTCCCGGCAAATTAGGGACACTGTTGCTCCTGGGGTATCGGCGAGGACCATTCGCAACCGTCTCCATGAAGCTGGGCTACGGTCCCGCACACCGTTAGGCCGTCTTCCGCTCACGCCCCAACATCGTGCAGCCCGCCTCCAGTGGTGTCGCGACAGGCGTGTAGGGAGGGACGAATTGAGACGTGTCGTCTTCAGCTATGAGAGTCGCTTCTGCCTTGGTGCCAATGATGGTCGTATGCGTGTTTGGCGCCGTGCAGGTGAGCGCCACAATCAGGACTGCATACGACCGAGGCACACAGGGCCAACACCCGGCATCATGGTGTGGGGAGCGATCTCCTACACTGGCCGTACACCACTGGTGATCGTCGAGGGGACACTGAATAGTGCACGGTACATCCAAACCGTCATCGAACCCATCGTTCTACCATTCCTAGACCGGCAAGGGAACTTGCTGTTCCAACAGGACAATGCACGTCCGCATGTATCCCGTGCCACCCAACGTGCTCTAGAAGGTGTAAGTCAACTACCCTGGCCAGCAAGATCTCCGGATCTGTCCCCCATTGAGCATGTTTGGGACTGGATGAAGCGTCGTCTCACGCGGTCTGCACGTCCAGCACGAACGCTGGTCCAACTGAGGCGCCAGGTGGAAATGGCATGGCAAGCCGTTCCACAGGACTACATCCAGCATCTCTACGATCGTCTCCATGGGAGAATAGCAGCCTGCATTGCTGCGAAAGGTGGATATACACTGTACTAGTGCCGACATTGTGCATGCTCTGTTGCCTGTGTCTACGTGCCTGTGGTTCTGTCAGTGTGATCATGTGATGTATCTGACCCCAGGAATGTGTCAATAAAGTTTCCCCTTCCTGGGACAATAAATTCACGGTGTTCTTATTTCAATTTCCAGGAGTGTAATTGGGGAAGAACGAAGTCCTGCAGCATCTTTAGGCAGCGTTCGCTGGTGACAGTTGCAGCCTCACCGCTGTCATCCTCAACACCACACAGTGACACGAGAACTGTGCAAGGGCTTGATTTGCAGTTCATGCGAATTTACATCACTCCAATAACGCATATTCTGTTTATTCACTGAACCACGTAACTCGAAATGACCTTCATCTGACATCGCAATGGTGTGCAACATTTGTGGATTTTGGCGAAGGAGATCACGCATGGTTAAGCAGAATGTTTCGTGTGAAACCCAATCGCGAGACCTAATTTCCTGAACAATCTGCAGCCTATATGGGTGAAAATGGAGATCTTCGTGCAATATTCGCCTGAATGAGCGATCGCACATATGCACAGTTTGCGCATGACGACGAGCAGATCTTTTTGAGCTACGCAATAGTGCAGCACAAACATATTCCACGGCTTCTGGTGTCCGCACAGTTCTTTCACTCCTTTCCGGTTTGCCATTGCGAACAGAACCTGTTGTTCGAAATGCACGTATCCACCTCACAATGGTCCGTCCATCTGGAACTTTCCCATGACGTCCCAAGTTCAAATGTTGCCGAAAAAGACGCTGATTAGCAATAACAGAGTCGTTATTCTAGAAATACCTCTCAACAGCAAAGGCACGATGCTGTGCACTCCACCGCTCCATATCACTGTCACACTCCAAATGGCAGCTCATTAGTGCAGGAATGCGGCACGAGCTGGCGCGCATTCCTGCTGTGCGTCATTGTACTACACAAGTCAGGTTACGCTACGAACGCTGCCGCACCCTGTATTTATACTCACATAGAGAAAATGTAATCGTACATATAATAAAGAGAAAGTGTACGTACATAATTCGAAGTATCGTTTCCAGCAATTAAACAAAATTTTCAAACAATTTTGGTTCAAACTACTTCACACTACGAAAGCATCAACTGAATGAACAATGAGAGGTATCAGTCCACAGTCAGCTACAACAACAGCGATTATCCTCGCATAATGAGATTTTCACTCTGCAGCGGAGTGTGCGCTGATATGAAACTTCCTGGCACATTAAAACTGTGTGCCGGACCGAGACTCGAACTTGGACCTTTGCCTTTCGTGGGCAAGTGCTCTACCATCTGAGTTACCCAAGCGAGTCTCGGTCCGGCACACAGTTTTAATCTGCCAGGAAGTTTCATATCAGCGCACACTCCGCTGCAGAGTGAAAATCTCATTCTGGAAACATCTCCTAGGCTGTGGCTAAGCCATGTCTCCGCAATATCCTTTCTTTCAGGAGTGCTAGTTCTGCAAGATTCGCAGGGAGAGCTTCTGTAAAGTTTGGAATGTAGGAGACGAGGTACTGACAGAAGTAAAGCTGTGAGGACGGGGCGTGAGTCGTGCTTGGGTAGCTCAGATGGTAGAGCACTTGTCCGCGAAAGGCAAAGGTCCCGAGTTCGAGTCTCGGTCCGGCACACAGTTTTAATCTGCCAGGAAGTTTCATCCTCGCCATAGTTCGTTGAGAGTACTCTTCACCCTCCCACTCCCCTTCCCTCTCGTCACCGCCATGACCAAAGTTGATACGACGCAGATGTTACACTGGTATGGTTAAAAGAATGATAATTGTTCAAATGAAAGTTCTTAGTTGAATACAATCATTAATAGAAAACAACATAACAACAGAGACCTTTAGAAAACCACTCGTCTACATGACGAAAATTTGGCTGTAGCTACAACAAGCCTGATTTATTTGGCAACATCGAATGTCTGAATTTCCTCTCCAGAGTCGACGGTAACACTTTTCAAAGACTTCATCATCGTTAGTGAAATGTAGTTTTTTTTTTTAACGCAACGGTGGTATTTTGTAACCTGTCCGCCCACAGGCCCGCGACGCCGACACCCGCAGGCGGCAAGGAGGCAGCGTGGCAGCGACAGGTGCCGCTGCTCAAGTCGGTGTCGCACGCGTACATCGCGACGGCGCGCCTGCAGCAGCAGCTGCAGCAGTACCACCACCAGCAGCCGGCGCAGAGCCAGCCCGACAGCAGCGGCAGCAGCCGGCTGGGGGGCGCAGCGCCGCTGCCCTACCCGCCCCCCGCCTGGAGGGCGCCCGGTTCCAGCCTCGACCGGCCCGTCGTGCTGGAGAACTGCACGCCGCTGCCGCCCTACAGGGCCTGCCACTGCGGGAGGATCAAGGTAGCGTCTCCACCACACAAACACGGCGCAACATGCCAGAGACCGAGCTGCCGAACTGTTCTCCGTGCCCATTTGCAAAATACATTACTGGCCATTAAAATTGCTACACCAAGAAGAAATGCAGATGATAAACGGGTATTCATTGGACAAATATATTATACTAGAACTGACATGTGATTACATTTTAACGCAATTTGGGTGCATAGATCCTGAGAATTCAGTCCCCAGAACAACCACCTCTAGCCGTAATAACGGCCTCGATAGGCCTGGGCATTGACTCGGAGCTCGGCTGGCGTGTACAGGTACAGCTGCCCAAGCAGCTTCAACACGACACCACAGTTCATGAGGAGTAGTGACTGGTGTATTGTGAAAAGCCAGTTGCTCGGCCACCATTGACCAAACGTTTTCAATTGGTGAGAAATCTGGAGAATGTGCTGGTCAGGGCAGCAGTCGAACATTTTCAGTATCCAGAAAGGCCCGTACAGGACCTGCAACATGTGGTCGTGCATTATCCTGCTGAAATGTAGGGTTTCCCAGGGATCGAATTAAGGGTAGAGCCACGGGTCGTAACACATCTGAAATGTAACGTCGACTGTACAATGTGCCGTCAATGCGAACAAGAGGTGACCGACACGTGTAACTAATGGCACCCCATACCATCACGCCGGCTGATACGCCAGTATGGCGATCACGAATACACGCTTCCAATGTGCGTTCACCGCGATATCGCCAAACACGGATGCGACCATCATGATGCTGTAAACAGATCCTGGAATCATCCGAGAAAATGACGTTTTGCCAATCGTGCAGCCAGGTTCGTCGTTGAGTACACCATCGCAGGCGATCCTGTCCGTGATGCAGCGTCAAGGGTAACCGCAGCCATGGTCTCCGAGCTGATAGTCCATGCTGCTGTAAACGTCGTCGAACTGTTCGTGCAGAAGGTTGTTGTCTTGCAAACGTCCCCATCTGTTGACTCAGAGATCGAGACATGGCTGCACGATCCGTTACAGCCATGAGGATAAGATGCCTGTCATCTCGACTGCTAGTGATACGAGGCCGTTGGGATCCAGCACGGCGTTCCGTATTACCCTCCTGAACGCATCGATTCCTTATTCTGCTAACAATCATTGGATCTCGACCAACGCGAGCAGCAATGTCGCGATACAATAAATCGCAATCGCGATAGGCTACAATCCGACCTTTATCAAAGTCGGAAACGTGATGGTACGTATTTCTCCTCCTTACACGAGGCATCACAACAACGTTTCACCAGGCAACGCCGGTCAACTGCTGTTTGTGTATGAGAAATCGGTTGGATACTTTCCTCATGTCAGCACGTTGTAGGTGTCGCCACCGGCGCCAACCTTGTGTGAATGCTCTGAAAAGCCAATCATTTGCATATCACAGCATTTTCTTCCTGTCGGTTAAATTTCACCTTTGTAGCACGTCATCTTCGTGGTGTAGCAATTTTAATGGCCAGTAGTGTACTAGCTCGATTTGGGCATTATTTTTTAAAATACTCCTCTTGCTTTTCAATGCACATGGTTCAACAGACCACAAGCTTTGCATATTCTTCTCAAGAAGAAGTTTTTCGGCTGGTCGTGACCCACTCTTGCATTACTTTCTGCACTATCATATGTGAGGGAAATCGGCACCTCGCAGAGCATCCTTGAGGAGCCCCAAAAATGAAAATCGGAAGGTTAGAGATACAGGCTGTAGGGAGCGTATTCAGTCTTGGTGGTATCAACGGTGCAGCGAGCCATGTACAAGCAGGTGTTGTCACGCAACAGCACCACTTTCTTTGACAATGGGCCTTGTCATTGCTGCAAATTGCTGGCTTTACCTTGTTTTCCCAAAATTTACCATAAGACTCTTTGTTTATGGTTGTTCCCTCCATCACGTACTCTTCCGATACAGGCTAATTTGTGTACCACTACCATAACCTTTTCTGCCGATGGTAGTTTGGATTTTTTTGTCTTTGGTGATCTGGGGTGTTTCCATTCCACACGCTAGCATTTTGATACTGACTCAAGTGGTGAAGCATCCTTTCTTCATTGCTCGCTATCCTAGCCAAAAATTAATCAAGTTCCCTGTTGAAACGATTTAGTAAGTCCTGGAAGGTGATCTTGAGTTCTTCATAAGGTTGTCCTGGTACCGATCGTGCAGAAACTTCATGGAAGCCTGGTTCATCATGGTTGATATGATAGAAAGATCCATGACTGACTTCCAAAAAAGGCACAACCTCATCGATGGTAACACGCCTATGCGCTAAAATCGTCTCTTGAGCTCGCTAAATCTCTTTGACTGAGGTGTATGATGACTGGCGTCTTGCTCTCTCTCTTCATGTCTTGCAATCGTCCGTCCTTTCGAAGCATCTTAATCCACAAATAAACACTTTTACGTGACCCAGAGCTGTCACCATACTGTGCTGGAAGTCTACGATGTACTTCAACCCCTATCATCCCTTACTACCAAAGAAACCGAATCACTCCTCCGTACCCCTCCTCAGTGGTACAGTACAGTTGCCTAATGGAGATTCCTGACAGCTGGTTGCAATCTGCTAACCGTAAACGGCTGCAGGCGGAAACAGTAGTCACCTACAGAGGTGGAACACCACAGAGGCGTTGACACAGAAACGTACACAAAATTGCACTACAATAAATGATTGTTTGAGCTAAACGGGCGAAGCAGCCGTGCCAGTACTACTGCAAGTGTCAATGATCTTGTTTCGCTGGCTCTGCTGTATCTACTAGCGGAAGCGAGATGTTTTCACTATCGCTAACAGAGTGCAGCTGAAGTGGTCGGTGTCGAAAGGTGCGTACATGACTACGTTGGTACCAAATGTAAGCATTCACGAGCAGAAGACATCGCGAGAATTTTAAAGTTGTACTATGGCGAAAGTACAGACAATTTTTGACTCTACCTTACATATACTGAAGGCACAACTCACACATCGTGTGGAGAGGAGCTAATGAGTGAAGAGGAAGAAAATTCTCTCTGATTAAGCAGACTCCGAGCCCGAAATGCTATATGCCTCGCCCTTTCTTTTGCTAACCTTGCTAAAACAGACTCACTGGCGAAGCAGAATGTGAGGTCACATTCGTACAACATGTCTACATGGACATACGTACTGTCTACCATCTGTTCTACTACTTTACGAGCTGATTGACACGCAGACATATTCTGATTTTTTGAACTTGTGTGTCCTCTATTTTCCAAGACGATCGCTGACTTGTGGTGGTTAGTGTGTGATATCGTAGCCTTCTACGTCATATCATTGTATTACACTTCTTAAGCTCACTGGAAAGACCTAAAACTATAATGGTCTCTTAAAAAAGAAATTTCTCGGTAGATAAAATAAATTAACTGTACTGCAAGTATACCTTGAACCAGTTACAAAACGTTACGGCTGCAATCTCTAGGACTTCGCTAAACACAAGGGACGACACATCCTGCAGATTGTCCTGATGACTGACGGTGGCTCACAGACACCTTTCTTTCTTTCTTTTCTTTTGCTACCGCCTTTTTCCCGCATCGTGCGCAAGGTCGGCAGGGTTAAGTAAGGATTTACCATGGTTAATTGTAAGGGGTGGCCGGATGCCCTTCCTGCTGCCATCCCATACCCCCTGGGACGGAATTAGTGTACCCGACCTGTCTGCGTCGAGTGTAAATCGAGAAAGAGTGTGTGTTTCAAATGTCTGTGGGGCGTGGAACTGAGGCGGGACGTGGGGACCAGCCCGGTATTCACCTTGTAGGATGTGGAAAACCGCCTAAAAACCACATCCAGGCTGGCCGGCACACCGGCCGTCGTCGTTAATCCGCCGGGCGGATTCGATCCGAGGCCGGCGCGCTTACCCGAGTCCAGGAAGCAGCGCGTTAGCGCTCTCTGCTACCCTAGCGGGTCAGCTCACAAACACCAGTAACAAGCAACTACCTGGCTAGCATGGTTTGATTAGTCATTGCACTATCTTACAGTACCAGTGTCTGAAGAGTTTCTCTGTTTCAGACACAGCGCAATGGAAACTGATTATAGCCTTTCAACTACGATATAGTTTCAGCGGATACTCCGTTCTTCCGGTGTGTCCTCATAAGTTCTTACAATCTGTAGATTCTGTTCCTTTACAACACTATTCATTTTATTAGTTCATTAGCATTTTTGGAAAAAAGTAACTAGCTTCAGTACATATCATTTTCTTTACATCTAAAAGTATCAATGTATAATGTAGTTATCCAGTAGTATAGTGGTGCTTAGTAATATTCATTCAAGTGCCGGTTCAGATCAGGAAATATGCTGAAAAGTTTTAACTCCTTTCTGCATCTCCGGATAACCTCAGAATGAAATTCATAACCTTGTTGTCTTTCTCGGCTACCTGAACTAATATAAAGGTTCCAGCTGGAATAACCAAAAACGTTAACTATTTATTCCATGCGTCAAAACAAAAAAAATGTGGATTCGACACGTAACGGTGGCACAGATTAACTAGCTACACAAACTTTCCTCGGCAAGTGCATACATCGTCAGACAACCACACTGTCTGCAGGTATAGCTCGAAATCTGTTAGAGCTACACGTAACCTCGCTGCCTGACTCCACTTTCCACACGTGTAACTTAGTACATGTTTTCGAATGGAAATTCTATTCAACGTTGCTATACAGAGGCCCGGCACATGTACGGAAATGGAACACGTAGTTCACCTCTTACAAAATGTTCTTCAGTTAGGACCAGCTCTGGGCAATCTTCATTCTTAACATTTCACATTCAAGTAAATGATAAGCACTATGCGTTTCGAAGACACGACCTTCTTACCGGTTACCTTTACATGACATTATGTTAACGAAGTGCCTGTTTCAGTGGTCATTTTCAATTACCGTTACACAGCGTTATTGTAAAAACGGTAATGTTGAGAAAGAGAAACTAAATGATATGTTGTTGAAACTTCTAAATACATATTTTTACTTGGACTGAAATAACTGAGAACGTGAAACTTCTACGTTTTTACGTAAACTGCTTAATGCAACTGAATCTTCTAACACTGCTGAGTGAAACTGAACGTACTGCCACTTGTTTTTTTTTTCGTTTCATTTCTGACCTACAGAATTATTCCTGACAAATGCAAATCAAACTCATTCATTTATTATCCACACTATACAAGAATAGTGCAATCTGACTTAATTAACACAAATGAATGGCCCTGAATTAGGAGAAATCCTAACAATAACCCACACATTTCATAAGTCACTTACCGTGTCTTCATGACACGAACTACAGCAGATACAGCAAGTATACAGCCAGCTAAATAAAAAGATTCGAACTACTGTAGGCTCTAATTACTAATAGGCATGTGGTTAGCAAAGGAAAGATCTTGTTGCAGAGCAAACAATGTATTTAACAGATTTTACCTTAATCATGTGACATCCAGTTTGAAAAATTATATAATCGTCAATAATTCTATTACCCACATTTTACAATCCATGTCCAACCAGTATTATATGCCCATGACGGACACACGTCCAGACCATCCGCTCGCGCTAACACTGCAAACCTCTATCACTGCTAACTATTAACTTCTTAAACTGCGAGACTGACCAGCCACAGAGTCTCTTACAGAGGGCGCACAGTGCTATCAGCGATATTAAAGCAGTCTATAGCGCTGCATATCACTGACAACATACAAACACATAAACAGGCTACATACATACTCTACATACAGTTAATAAAGAGTGAAAAAAAAATCATTTCGATTCTCTCGAATACACAGTCAAGAATCTTTGTCTCTATATGCACCATGGAAAAGATAAAATTGCATTGTTAATCCTCCCAATGGAGAGGTACTTTATAATAGGAATGAACTTGTGACTAACACCCTCAGCAGCTGGTTTAAACAACTTTATTCTCTACTGGTTCCCATCTACATGACCATCTTCCTGAGTAAAATTTGAGGTCCATATCTATAATCATTTAAGTTGCGCATCACTGTTGCTAGATAGTTACAATCTATTCGTAATTTTCCATGTGCACTATTATACTGCTTGCACTACACACTCTCAGGAACATAGCGGCTAGGGCGGGGAAGAAGTCCAACGTTCACTCGGTGTGCTTGCCGGGGGGCCTTGTCTAGGATGTGGAAGAGGCTCTTCGGCGGCTATCGAGAGTGCAGGGTGCAGCCAGCTGCAAACTGCACACATGTCGGCACCAACGTTGCCTGTCGTTGGGGTTCCAAGGAAATCCTTGGGTCCTTTCGTAATCCTTGAGTTCTTTCGACGACTGGCTAAATTGGCGAAGGTGGCCTCAATCTCTCGAGGAGTGGAAGCCAAGCTGATGATCTGCAGCATCGTACCCAGGGTGGACCGGGGTCCTCTGGTTTGGAGTCGAGTGGAGAATCTAAACCAGAGGCTACGTCGACTCTGTGACGAAAGTAGTTGTAGATTCCTCGACCTACGCTATGAGGTGGAAGGTTGTAGGACGCCCCTCGATAGATCAGGGGTTCACTACACACAGGAAGCAGCCACATGGGTAGCACAGTACTTGTGGCGTGCACATTGCTTTTTTTTTAAATTAGGTTCCTCCCCACGGGAAACAAATCGTTGGCCTGAAAAATCACCAGTTCATGACACTGATGTAGGTGTGCCAAATGTAAAAACAGTTAGTTCGCCTAAACAGGTCATTCCAAAGGATTTAAATATGTTAAATCTCATGTCAGTAAATTGTCGAAGTGTCTGAAGCAAGATCCCCGAGTTATTCTCCGAAATAAACAGTAGCAATGTCAATATTGCATTAGGTTCCGAAAGCTGGTTGAAACCAGACATAAATAGCAGTGAAATTTTGAACTCGGATTGGACAATGTTCTGGAAGGATAGGATTGATGCTATGGGAGGTGGCGTGTTCATTGCAGTTAAAAGCTGTCGAAACGCAGTTAACATCGATACTGTATTGGACTGTGAAATAGTCTGGATAAAGCTGTCAATCACACAAGGATTAACCATTGTATTAGGATGTCTTTATAGGCCACTAGCATCCGCAACAAACGTCGCAGAACGTTTCAGGGAAAGTCTTGAGTACATAGGAAATAAATATCCAAATTATCCATTAGTTATAGGTGGAGACTTTAATCTGGCATCCATTGACTGGGAAAATTACACCTTTATCACAGGGGGCAGAAGCAAAGACTCGTGTGAAGTTATTCTAGGAGCGCTCTCAACATACAACCTTGTGCAGTTGGTTAGAAAACCATCTCGAGATGGGAACATATTAGCCATCTTGGTGACAAACAGACCTGGACTTTTTGAGAAAGTTAATCTAGAAGAAGGTATTAGCGACCATAATGTCGTTGTGGCTTCAATGTCAGTGGAAGTTGCAAAAAAACCAAAGAAACAGCGTAGAGTTTTCTTGTTTGGGAAAGCAAATAAAAGTGTCATTAATGAATATCTTCATAGTCAGCTCCAAGCATTCACCGCGGGACACAAAGATATTGAGCATCTTTGGCCGGAATTTGAAGGTATTGTCCACCACGTGCTAGAGAAGTATGTGTCTAGCAAAAATATAGGGGAGGGAAAGGATCCACCTTGGTACAACAAACATATTAGGAAGTTGCTGAGAAATCAGAGAATTTTGCACAGTCGTTTTAAACGTAATCACTGCCCCGCTGACAAACAGAAATTATGCGAAATGAAAGCAGCTGTCAAAAGGTCAATGAGAGATTCTTTTAACGAATTTGAAAGCAGTATTTTATCTGCACATTCTAAAAATAACCCAAACAATTTTGGTCATATGTAAAATCTATGAACGCTACAAATAATTCAATACCTTCTAATAATTTCCGGGTATGGAGCCGGGAAAGTTTCAGAAGTCAATTCAATACCTTCTCTTGCTGACAGTACGGGTAATGTAATGGATGATGATAAACAGAAGGCCGAAATTCTAAGCCTAGCTTTCAAAAACTCGTTTACGATAGAGGATCGCATCTCCACTCCCCCTTTCAATTATCGAACAACCGCAAGGATGGATGACATAGTGTTTAGTGTATCAATTAAGATCCTTAGACGCCAGGAAGGCAACTGGCCCAGACGGTATCCCCATAAGATTTTGTGTTGACTATGCTACAAATTATAGCACCATTCTTATCCATCATCTGTCATAGATCATTAGAGAAGCGGAAAGTTCCACGGGGCTGGAAGAAGGCCCGGGTAATAGCAATCTATAAAAAGGGTTGAAAGTCGGATGCACATAATTACCGGCCACTTTCACTAACATCGACTTGTTGTAGAATCATGGAACATATTTTGTGTTCAGACTTAATGACCTTCCTAGACTGTGAGAATCTCATCTGCAGAAACCAGCACGGCTTTAGGAAACAGCGATCATGCGAGACATAGCTGGCCTTTTTTGTGCGTGATATACAACAGGCTCTAGATACCGACTCCCAGGTTGATGCCATATTTCTCGACTTTCGAAAGGTGTTCAACTCAGTTCCGCACTTTCACTTGCTGCAAAAAGTGCGCGCTTACAGTCTATCCGATGACATATGAGGATGGATACAAAGTTTTCTAACAGACAGAGAGCAGTATGTCGTCCTGAACGGGGTGACTTCAACAGAAACAAGCGTAACTTCAGGTGTGCCCCAGGGCAGCGTAATAGGTCCGCTGCTTTTTACGATTTACATAAAGGATCTAGTTGATGGTATTGACAGCTGCATTAGACTGTTTGCCGATGATGCTGTAGTCTACAGGAAAGTAGTATCACACGAAAGTTGTGAACAAATCAATGAGGATTTGCAGAAAATAAATGCGAGGTGTAATGACTGGCAGTTATCTCTCAATATTAGTAAGTGTAAGCTACTGCGTATAACAAGGCGAAAATCCCCATTAATGTACAAGTACAAAATAAATGCCCTGTCTTTGGAAGCGGTAACATCCGTCAAGTATCTGGGTGTGACTATTCGTAATGATCTCAACTGGAATGATCAGATTACACAAGTAACGGCAAGGTGAACTCTAGATTGCGGTTTATTGGTAGAATCCTGAAGCGATGCAGTCCGTCAACAAAGAAAATAGCTTACAATACGCTAGTTCGTCCAGTCTTAGAGTATTGTTCGTCTGTGTGGGACCCTTACCAGTTGGGTCTGATTCAAGAGATTGACAAGGTCCAAAGAAAAGCGGCAAGATTCGTGACTGGTACATTTAGCCGTCGCGAAAGCGTTACAAATCTCAAAGAAAGTTTGAAGTGGGACACACTTGCAGATAGACGACGCGCTAAACGGAAGGAGCTGCTCACTAAATTCCGAAGTCCAATCTTCGCAGAGGATGTAGAGCATATATTATTACCACCAAGTTTCAAATCGTGCAATTACCACCATTCAAAAATTAGAGCTCGTACTGAGGCGTTCAGACAGTTGTTTTTCCCTCGCGCGATCCGTGAGTAGAACAGAGGGGGGGGGGGGGGGGGAATATGACTTTGGCGCGAATTGTGCCCTCCGCCACACACCGCTTGGTGGCTAGCGGAGTATTTATGTAGATGTAGATCTTTAATTTCCAGTACAGTCAGTATGTTAGTGCTGAATACATGGAAGGTTACTAATTGATTGTAATCAGCCAGTAACCGTGGCACTACTGACTCCCAGATACAAGTTTCAGCTTTTGTTACTTGTAGGAATACAGGAGCCAGCCACTTTTTGTATAGTTTTATTTTATTCAAGACACATTTCGGGCTTTCACTCAACTCTTAACTGGTATAATACAATTATATCTTCGTCAGGAAGTTTTTTATCTACTACAATTTGAACACGGCTGTTTTGTTCTGTAATTTGTGGCTTCCTTTTCTATTTTACATGCACAGCATAAACACTTTTAGTTTTACTCGTGCAGCACACCATTCACCATGGGTAAATGCCCAATAGGCTACTTGCCATAAAACAAAGCTGTGTAAGAAAGCGGCTGGTTGCTGTATTTCTTCAGGTAATTCAGTCCTCTGGTACCACTAACGTGGATAAATTAATGTTCAATGTACGTGCAGATGGTCATGTAGATTTAAATCGCTAGCGAATAAAATCGCTTGAACTAGCAGCTGGCGGTGTGCCTGCTGAAATATACCAGAGCTTTGGAGCACCTCTTATAAAAAAATCTACATTAGAGTTGCCATTCAGCTGTGTTCACGGCACTTGTCTAGTAGTCTACGCTAGTTCACAACAGAACAACTGGCCACCTTAGCTCAGCTTAAGATATATCTATGTAATAACTTGATCCTCATTTATCTTTGAGTCTCATTTGCCCAACACCACATCACATACTCCCATTTCACAGCAGATACTCGCTTTCTTACTTGGTCTGCATTGTCACTTTACACGTTGAATGACGTGGAACGAGACAATTTACACGTTACTAACTGAATTGATACTGAAATATAGCTGCATGTTGACTACTTAGAAAGGATTTCACGTAAAACAAAACAATAATTCATTGAACAGCACAAGTGAGTATGTTAAACTTTTACACTAAATCATCTGGAACCAGTCGAAAAAAATTCTTCTAGGGAACTGAAGGACTGGCCAGAAGGAACTTTCTCAACTTACTTTCAAATTTAGCTTCACTATTTGTCAGGCATTTAATATAGTCGCGTAAGCAGTCAAAGATTTCGATAGCAGCATTATCCACTCCATTCT
This sequence comes from Schistocerca cancellata, assembly GCF_023864275.1. NCBI lineage: Eukaryota > Metazoa > Arthropoda > Insecta > Orthoptera > Acrididae > Schistocerca > Schistocerca cancellata. The sequence continues at coordinate 97,443,019 of NC_064634.1, read as the reverse complement.
GAGCTAAAGAGTGGGAGTGTGTCAACAGTCAAGTTTGCGTTAAACTTGTAGTTCCTCCCTCCGCTTGCTCCTTTACTTCCACTCCCCCAGCCAAACCCCAAAGCCTAATGACTACTGACTGTTTCCAGGTCGGAGTGAGGCAAGTGCTTGTCAGTAAAGCAGCGTGCTGTTCATACCAACCGTAACGCACTGGAATACTTTTTTTTTTAACCACAATGTTCCAAATAAATGCTTTTTATTAACTATTATTTCTCATCTACCAGCACAAAGCGTTACTTGTCAAACTTCACATTTGTAAAACGCTTTACGTGCCATAAACTTCTCTCTACAAAAACCATGAGAGGCGACGTGCCACACACTTACCGATAATGTCTAGAGGAACGAAGATGTATTGTTTCACAGACACGTCTGCAGACAAATGCAGTCTCTAGTTCAATGTATACCCACTACATATGCCCCAGACGACCTGGCGATTCACATGCGAGCTATAAAAAAAAGAACTTTTTATTGATAGTGAGAATGAATCTGTCTAAAATGCGATTAAATGATTTTGAATTTTATTTTATCAAGATCGATTTCAAGACTTCCACCCTCATCTTCAGATGTACCCGATGCACATGCCTCAAATCAATGTGTGTTTTTTATCCTGTGAACCTGTGTGGCTACCGCCATTTGTACTGCAGTACAGTGCGCTGTCAAACCAAGGACCCACACCGCTACTCGCCAAGTGACACCGCGAATGCCCGACAGCAGAATCGTGAGTAATGCTGTGAGTCCGTGGTACCACAATGAACCATAGTGCAGGACAATTGACGACAGCAAGACAAGGTCACAAAGTAAACAAACCACACATCGATCTGATGCAGATGTAGTAGGTACATATGAAGATGAGGCTGGAAGCCTAGATATTGATCCTGTTAAAATAAAATTGAAGATCACTTAATCGCAGTTTGAGGCAAATTCATTCGTACTCTCAATTTATCTTACTACTGCGTTCCCGCGGTTCAGACAACGATGGGAAGTTTGAATAAAAAATTTATAGTTGAAAGATTTGCGCGCAAAGAATAGATAGTTAAGCAGTCACTGTTGTAAAACAGGCAGAGAAAATGGGAAACGAAGACGGAGCTAATATCTCAGGGCGTTAGAGCGACGATGGAGTCATTAGCTTAACAACTTGGGACGGTACAGTTTGCTTCGTAATGGCCTAAACATATTGGATAGCGGGCACAAAAGTAGTCGTCAACAGGCTGTACTCATTATAGAATATATTACTTCAAATCGTCTGCTGGCAAGCCTGTCAAAAATTGTAATCTCATTAGGTAAACACTTTTACCTTCCTACGAAGCTGTGGGGGAAAAAACCACAATTTAGCGTGTTGGGAGTAAACGATAAGGTAACACCAACCTAGAAAGCTGCCCATTTCATCGCTCCTGTGACTACCTTAGCATCCAAACTCATTACACATTTCTGACACAGGAACTGCTAGGCTACCAAACAGAAAAATGGTTCTGTCGGTAGAGAGACATACTTGGGGACATTAACAATATCTAGCTCTCTCCAGAAACAAAACAGAAGTGAATATGTGATAGCTGCTAATTTCCCTACTGGGTCTGAAACTGCGAACTTAAAACTGCGCTATCTTTTCAGAAATCTGGAGGCAACTGGTCGCTCCTGAATAGTCGCTGGTGGAAGCCTCCGGACAGCATAAGTCTTATAAATGCGTTCCCGCCGCGCTTTATAATCTTCATACGATGTTGTAGGCATCACGTGATCTGGCTATGTTTCTCTGGCCTTTAAGAAATCTAGCATAGGTGTAGTATGGTACATAAATCGAGCTACTCTTACAAACGCAGTATATGATGTGTTAAACAATAAGCTTGACTCAGCACTCGTGGAAGCGATCGTGCATTTGAAAAATGCCAATGGCCTAAAAGATTGACAATCATGGCAAAAAGTAAATAAAATCGTTGAATAAAAACAGATCAGCAAATAATTTTTTTTCTTTTAATTAATTCTTCGTGGCTGTCGACTCAGGAATAATGACTTTTTTTTAATTTGAAGAGATTGCTTATTATATATGCGGGCTGTAACAGGTATAGGGGCAGATATTTTTATAAGTGATACATTAATATGCACACACATCAGTGTGTTGGTTGCTTTTTTTCTGTGTCGAACAGTCTTCTCACACAAAAGTCTCATAATTTACTACTCGATGTTTTCTGTACGGCCCTAACTGCCTCATTAAGTGCCCTATGCCTGTCAGTAAAGACAAACCCTTTTGCATCCATGTTGCGTCCACACTTCAACACACGACCTGCTGCCCAGGAGAAAATAAACTTTAATAGCTTACACTTGTCACATATACTTAGAGGTAGTAACCAACCTGTAATTATTAGTCTGTAAATGAAAAATAGTGATATAATACTGTTCAGTACACTGCCGTCAGTTACCAGTAGAAATATCTGCAGTTATTCCCGTTACACCCTGTACAGTGGTCAAACATTTTATTCATTAGTCGAGGGATTTTGCATAACATGTATCAGTTGTTGTTGTGGTCTTCAGTCCTGAGACTGGTTTGTTGCAGCTCTCCATGATACCCTATCCTGTGCAAGCTTCTTCAACTCCCAGTACATACTGCAAGCTACATCCTTCTGAATCTGCTTAGTATATTCATCTCTTGGTCTCCCTCTACGAATTTTACCCTCCACGCTGCACTCCAATGCTAAATTTGTGATCTCTTGATGCCTCAGAACATGTCCTACCAACCGGTCCCTTCTACTTGTCAAGTTGTGCCACAAACTCCTCTTCTCCCCAACTCTATTCAATACCTCCTCATTAATTACGTGATCTACCCCTCTAATCTTCAGCATCTTCTTCTGTAGCGCCAGATTTTGAAATCTTCTATTCTCTTCTTGTGCAAACTATTTATCGTCCATGTATCACTTCCTGACACTTAAATTTATACCCGATGTTAACAAATTTCTCTTCTTCCTCTACTTCGACCATAATCAGTTATTTTGCTCCCCAAATAGCAAAACTCCTTTCCTACTTTAAGTGTCTCATTTCCTATTTTAATTCCCTCGGCATCACCCGGATTAATTTGACTACATTCCATTATCCTCGTTTTGCTTTTATTGATGTTCATCTTATATCCTCCTTACAAGACACTGTCCATTCCTTTGCTGTCTCTGACAGAATTACAATGTCATCGGCGAACCTCAAAGTTTTTATTTCTTCTCCATGGATTTTAATACCCACTCCGAATTTTTCTTTTGTTTCCTTCACTGCTTGCTCAATATACAGATTGAATAACATCGGGGAGAGGCTACAACCCTGCCTCACTCCCTTCCCAACCACTGCTTCCCTTTCATGCCCCTCGACTCTTATAACTGCCATATAGTATCTGTACAAACTGTAAATAGCCTTTCGCTCCCTGTATTTTACCCCTGCCACCTTCAGAATTTGAAAGAGAGTATTCCAGTCAACATTTTCAAAAGCTTTCCCTAAGTGTACAAATACTAGGAACGTATGTTTGCCTTTCCCTAATCTTTCTTCTAAGATAAGTCGTAAGGTCTGTATTGCCTCACGTGTTCCAATATTTCTACGGTATCCAAACTGATCTTCCCCGAGGTCGGATTCTAGCAGTTTTTCCATTCGTCTGTATCAGGGGGAACCCAAAATGCTCTGATTTCGGAGACTTTTCAAAGACACTTTCAGATTATTTTAGACATGGCTTCCAGTGGCTCGTTACAGAGTCGTAACGTAATTACGATTTATTCGGTTTGTTGGCCCAGTTATCTTTATTTCTGTAAAAATACTTTTAGAAAAGCGGCAAAGTACAACACAAAACACAGAGTAATGCATCAACTCTCAGATGCAAAAGTGCTGTGATGTCGTTGCCGTCACTGCAGGAGCAGCTGACACAAGCGGCGTCGTGCCACTCTTCCGTTTCACTCAAACGAGGCGCGCACTGGCCAGGTGAACCTATCCGTGCTGCTGTTAACGTACAACCAATGCTGTTGGAAAAAGACAAAAGCGATCAGTACTGAATCTAAGCTTGAGGTCGGAGAGTAAGTGGCATTACTGTTGTCAATTGCAAGTACTGCAAGCGACCAGAACATGCTTGCTTCCAAACACGACACACAGCGCCTACCGCCTGCCTTACCACTGTTGTAGAGATGTGTCCAGTGAAACACAGATGGTCCGTGTGCAGAAACGCGTTCTCGTACTTCCGAGTCCACCCCTGTGTTCTGTACTTCATCTGCCTGCTTCCTATTCACCAATGCGCTTCGTCCGCTGGAATGGCAATCTCAGCCCTATAAGCGATGATTTTCTTATTTGGTACTCTAATATTGACTTGTTTATATGATTGTTTGCAGATTATCTGTAGCGTACAAGTTCTGCTTAGGCTTCAGCTGTTGAATCGCACCTTCCATGCCACGCTGTGGCTGCTCGCACTGAGTCACCGTCCAGCACCATTGTCTCCTCCCCTATCACGCCGCCTGCGCGGGTACGAACCTAGTTATTTTGTGCACACTCTACCCGAACGGAACCGCTGTCCTACACATGGCAGTCATGTATGCTGTCCACTCTTCTACGGAGGTGCACTCAAGTGACATCTACCACACATATAAAGTATGTACGTAATACCGTCGTCGGTACAACTAACAAATTGATGAAAAATATCTGAATTCCACAGTGCACCGTATCTCCGTAAACCAATGCAACCTGTTCCCAGCTACTGTACTCCTGCCACCAACACCACTCCATAAGTACGTGTTGGAAGGGATGAGTCTCTGAGTTGGCACTGCTTGCAAACCCTTAGAGGGTGCTCTGGTCTGTTCAGTTCTTTTGTGTACCGTATGACTCTACATGTAGTATCATTCCTGTAGAGAGGCAATTCACAGAGACCGCGCGATATGGCGTGTGTTTGCGCTGTCTGTGTGTGCAGCACGTGTGTGGCGACGCTGTTATCTGGCTCGCTGAGAGCACTACTCCTGCCCGAGGGCTTCAGTAAAAACCGGGATTTCCCGGCCCCTCCCACCATCGGCAGCGATAAAGCATTCTGACCGAGCTGTTTCATCACTCACCTACAGCAGAAACTCCATCATCACGTTTCTGGGAATGCAGTAGTTTGGTCCCATAAGATATCACCACAAATTTCCAAAAAAAATTGTACGTAAGTTTTCAGATTGGCTGGATGTGGCCCACCATGGCTCCCCTCCTGTACCAGTCTATTCACCTCACAAGGGGAAGGCCTCAGACACAGCCAATCGATTCCACTCAACTCGCTTGGGTACAACCTAAAACAAAAGACTAAGGCATTATAACTCAACGTCTTCCTTTCTTCACCCTCCGTGTTTGACCAAACTACTAATTCTAAACTTTAGGGAGCGCAGTCGACTCATATTGATAGGATCGATAGATAAATGAAACTTCAGCCTTTTTCATCAACATATATGTGGTCCGCAACGCATATTTTCCTAGGAAAAAAACTTTTTCAACTGCCAGTGTCGCACCCATAAATACACGGTGGTCCATTGATAGTGATATCTCGCGTAGCAAACATTAAACGAAAAAACTACAAAGAACGAAACTCGTCTAGCTTGAAGGGGGAGGGGGGACCAGATGGCGCTATGGTTGGCCCCCTAGATGGCGCTGCCACAGGTCAAACAGATATCAACTGCGTTTTTTTAAAAGTAGGAACCCCCATTTTTATTACATATTCGTGTAGTGCGTAAAGAAATATGAATGTTTTAGTTGGACCACTTTTTTCGCTTTGTGATAGATGGCGCTGTAATAGTCACAAACGTATAAGTACGTGGTATCACGTAACATTCCGCCAGTGCGAACGGTATTTGCTTCGTGATACATTACCCGTGTTAAAATGGACCGTTTACCAATTGCGGAAAAGGTCGACATCGTGTTGATGAATGGCTGTTGTGATCAAAATGCCCAATGGGCGTGTGCTATGTATGCTGCTCGGTATCCTGGACGACATCATCCAAGTGTCCGGACCGTTCGCCGGATAGTTGCGTTATTTAAGGAAACAGGAAGTGTTCAGCCACATGTGAAACGTCAACCAAGACCTGCAACAAATGATGATGCCCAAGTAGGTATTTTAGCTGCTGTCGCAACTAATCCGCACATCAGTAGCGGACAAACTGCGCGAGAATCGGGAATCTCAAAAACATCGAATGCACCCGTACCATATTTCTATGCACCAGGAATTACAGGGCGACGACTTTGAACGTCGTGTATAGTTCTGCCACTGGGCATAAGAGAAATTACAGGACGATGAGAGATTTTTTGCACGCGTTCAATTTAACGACGAAGCGTCATTCACCAACAGCGGTAACGTAAACCGGCATAATATGCACTACTGGGCAACGGAAAATCCACGATGGCTGCGACAAGTGGAACATCAGCGACCTTGGCGGGTTAATGTACGGTGCTGCATTATGGGAGAAAGGATAATTGGCCCCCATTTTATCGATGGCAATCTAAATGGAGCAATGTATGCTGATTTCCTACGTAATGTTCTACCGATGTTACTACAAAATGTTTCACTGCCTAACAGAATGGCGATGTACTTACAACAAGATGGATGTCCGGCACATAGCTCGCGTGCGGTTGAATCGGTACTGAATAGCATATTTCATGACAGGTGGATTGGTCGTCGAAGCACCATACCATGGCCCGCACGTTCACCGGATCTGACGTCCCCGGATTTCTTTCTGTGGGGAAAGTTGAAGGATATTTGCTGTCGTGATCCACCGACAACGCCTGACAACATCCGTCAGCGCATTGTCAATGCATGTGCGAACATTACGGAAGGCGAACTACTCGCTGTTGAGAGGAATGTCGTTACACGTATTGCCAAATGCATTGAGGTTGACGGACATCGTTTTGAGCATTTATTGCATTAATGTGGTATTTACAGGTAATCACGCTGTAACAGCATGCGTTCTCAGAAATGATAAGTTCACAAAGGTCATGTACAACATTGGAACAACCGAAATAAAACGTTCCAACGTACCTACGTTCTGTATTTTAATTTGAAAAACCTACCTGTTACCAACTGTTCGCCTAAATTGTGAGCCATATGTTTGTGATTATTACAGCGCCACCTATCACAAAGCGAAAAAATCGGTCCAACTAAAACATTCATATTTCTTTATGTAGTATACGAATAGGTAATAAAAACTGGGGGTTACTATTTTAAAAAAAAAACGCAGTTGATATCCGTTTGACCTACGGCAGCGCAATCTAGCGGGCAAACCATAGCGCCATCTGGTTTCCCCCTTCATGCTAGACAAGTTTCGTTCTTTATAGTTTTCTCGTTTGACGCTTATTTCATGAGATATTTAGCCCGCTCACGATCAATGGACCACCCTGTATATGTGCTGCTAAACGAAAGCGCTGCTGGCGTACCGTCTGAGGACTTGAATTCGATTGCCAGTTATATTCTGCAGTTTTTTTTGTCATTTCTATGTTTTCAGTATCGAATCTTCTAGGAAAAGGAGGGCTAATAAGGTAAGTAAATCAATAAGGAATAATAACTAGATAGACAAGTAAATTTCACGAACAACTTTGATTGGTAATGGAATAAAATTTTAAGTCTCGCTGGGTGGAAACAATGCCGAGAAAGATTGCTGCGAGTAAGGAGGAAAAACTAACCCTTGTCGCAGTCCGTTTTTTACATAAAATAAAGCATTCGTACATGTCACGATAGCCCATTACAACGTCTTGAAAATTGTTGCCTAAAGTTTTCCCGTTGTTATATGAAGCTAATGAATAATTTGGTCCTTGGAGTATAAAAGAGGCCAAACGTTTAACCGCCTAGTTAAAAAGTGTTGACATTACTTGCTCCAATCCGGGAAATAGAAGGAATCTGGTTACATAACACGTCTTTCGAACATTTTAAAAGATATGTTCCTGACAGCAAGTTTTGTTTGATATCGGATTCACGGGGTGGACAAACTAACACCGTCATGTGTAATAGCTTGTTTATAAAAGACGGGGTTCAACAGACTTGCTACGTAAACTTGATACCGTCGAAGTGCGCATCTGTGTGCCAGTCATGTGACGTTATTTTCAACGCCAAGTTAAAAAATACTTTATTTCAAGGCATCAAAAGTGTAATCTGATTCTGGAAACCAAGCGGGAATTGCAAAACCGAGCGGATACAATAACGATTCACAGCATAGTTGACTATGACATCTCAGCATTGATTTTTCAGACAATATTAACGTATGCGAGGGGTGCATCAAAATTAATTCCCGGAAAATAAATTTTTTAAGTATAATTCGAGTTTACTTTCCTGCGAATTTTCGGAAGGAATGATGTAACTGCCTGTAGATTGCATTTGCTAGATGTTCTTGGTGCCGCAAGTATATTTCCTTTGTATGTTTATATGACAAGTACCGTCCATCTAGTTATTCGAAGCAAATTGACAACATGTAACAGACTGAATGTAAGAGGCATTTTAAAGTAACCAGAGTTCAATTCTTAATTGTTTATTAATTCTAGACGTTTGAGAAATTTATTTAGCTACATCGTTATTATTCTTTATTTCTTTACTTGCTTTATTTACTCTCCTATGCCTACCATTTCGAAATGGAAAAAGATCCAATGGAAAAAAGGTGCAGAATGCAACTGGGAATCGTATGCAGGTTATCCGCTCCGAATTCGCTAGTCCAGAGTCGCTTTTATCGAACGGTTCTTACCTTATAGGCACATAAGGGGAAGTCCTCGATTGCTAGGAAAATATGCGTTTGCGGACCATAAATGATGATGAAAAACGCTCAGTTTTTCAATTATCGGCCGATGACGTCGGTTCTGAATCGATTGCGCGTCATAAATTTCAGGGATAGTTTTCTCAAAAACAGGGGGGGGGGGGGGGGCGGAGTCAAAGTATCTCCGGCTCTTTCATTTTACGTTGTACACAAGCGACAAGTATGAACCGAATCGCTTGGCCGAATCTGAGGCCTTCTCCTTGTCAGCGTGACAGCTGCTCCCAATGTTCTCAGTTAGCTGATTTCATGTTCTAGTCTCCGGCTTCGCCTGCGGAATTTGTCTTCTGCCGCTCCCTTCATTACCGTGTTAGTTGTTCCCGGATGCTATAACAGTTGCCTTAGCACGATAGCGTTCTTCTATTTAGTGTTTCATACCTCCACAATTCTGCAGAGGACCACCTCATTTCTTATCTTATCAATCCACTTAACTTTTATCATCCTCCTGTAATACGACACCTTAAAAGTTCGATCCTCTACTTTTCCAGATTTTCCGCAGACCTCCTTTCACTGCCATACAGTGGTACTCTTCAGACTCACATTCTCAGACTTTTGTTCCTCGAATTAGGGCCGATGTTTGATAGTAGTAGACAGCTTTGGATGAAGAATGTTGCCTTCGTCTGCACTACTCGTCTTCTTAAATTCTTCTTACTTCTTCCGACTTTGCATTGATTTGCTTCCAAGGTAACAGAAATCCTTTCACATTCTCTAATGCAGGGGTGGAAAGAGTTCCTAGTATCCTGCTCCGGAAATCCCTCACTGTGACTACGTAAGGTTTGCAATCACAAAAAAACGCCATATACGTAATTAGTTCAAGTAAGTTGTTTTTAAAATATTCACTTTATTTCACAAATATAGTTACAACAATGTATTCTCAAAAGAACAAAAATCTTCAAGGGCCGTCCTTTCCTATCTGGGATCCAATCAACGACGAGAAAAAAAATTACGTGGACGAACGGTGAAGTGAGAGTCGCGATTATATCAATGGCGGGCCACATGCGTCCCTTGTCTGCAGTATGATCCCCTGTTTTGATATAAAGTCTTTCGCTAGTTTCATTTCTAGTGTTCGCCGATAATTTCGTCTTTCTTTGGTTTACTCTCAGTCCGTACTCTGTCCTCAGTGTGGCAGCTAGCTGCCTAGTGACGTGAAATTTTAGGCTGACACACATGTCGACCAGAAAGAGGGAAAGCCGTTTTCTTTGATTTATACTTGGTTTGCTTCAAGAGCGGGTTGTTATTATGTGTGTCGAAACATTTTGTTCTAATTATAGTAGCTGATCGGCTAGTAACCAACAATACGTCCGACCTGTAGTTAGGGATTTTCATTTAACTTCGTGCTTACACCATGTATTACAGCGATTACTAGTCCCATACACTGGTAGATTTCTAGCCTCGACAAGTGGTACGTCACAGACGCAGTGCGTAAGTCATTGTTCTGATACTAGACAGAGAACTGATCCGTGTTTTTTTGCTTGACAAAAATGCTTTCGAGAGTCTTTATTATACTGTCTAGACTACTATATTTTCCTTATAGAAGGCAAACGGTTTAAACTGAACGGCGTGTTCATCTTCAGGCCATAAAGTCGTTATCGCAGTAGGTCGTCAGCTCACTAAATCGCATCTTACCATACTCAGTGCAAAGGTTTACCCATTACTGAGATCGTGTGCTCCACAATTTGATAACGTTAAATTGTATGCTTTCAAAAGTCGTTCACAATAAATTTATCTCAGTACGTGGCAGTTCCAAGTACACAATATTTCCAGATTTTATTGTGCTGCGGCTTTTGCCCGACTTACCCATGGTGCTCTAGAATGACCAGTGTTAACAATCTCTTCGTACCTGCAATAAGTAAAGAACGTACTGTAGCTCGGATGCCCTGAGGTGGTTCTCAAATGCCGCAGTACCAGCGAGAACTACCCAACACACGCAAGCGGGGCATTTGCAGCGTATGTACTGGTCAAGGCACTGTTGCTGCGGTTCCTCAGCCGTCCATCACTTGATGCCGTTAACAGATCTGTACATAGTTTGCCCTCCAGCTTGAAACTTAAAAAGTCTCTGTTTTAAACTGAGACCCAGAAACATAAACTGTTAACGCTATATATGCCCAGTACACCTAAGCGTAGGAAATATCACACGATCCGTTTCGCTTCATTTAATGCACTGAAATAAAACGAAGAATACAATAATGTCTTGACAGAGACGGTAAGGTGGGCGATTGTGAAAACTCAGTCTGAAATGTCCAACTGCGCAGCGTGGTGTGAGTTTCAGGATCCTTCCCTGAGGTTCTTCCGCTATGCTTTACAAAAATGTTGCAGTCAAACGATACTTCTGTCAATGGAACAAAAAAGGCTATCGAAATGAATTGATAGCGTACTTTTACACAGTTAACGAATCAGCTTAAACGCGTGGTTAAACAGGGTACAAAAGAAACCGCCAAATTTCAGGATGAAATGTTTTTTCAGTGGGTAAAAATTGTACTTCTCACTTTCCGCGACTTTGATGTATACCAAACCAATTATATACTACTATTGCATGTAAATTCGCAATTCTGAAGTATAAAGGCGATTACAAAATATGTCAGTCTTTCAAGCACCGCACACCCATTTACTTATAAGTGTGCGACGCGTGGTCGAGAGAGAGAGAGAGAGAGAAAGTAACTGAAAGGTGGAGAGGGAATGTAGAGAAAACATTTATGGAGGTGGATTACATGCCAAGAAATAGTCATGCAAAACGGATATAACGGCGACACGAACGCAAGTCACAGCACTTATTCCGCTTCAGTAAAAGCCGTTCGGTTTATCCATTTGTGCAGTTATGTAAATGGCATGCCGAATATAAAAGGTGTAATAGCCAGTACAATTACAAGTTGAATTCTCGTAAGGTTCATTTTTTTGCACAGTATATCGATAATACTAGGAAAGTGAGTATGTAAGTCATTGAGACATTTTGGAAAAAAATAAAACTTTCAACATGTCACGGTTACCAGGAAGTATAGTATGAGTTAGTGACACCATGAATCCCTCGGATATCATAGATTGGCTGCCTTTTCGTTTTATTAAGTATTACCCGACTTATTACTCTAAGGAACTCTGGCTCCACAATTGTTCAGATATGCGATAAACCCGATATTTAAGTTATGACACGTATGGCGCACTGAAATCATACGGAAATGGAGACATAGCCGCGGCGGACCTCATATAAGGGTGAGAATCGCTTTCACCACACCTCACGATGAGCGGCCATACTGGTCTCATCTCGTCATTATGCCTTCCCTGAGACACGTGTGCCCACAGCAGAATCGCTATTTTCGAATGCACTTGCAATCCCATCTCGGATGGTGTATCTAGTCTCTTATAGCGCAGCGAATGCTACCATTCTTCCCATCTTTAGCACTGTTGACCATTTCGCAGTGACAAACATTGACGAACTTCTTCTACATCTACATCTATATCTTCACCTTCAGTAAGCCTGAGGACCATTAGGAAAAACGCCCGATGTTTAATAGGAACTCTTAAAAGAGAATACTAGCTCGAGAGGCTAATACCGAAAAAACGATTTTAAAATACGGAGATGTGTCTGTTTTACCACCCATCGAGATTATTTGTGTACAATCGAATTTTTAAGCTCAGCAAATTTACGGATTAGAGAAGCTGAGGTCGCCGAAGAAACAACAGCTTCTAACACACAGACAAATGTCACCTTCACAAAAACACGTAAGTGTTGCATTATTTGGCAAAAAGCTTAACGTTTACTTGAAACATTACTTGTTAACAGGTACAGTACATACAGAGTCGCTTTTCCCGGAAAATAAGTTGCTGCGTTTTCGAGTTTCCTTTCCTCGTTCGTCACAGAAGCGCAAACGAGAAGTTTTAATAATGGGGACAACAAATGAAATAAATTTCGTGATCCTGTCTGCTTCCAGGAACATAACTTTACTGCCTCTCGCTTTTCTCTCTCTCTCTCTCTCTCTCTCTCTGTTGGAGGCATGTATCAAAACCTAAGCACCATTGTCAACTAGCATCATTTGCTGAAAGTTTCGACCAAAGACCAGTGAAAGGCAGCATGTGACGGAAGCTTGTAGAACCTAGCTACAGTCCCGGCGTTAATGTGACCTTTTTTCCTCCCTTTTGTATCAAACACTTCTCTAACTGCTAGTGCGCTTAAAAGCACACAAGTTATCGCTAGGTGGAGGAGATGATGCAATGTGTTTTCGCATTGCTCGATAATGCCTTCAAGAGCGCGGTACACCAACGACTGGACTGTTCAGTTACACAAGAAAAATGCAATCTAGAAAGATCTCTGTCTAGATATATATCTCCAGAACAGAAACTGGCACAAGGATATCAGTCCGCCATAATTAGCCGCATATTAGCGCATTTCTGAATGGTTACCAAGTGTCATGTTCTTAGCAGACGAGATCAGCAAAATTACGCAATTGGCTTACAAAGTGTACATTATCGCTTATTGACTCGGGGCCCTTGACGTATTCCTTTCACCCAAACGAAAATGAGAAGCTGCCCTATCTTACAATTACATGGTAATAAAGTGTGCATCCGTAAGACATTTCTGTAAAATAATGGCAAAATGCTTTCTTGTGATAGCGAATAGAATCTTTCCTCTATTTATATCATTCGCTATCAAGTGGTTTGATTCGTAACACATTAGGTAACATTCCTATCTTCTATACACACACACACACACACACACACACACACACATACTTAGCCTCGTGGTGGATTACTTGCTTTTACAGCGACAACAATAACTACATATACACCTACATCTACGCTCCGCAAGCTACCTTACGGCCTGTGGCAGAGGGTACTTCTCGTACCGCTATCGTTTCCGCCCACGTTTTTGTCTGAAAGCAGGTTGGTTTTATTCAAGATTCCAGTGTACCTTATTATCCCCCACTCTTTTGGTTACAGAACCCTATTTTTAAACATGATTTCTGTTCAGTGCGACGGCCCTACATCACTGTACTGGGAGGAATTTTACGCCTGCATGGTATCGCTCTACTGGTCGACGTCGGAGCCAAAGTCTTGCAGCATTAATAAACACTCCCCCCCAGTCATCCACGCACTGGTTCCCGCGGAGTGCATCCTTCATTGAGCCAAAGAGGCGGAAGTCGGTACTTGCGGGGTCCGGACTGTAGGGTGACTGAGGAAGAACAGTCCAATGAAGTTCTGTGAGCTCCCCTTAGATGTACAGACTTGTGTGAGGCTTTGTGTTGTCACGTAGAAGGAGCAGTTAGTTTGCATTTTTGTGGCGACGAACACTCTGAAATCGTTTCTTCAGTTTTCGGAGGGGTGGCACAATACATTTCCGAGTTGCATCAGAATAACCCCTCCAGAGTCCAAGAAGACCGTCGCCATGACCTTACCAGCTAAAAATGCGGCTTTTTGAACTTTCAAATGTTTTTTATTCCACTCTTTGATCACAATATCAATTCCTTTGACGATAATCGGTTTCAGTCAGTAATGATCATCTTCAGATCTACAATATAAATATATGTACACGTAGTGGGCTGTCTGTCTTTCAACACAATACAGCATTACATATCACAATATACTATCATATAACCAGGGTTGGTTCAGATGGCTCTGAGCATTATGGGACTTAACGTCTGAGGTCATCAGTCCCCTAGAACTTAGAACTACTTAAACCTAACTAACCTAAGGACATCACACACATCCATGCCCGAGGCAGGATTCGAACCTGCGACCGGAGTGGTCCCGCGGTTCCAGACTGTAGCGCCTAGAACTGCTCGGCCACCCCGGCCAGCGAGATGATGCATTTTCCTGGTGAAAGAGCCCTATTTGCTTTCCAACATAGGTCCTTTTTCAGCCAAGGCTACTTTCAAACGCCGGCCGCGGTGGCCGTGCGGTTCTGGCGCTGCAGTCCGGAACCGCGGGACTGCTATGGTCGCAGGTTCGAATCCTGCCTCGGGCATGGGTGTGTGTGATGTCCTTAGGTTAGTTAGGTTTAAGTAGTTCTAAGTTCTAGGGGACTTATGACCTAAGATGTTGAGTCCCATAGTGTTCAGAGCCATTTGAACCATTTTTGCTACTTTCAAACGCTCCATCAATGAAGTATAATGAAGTCCTATTACGGTTCTGCTTTTTTGGAAGAAATCTATGAAGATTATTCCTTCTAAATCCCACGAAACAGTGGTCATCACCTTACTAGCTTACAAAATGGTCTTTGCTTCTTCAGTGCACTTTCACCAGCCTGTGTCCAGTGTGCTGACTGAAATTTTGAATATGGTGTGTTATCATGGATCCAGGTTACATCAACAGTCACAAATCGGCCCAAAAACTCTTGCAGATTGTGAGCAAACACCGCCAGATATTGTGATGAAATGTCGTACCGGATGCGCTTTTGATCGCCTTCGAGCAATGGCGGCACCCACTTCGCACACAGCTTCTTCAGAGCCAATTCTCCGAGCAGGATATTAAGCACTAGCTCAGTTGAGATTCCTACAGTCTCAGCGATTTCAAGAATTTTTATTCGGTAGTCTTGATTTTCCATATCATGGATTTTGCCAGTGATTTGCTTTGTGGCGTTCTCAATTGGACGGCTGGAGCGCGCTTCGTCTTCTGAGCTTGTCCGACCACATTTAAATTCATTAATCCAAAAGTAAATGGTCTTTAATGATGGTGCAGAGTTCTCGTGAACTTCATAGAATTCTGTTTCGATCTGTGCGGCAGTCTATCCCTTGAAATCGAAATGTTTAATAACAGCACGAAACTCGGTTATCTTTATTTTCAATCGCAATCGACACACTGACCACTTCAAACGTCTGTGAGCAATGAACTGTACGTTGTACATTATTGAAATCCTTGGAATAATCAAGCTTACCGACCATAAAGGCCCAACAAAAATGGTCCATTTTTTCATGGAAATTTACCAGAATTATCAAACCACCCTTGTATTTTGTGGAACTTTCGCCATTCTTTGGGTTGGATATCAGATTACCCAATGGTTGTTATAGCATTTTTTGTGAGGGCTCGCAAACCCAAGGTCCTCGGCGGTACTTTTGGGGCAGCCACCACAAATTGTATAAAGCGTGGGTAGTGAGCAGGATGTAGCTATGTCTGTTGGTCGAAAAATAATTAATGACAAGAATTACGCCAGCTAGAATGAAGAGATAACTTATCTTTATTTCTGACGAAACGTGCACCAGCAATACAAGTCCAAGTAATATCCAAGAGTAATCCGCGTACTGACAAGGGAACCTCCCCATCGCACCCCCCTCAGATTTAGTTATAAGTTGGCACAGTGGATAGGCCCTGAAAAACTGAACACAGATCAATCGAGAAAACAGGAAGAAGTTGTGTGGAATTATGATAAAATAAGCAAAATATACAAACTCAGTAGTCCATGTGTAAGATAGGCAACATCTAGGTCAATCTAAACTCAAGAGCGCCTTGGTCATGAGTCGGCTCTCAGCCGTGCTAGCGTGCGGAGCTGCTCCGCGCGCCGTCCGACGCTCCGCTCTCGGTGGTGTTTACTTCCGCGTCGCGGTGTTTGTGTCTATCGATTCCAGTACTAACGTACACCATGGCGCACTCGTACCGCCGTGCAACGATCAAAGTAACGTTTCAGGCCGAACATCCACGACCCAGAGCTTTCGAAGTCGAACAGTTTATACGTGAGGATCTACGTTTGAACCCCCAGGACGTAATCGGCATACATTTTTCCATCACTGGAAGTGTTGTCTACATTAAGATGTCGACGGAGGAAATTTGCAATGACATAATTCACCGTCATGCCACCGGACTGAAATTTAAACACTCTGATGGACATATGGGTGCTGTGACAGTCGCCCATGCTGGATTCGGTCTCCGGACATTGCGGGTGTTTGAGCTCCCGTTCGAGGTGCCTCAGGATGTGATCATTGCCGCTTTCCAACCATATGGCACCGTCTTAGGTCACGTCGCGGAGAAGTGGCAAACATTTACGACCTACCCCGTATTAAATGGCGTCCGGCAAATAAAAATTGAGCTGACGAAACATGTCCCATCGTACCTGCTGATTGGCGGTGTGAGGGCCATCGTCATGTATGATGGACAGCCACGAACGTGCGCAGGATGTGGCCAGGAGGGACATGTACGTTCCGAATGCTTACACCGCCGTTTAATACAGACGCCGTTACGTGAAGAGACCCAGGCTTCGACGGTCACGTCCTTACCCATCACCTACGCCAAGGTAGCACAGGACCCCGTCGTACCAATCTCGATTGCGCCCGCAGCTTCGTCAACGCCACCCGCCGCAGCACAACGCGCCGAGGACACAAGCACGGCGTCGCCTCCAGTGCTCGCTTCAGGACCGTCCGGTTTGCAGACCGAAACCGATGTTCCTGTTGGAACCATGGACGTCGACCTCGGTGTCATGCCGACGTCTGCCTTTGTCCAGACGGGTTCGGCGTCAGACGACGGGCGACCACATTCTGATTCAGAAGACCACATCAGGAAACAGCGGTCGCCTCGCAAACACAGGAAACGACGACGAACGCCTTCCGATGACGCCCTCTCTCAGACGGCCCCACGAGATGTCGACCTGATGTCTGACGGTGATCTCCCACATTGCGTCCAGTCACGCGATGTGGCAGCAACAGGCGCCCCTCCTGTGACGCCTACTCTCCCGGCCAGGGACGTGTCCTCGCCGTTGTCAACGAATGATGACGGCGATCCCCCTGCCACTCATGTTGCGGAATCCACAACACCCGTTCCGGAAGTACGTGACCGTCACATGTCCACGTCGTCAGCTTCCTGGGCCGATGACGTTGAAGAAGAAGCGGAACAGACTGCCAGCGTGTCTGCACAGGAGTCCACCTCGGCGACACTGGGGCTGGCACCCCGCCAGTAATTATCACCACTGCGGGACCACCGGCGGGTCTCCACCTGCCGGCTACTTCTACCGCACGTTCTGCAAATACTGGGGATGGCCGCACACAGCAATATCGTATCGCCACGATGAATCTTGCCACCATTCGTGCCCCCCATAAACTGGCCATGTTCAGAGAGACTATTTACTCTGCGGATGTGGATATAGCACTCTTACAAGAGGTGTTTGTGGCTGACTTCCTAGTTCCCACCGGATACAACGCCCATGTTTCCCCCGCATCCGATACCGGTAGCGGCGTCGCCATCCTGCTACGCGACGGCCTCCCTGCAGAGGACGTCATCTACCTCCCCACTGCGCGAGGTATGGCCCTCACACTGTTCGGCGTGCGTATTATTAATATCTACGCTCCGTCCGGCACTGGCCGCCGTCATGACCGACAAACTTTTTTTGCCGAAAGCGTCACGCCCCTTTTCACTGGTCCGCAGGACGATTTGGTACTCGGTGGGGATTTTAACTCGACACAGGAGCCCGCGGACCAACTCCCGCGACATTCCCCTTGTGCATCTCTCTCAGTGGTCATCGACCGTCTCCGACTTGTTGACACATGGCGGAAGCTCCACGAACTTCAACCGGGCTATACATTCTACACCTCTCACTCGTCAAGCCGCATAGATCGCATCTACGTTACCCGCTCCCTTGCTGATGGCACACGTCATGCGGAAATCTGGCCCTTGGCCTTTTCAGACCATGATGCGTACATCTGTGACGTCACTCTCGCCCGACAGCAAGTGTGGCATAGTCGTGGTCTGTGGAAACTCAATGTCGCTCACCTGACCTCCTCAGACTGTCGCCGTATGGTCGAAGAAGCGTGGGCACGCTGCCACCATCGTCGAGAAGCCTATGCCTCCACCTTATCATGGTGGATCTCCTGTGCAAAGCCGACCCTCCGGAAGACTCTGATGAGTTATGGGAAGGAATTAAAGGCGTGGCAAACTAATACCCTGCACTTCTACTACACCATTCTACGTGACTGTACGACGATGCCTTTCTCGCCAGCCCGGCAGTCGATGGTCCATGGCACGAAGGCGCAGATCTCCATGATCATGCGGCGTAACTTGGAAGGCACTGTAGTCCGTTCTCGAGCTTCTAATCGAATCCCTCAAGAGCGTCCGTCGATGTACCACCTCCTTCAGGAAAGACAACGACGACGACGAGCTCTGATCCAAGTCCTCACTGATGTGGAAGGGCGCCGGCACGACACCCAACAAAGCATCGGTCGTGCTCTCCATGCTCATTTTGCCGGGCTATACGCAGCCGTACCGCATTCTGCAGCACTGATCACAGAAGTCGCTCAGCTTACTACGAACACTCTTCCAGAGGATGCAGTGCACGACCTCCAAGACGACGTAACCACCGATGAAGTGCTAGACGCTATCAAGGCGGGTTCCGATAACAGATCTCCTGGACCTGACGGTATCCCCATCGAATTTTATAAAAGTTTTCACTATTTGTTGGCTTCCACGTGGACAGCAATCGCACAAGAGCTGATGTCACCGATGACAGTGGTCCCGAGCGCCTTTCTAGAAGGAATTATTATCCCCGTACATAAACCGCGTGGGTTATCGAGGGTCCAGGACTATCGACCAATTACTTTGCTCAACAGTGACATGAAAATATTCACACGGCTACTGGCATCGCGTCTCAAGAAGGTCGCACGTTACGTCACATCCTGCGACCAGCCTTCCCTAGGAGGCGACAACAACATCCGTACGGCCCTTTGCCGTTACAGAGACATGATAGCATTAGCGCATCATCAGCGTCTCCCTGGCGCCTTGGCTTCACTGGACTTTAGCCAGGCTTTCGACCGTGTTGACCACTTCTATTTACGGACAGTTCTTCAGCATATGGGTTTTCCTGGCGGTATTGTAACGGTGATTATGCGCCTGTTGAGTAGTGCAACCTCCAAAATCATGTACAATGGTCGTCTTACACCGTCCCTGGTCATCGCACGATCTGTACGACAAGGATGCCCTCTTTCCACGATTTTGTATGCTTTCGCCTTGGAACCCCTGCTCCAGGGCATGCGCCAACGTTTGGAAGGCATGGCTGTGCAAGGCCACCGTTTTTGTTGTACAGCCTACGCAGACGACATAGTACTATATCTGCGCAGTGAAGATGAAGTACGAGCAGCACTGGCATGGGTGGCGACTTACGGCGAAGCGTCGGGGAGCTGCCTCAACGTGTCAAAATCCAAGGTCCTGCTCATTGGTGAGGGCTTGCCGGAGAGATGCGCTGCCCCGCTTAGTGTCTCCGCCACCATACGGTGTCTTGGACTTGATTTCACAGCAGACCTGCGCCGCTCAGCGACTATCAATGGTAGACGCTTGCTACAGACAATCAGAGCAACTCGCGCAGATCACCGGCTACGAGCTCTCGACATTATCCAACGCGCGCAATACGTGAACATGTATCATGCTTCCGGTATACCACACGTGGCTCAAGTACTACCAGTCCCAAATCTCCTGGCGCGACGACTGTTGATGGCTTTCGGCTCCTTCGTCAGCTCGGGGATGTTATTCAAGGTGCAGTATGAATCCCTTGCACTGCCACGAGATCGTGGCGGTTTGGGACTCATCCACGTGCCGACTCGTGTCAAGGCACTATACGTCAGCTCCCAACTAAAACTTTGGCATCGTTGCCCGCAGAGCCTTACTAGCCTCCTGCTTCACAACTTTGCACCGGCCTCCTTGTCCGCCCCAGTACTGGTATCGACCATTCCAACCCCCTTTTATTACATCCAACGATTTTTCCTGGAGTTCAGTTATATCTACCGGTCCTTACCACTTACACGTTTGTACCTCACGAAAACAGTCTCCGAATTGTTACAACAGTGCCGCCCGTCCAACCCCATCGAACTTAAGTATCCACAGTACGTGTGGAGCCACATATGGAAGGCGATCCATGCGCGTTTTCTCGAATCAGACGTTCAATCAGCGTGGTACATCACCGTGAATGGCAAACAAGTTAACCGAGATCGTCTGCACCGCATCCATCTCGCCGATTCATCCCTCTGCACCCACTGTGGAGTGGATGACACGGATGTCCACCGGTTCCACTGTGGCACAGCGCTAGACGTCTGGACACTTGCGCGGCGAATTTTGGCGTTTCTTACTCGTCAGACACCGGCTCAGATCGACGTCCACATGCTTTTGCACCCCGATAAGACTTTCTACCCCTCCGCCAAAACTAACTCTGTGAATTGGATCTGTGGCCACACGATCCGCTATCTTTTTACTTCTGGCGACAAGTCTACGCTAGGATATTGGACTTATCTCAACGAACGACACTGCGTCCTGATACGCAACCCACGCTATAAACAATATTTTTCCAATTTCTTACGGAGCACTTTCGATGACCCACCTAGTAGCTGGAACGTCCAAGCCATGAGAAGCTGAAAACTGTATAAAACGAACCGACCTGAATAGATCTGCTACCCGGAACCCACGCCTACGCCAGGAGAAGACACGTTTGGACGAGCTGGCATGCTGTAGGCGGATACACTTCAGGAGCTCCTGTAAGAACTGGACTTTAACTACAAGTCGCACGACGACTTAAAACGCTTTTCCTTATTTATTCTTCATAGTTTGTTCTTAAAGGAACAAGAAATTTGATTTTGAATTTGAGAAACTTTTTTTGTTCCAAAAGATTGCTTCTTCGCCAACAAGACGAAGGAGACTCAATTTTGTTTACTGGAAGGAGAAACCAGTATAATTGGAGTCTTTGTTTTCTTTTGAAAAAAAAAAAAAATGGTCCCGTGGTTAGCGTGAGCAGCTGCGGAACGAGAGGTCCTTGGTTCAAGTATTCCCTCGAGCGAAAATTTTTTCTTTATCTTCGCAAAGTTATGATCTGTCCATTCGTTCATTGACGTCTCTGTTCACTGTAATAAGTTTAGTGTCTGTGTTTTGCGACCGCACCGCAAAACGGTGCGATTAGTAGACGAAAGGACGTCGAGATGACTGGGTGTTTGTGTTGTCCTCATCATTTTCATCATCATCCAGGAAAGTGGCGAAATTGGACTGAGCAAAGATTGGATAATTGTACGGACGCTGATAACCACGCAGTTGAGCGCCCCACAAACCAAACATCATCATCATCACGAAAGGACGTGCCTCTCCAATGGGAACCGAAAACATTTGATCGCAAGGTCATAGGTCAACCGATTCCTCCACAGGAAAACACGTCTCATATATTCTATACGACATTAGTGACGGCATGTGCGTCACATGACAGGAATATGTTGTCGACCCACCTAACTTGCACACTTGGCGAATGGGTAAAAAGATTCTTCTACCTTGCCGATTTAGGTTTTCTTGTGGATGTGATAATTACTCCCAAAAAGTGATGAAAACATAAGAGTTTGTCACATAAACTGCAACAAATGAATCCAATAGTTTCACAGTCGCTCAGTTTTCCCTGTGCTCTGTCAAAACATATGTTTTTATGTTTTCAAATTTTCCCGTGTGTAGACCGTCAAATCTGAACATGTCCTGGAATTATGGAGAGCGAATTTGATTACGTGTGAGTGAGTGAACTTTGATAATTGTCTGAAAATAAAAAAATTAACTTTTCGCTCGAAGGAAGACTTGAACCAAGGACCTTTCGTTCCACAGCTGCTCACGCTAACCACAGGACCACGGCGCTTCTGAGTTCAGTCTATCCTTGATGTTGCCTATCTTACACATGAACTACTCAGTTTGTATATTTTGCTTATTTTTTCATAGTTCCACACAACTTCTTCATGTTTTCTCGATTGGTCTGTGTTCATTTTTTCAAGGCTTATCCATTGTGGCAACTTATAACTAAATCTGAGGGGGGTGCGATGGGGAGGTTCCCTTGTGATCCTAGTCGAATACAATAGCAAATATCACACTGCAATGGCTCCGCTATAAACTCCACGAAAGACTAGAAACAGACAATCGACAATAGACTGTCCGTCTCGGGGCCAGCGCTCCTCCTTATATGCAAAAGGCAGACGGCGCTGCGGACCCGAGCTCAGCCATAGCGCGACCTCTTCCGTCGGCGGTAACGCCCTGAGACACCGACGGCCGCGACAGGAACTGTGGCCAGCGATGTCACGGTTAGGGCGCGCGTGCGCGAGTTGGTTGGTTGGTTGGGTCCGTGGATACAACAGCATTGGTTCCACAAAACCTATCACGTCGGAGTGGCCGTGACAGCGGACTGCGTGGTGTGTGTGCAGGGAGGCGGCGGCGGAGAGGACTCGAGCACAGTGTGCGGGACTTACGACGGCGAGGGCATCACGGCGGAGGGCCTGTCGTGGCGCCGACTCCACATGTCGCGCGCCAAGCTCAAGGCCACCGCCACCACCTCGGAGCTGCTCTCCGGGTTCGCCATGGTGAGTCCCGTCTGTATTTATTTATTACTTTTCATTCTTCACTCTAAGGGATACAGTGGCTGTCT
Organism: Schistocerca cancellata; assembly: GCF_023864275.1. Taxonomy (NCBI): domain Eukaryota; kingdom Metazoa; phylum Arthropoda; class Insecta; order Orthoptera; family Acrididae; genus Schistocerca; species Schistocerca cancellata. Next base: position 97,419,895 of record NC_064634.1, on the reverse strand, counting down.
GAGATCCAACCCATTAAAGAGGTTCGACTTCGTTTCTTTCCCAATCAAATACCAACTGAGCTGACAGTGGCGTACAGGGTTTCCCAATTGGAAAAATTTGGGATGAGTTTGGCCTTACAACCGTAACCACCGAGAAATGTTGGTCTGAACTGAGGAGCGGGAACTACAGTCCTGATAAAAAACACAAAGCATCGAGAAGAGGAGGAGGAAAAAAATGAAACTTCACTAGTTGTGAAGTTATGGGATATTACTTCAGTGAAATCGAATCATATTTACCAAGGATCCCACTTATCAGAATGGCACGCACCTCCTCTTGCCTCGATCCATGCGTAGATCCAGTTCAGAAGAGTTACAACATCCACCCGCGCCCGGGTTCCCGGGTTCGATTCCCAGAGGGGTCAGGGATTTTCTCTGCCTCGTGATGACTGGGTGTTGTGTGATGTCCTTAGGTTAGTTAGGTTTCAGTAGTTCTAAGTTGTAGGGGACTGATGACCATAGATGTTAAGTCCCAAAGTGCTCAGAGCCATTTGAACCAATATAACATCCACGATGTATATATTTTTTACTTATAATGTGACGAGTGGAATATGAACGTGTGGAAAGTTACGTAACTCAATAATATTCATTCAGTTATGTAATTATTTCTTAAAAAGCTGATAATTACGTAAAACAGAGACAATATTTGTCTACCATTCTTTGTTAATCTCTGTCATTCTTTTCTTTTGTTTTGTACCCTTTTGTTGTCTTCTTCTGATGTACGTCGCCGATGCAAGACGCGAATCGATTTGAGGTCTGTTGAATGAAAAACATTTAACGTAAAATTATTGTAGTTTTATGTTCATTTGCTGGTAAAAAAACAAATAGAGCGTTAAAACTATTTATCATTAATTATTGGAAAATTACTTCCTCCTTTAATTATAATTTTGTATTAATTGTTTTATCATAGCTGCAAGAAGCGCAGCCATTGTTAGTTGCGATTATATAGCAACTTCGTCTGTACTTCTGGTCGAAATATCAAGGGTTTGTGTTAAACTAATTTGCAAAACAGTATTAATAATTTTTTTGGTGGCATCAGTTTAAATGATTAATTATTTATTGAGCAAAGGAAAATCTTAATTAAAAAAGAAATCCTCTATCTTTTGTTGGCCGCCATCTTAACATTTATCTCAGCGGCAAATTTAAATTACTTGAAACTGCAAACGATATTCCGATGTGTAAGAAATAAATGTGCACCGGGGGTACTGAACTCTATTTATATAAAAAAAAAATCGAATCAGACTGCATCTTCTAAGAACAGTGCTGATGGTATTTATTGTTGAACAAGATTTCATTGCTGATGTATGGGGCCATAATTAAACTACGCACGAATCACGGAGAAAAATATTTCTGGTAGCATAAGTCAGTGTTGTGTGCGGGTGATATTCTGTGGTTCCTTTTCATGATCAATTTGCTAAGAATAATTAAATCCATCGAAGACAAAAATTATAAAAGCTCTGATGTACGATCCGTAATTTTAGTGATATGAACACAACTTACAGTCAACATTATTACACTACGTCAGGTGGAATTCGTGTGCAATTTGAACAAAATAATTATCCGGCAGAAGTTGTAGTATGAATACTACAATATACATGTGTATAATATTGTCAGTAGCATTTACAAAATCAAATCAATGCAACTGCTGAATATCAGAGTGAATTCAAACCGCAGAATACCATAGAGTATCATATCATCCATATTCATTGCATTTAGTCATGTTGGTGATACGTAAAACCGTCACAGAGTGTCATAAAACCTTTGGCCTTTGTAGTCTGTTCTGAGACCAGGTGGTCCACAACAGGTGTATGCTCCTTTATATCCTGGTCACTGACACTGGGACTGAGTTGAAGGTCCCAGTTGGTCCCACATTTTCTATCAGAGATGGGCCCGGGCGTCTTGCTAGCCACAGTGGTACTTCAGCACCACACAAACAGTTCACAGAGATACGTGTCGGCCTGTTGAAAAATGGCAACGTGGTACTGTCCACGAGGATGCAGGATGTCTGTAACCTTCCACCGTGCTGGGGGAGTTCCCTCAGTCATTACCAACCGCGATCTGAAGTCATGCCAACGGCCTTGCCGCAGTGGTAACACCGGATCACCTACATCTACATGGTTACTCTGCAATTCGCACTTAAGCGCCTGGCAGAGGGTTCATCGAACCATTTTCATACCACTTCTCTACCATTCCACTCTCGAATGGCGCGTGGGAAGAAGGAACGCCTAAATCTTTCCACTCGAGCTCTGATTCCTCTTATTTTATTATGATGATCATTTCTCCCTACGTAGGTGGGTCTCAACAAAATATTTACGCGTTCGGAAGAGAAAGTTGGTGATCGAAATTTCGTAAATAGATTTCGCCGCAAAGAAAACCGTCTTTGTTTCAGTGACTTCCACGCCAACTCGCGTATCATATCAGTGACACTCTCACCCCTGCTGCGCGATAACACGAAACGAGCTGCCCTTCTTTGCACTTTTTCAGTGTCCTACGTCAATCCTACCTGGTAAGGATCCCACACCGCGCAGCAGTATTCCAGCACAGGACGGACAAGTGTAATGTAGGCTGTCTCTCTAGTGGGTTTGTCGCATCTTCTAAGTGTTCTGCCAACAAAGCGGAGTCTTTGTTTCGGCTTCCCACAATATTATCTATGTGGTCTTTTCAATTTAAGTTGCTCGTAATTGTAATTCCTAGGAATTTAGTCGAATTGGCAGCCCTTAGATTTGTCGATTTATCCTATACCCAAAATTTATCGGATTTCTTTTAGTACCCATGTGTATGGCCTCGCACTTTTCTTTGTTTAGTGCTAATTGCTTTTCACACCATACAGAAATTATCTCTAGATCATTTTGTAGTTGGATTTGATCGTCTGATGATTTTAATAGACGGTAAATTACAGCGTCATCTGCAAACAATCTAAGGGGGCTACTCAGAATATTATATATATCAGGAACAGCAGAGGACCTGTGACACTACCTTGCGGAACGCCAGATATCACTTCTGTTCTACTCGATGATTTACTGTCCATCACTACGAACTGTGTCCTCTCTGAGAGGAAATCACGAATCCAGTCACACAACTGAGACGATACTCCGTATGCACGCAATTTGATTAATAGTCGCTTGTGAGGAACGGTATCAAAAGCCTTCTGGAAATCTAGGAATATGGAATCCATCTGAGACTCCATGTCGACAGCACTCATTACTTCATGGGAATAAAGACCTACCTGTGTTGCACAAAAACGATGTTTTCTGAATCCGTGTTGGTTATGTATCAATAAGTCATTTTCTTCAAGGTAATTCATAATGTTCGAACACAGTATATGCTCCAAAATCCTACTGCAAATTGAGGTCAGTGATATGGGTCTGTAATTCAATGGGTTACTCCTATTTCCTTTCTTGAATATTGATGTGACCTGTGCTACTTTCCAGTCTACTTTCCAGGCCTTTCGTCAAGTGAGCGGTTGTACATGATTTCTAAGAAAGGCGCTATCGTGTCTGCATTCTCTGAGAGGAACCTGATTGGTATACCTTCTGGACCGGAAGATTTGCCTTTCTTAAGTGATTTGAGTTGTTTCGCAACACCTAAGATATCTACTTTTATGTCACTCATGCTAACAGCTGTTCCGTTCCCGCCAGATCACTGACGTTAAGCGCTGTCGGACTTGGCTAGAACTCGGATGGGTGACCGTCCGGTCCGCCGAGCGCTGTTGGCAAGGGGGGTGTACTCAACGTTTGTGAGGCCAACTGGGGGAGCTACCTGACTGAGAAGCAGCGGCTCCAGTCACGAAAACTGACAACGGCCGCAGAGAGGTGTGTTGACCACACGCCCCCCCATATCCGCATCCAGTGATGCCTATCGACTGAGGATGACGCGGCGGTCGGTCAGTACCGTTAGGGTCTTCCGAGACCTGTTCGGACGGAGTTTACTTGAATCTGAAGTCACACCCAATGTCTCCCCTCTCCCAAAACATTGCAAGAATGGGACCTCTTCACCACAGTCCCCAACCATGGTCATCCACAAAAAGCAGCCGCCTATGTTGCAGCGTTAACGGCAGCCTACCTGTGGGACGGTAATTCCCTAGTATGGCTGCCGTCAGTCTCCGATCAGTGATGTGGGACAACGCAGAATGTTGCAGGAAGTCCATTACTTGTTCCCCGATGGCAGGCGCTCATGTGAAGCAGTTATGATGTGTTTGCTGCACAAGGCGGCTGTCATCCATTGTGGTGTGGTGGTCTGACGTGGTCCACCGGAACCTTGAAGGCGAGTATGCCTGCCCTTACGTTCCTATACAGTCCAACATCAGACCACTGTCACATACGAAAGACCCACAAATCTGGATATTGCAGGATTCGACCTGCCAGCCGAACAGGAACCCGTAATGAGTTCTCTTTTAAATTCTGTCAACTGCTGATAACGCCGTCTCAGATGAGTACGCGGCATTTACGTGTCCTTCACAGTGATCACTCAACATGTAATGCTGTTCGTGTGTGTGTATCCTTTTCTTTTTTTCTGTTTTTTTCTTTTTTTATAGTCGATATAACTATTTTCACGTCTTCTTCTCTTGCAGGAGAGTGAGTCATTTCTCTTAAATGTTCTGCAAAAGTGATATGTTACGAAATCGCAGTGAACACCAAGGAAAATGGGAAGCTTTCAATCGGTTTTCCACATTAGAGAAATCTTCTTGCTTTGCAAATAATGAATGTGACGTTGATCCTTAAGTACCTTTCCATTATATTATAAAACTTTCATGAACGATTTTAGATCCAAAACCTATACGTGACAACGAAAAAATTACGTAATATTCTAGGACACTCACTGAAGATGCCTTGTTAAAAAGGCGAAAAGCGTCTCGGTGCGTGACTAAAATTTAAAAAATTGTTGTGTAGCATGAAAAAGGCATGGTTATTATAAACTACCGTAATCTGTATACAGCAGCTGCGAAAAAAAAATGTGTTTGAAATCTTATGGGACTTAACTGCTAAGGGCATCAGTCCCTAAGCTTACAAACTACTTAACCTAAATTATCCTAAGGACGAGCACACACACCCATGCCCGAGGGAGGACTCGAACCTCCGCCGGGATCAGCCGCACAGTCCATGACTGCAGCGCCTTAGACCTCGCTGCGAAAATTAACGTCACAAGAAAAGTGTCCTTTTAGTTTATTTCTGGAACAGTGTTGCACGAAAATAAAAAAGTGTTGTTTTGCGAACGCCATGACGCCTCTTTTCATAGCAATCTGTATCCAGAGGGCGGGCTGAAGGCATTACGGCCGTGCTTCTCTTTACAGCTACGAAAAAAGCCATCCCAGCCTCGAAACTGTAGCTGTGCGTGTAGTCCTCACACCGGAGAGTCACAGCAGACGTTAAACACTGGTACAGAAAAAAATTACACAAACGTGACTCTGTACACTTGCCTCGGAATCATGTTAACTCCGGACGACAGTGTCAAAGAAGAAATAATAGGAGGATACAGAGAGTAAGTATGCGTTATTTTGCGCTGCTGTACATAACAAAAAGCAAACGTATACCACGAAATTCAAATTTCTTATCATACCTCATCTAACATATGGTTGTGAGACTTGGACGTTAACAAAAACAGAAGAATGAAACTATGTATATTCGTTAGGAAAATTTGGAGGACAACATTTGGACGAATTCAAGAGAAAACCGCTGTAGAATGGAAAATTTAACAAACAATGACGCCTGTGATTTGTATGGAGAGAGACAGACGCTACATTAAAAATTAAAGTGAGGAGACTTGGCTGGTTATACACGCACTTGGAGCTCCGAAACAAAGGAAAATGCACCAGGTGCATCCAGAACACCCTCAGGGAGGAAGACCTGGACCACATATCTTTGATAACATCAGAAGAGACATGAACACGTTACATGTGAGGAGTTTGGACATTAAATGTCAAGACAGAACTACCTGGCAAACCACAGTGAAACCGGCAGCAGAGAGCTTTCACAGCTTGTTAAGTTAATTAATAATTGTTATCAGTCTATCCTGTGAAAGTCTTTACTTATCAGCATTACTCCATCTACAGCAATTTCGACATACTTGAGGTGTTCAGGCCTTGGTCTCCCACTGCAAGTTTCACAAAACACACTTCCCTTCATAACCAAACTGACAATTACTTCACGCCTCCGGATGTGTCCTATCAACGTATTCTGTTATTTAGTCAAGTTGTGCCATAAATCAGTTTTCTCGCTACTGCTTTCAGAACCTTCCTCATTTGTTATCAAATCTACTCATCTAATCTTCAACATTCTTCAGTAGTACCACATTTCAAAAGTTTATGTTCTTTTCTTCTCGGCACTTTTTGTCTTCAATGTTTCACTTGCAGACAAATATTTCCAGAAAAGTTTTCCTAATACTCAAATTTGTATCGGAAAGTTAACGTATCTCTCTTCTTCAGAAACACTTTTCTTGCTATTGCAAGCCCATATTTTATATCATGTTCTGCTGTCGTTAGTAGTTTCATTGCCCGAACAACAAAACTCGCCTACCGCTTTCAGTGCCTCATTAATCTGTGGGGGCGTGCTGAAAACCACTGCCTCTGATTTTTTTTTCTCGCTTCAGTAGCTGTTGAGGTATTAACTATCATACATATTACTTGGTCGACTTTCTCGCTTGTCTCACGAGCAAATTGCAACCCCCTGCCACTAGAGGGCTCCGATGTTTTGCACTTAACATGGAGGTGTGTATCGTAACTATGTCGGTGCGTGAGAAACAGCGAACTGTAATAGATAATTTATTGAAACTCTCAGCTGCCGACAGGTGTTGTTGATATACCTCTATGGGGACAGCTGAAAATGAGTTCCCCGACCGGGACTCGAACCCGGGATCTCCTGCTTACATGGCAGACACTCTATCCATCTTTTTTTTCTCGTTTTGTTCGATATAGTTCGTTGCGTTCGGTCTGGGCGGACATCACAAGACATCCGTTCAAGTTGATCGATGATGCCTTGACTTCGTTTTTTTTTATTACAGAGAGCACGCAGCCCTCTGACCGAACACGCTGAGCTACCGTGCCGGTTTGCTTACATGGCAGACACTCTATCCATCTAAGCCACCGAGGACACAGATGAATAGCGCGACTGCAGGGACTTATCCCTTGCACGCTTCCCGTGAGACCCACATTCCCAGCTGTCCACAATCTACATACGTAATGTTCCTAATAGATATTTGCACCTTCCACTCATTACTCGCGCCCACTAAGGTGACGATTACCGTAAAAGTTCGGGCGACCTGTGCGCATTCGCACAGACGAAGCTCAATGGCCGGTTAGCCCTTAACTATATATAAAGATAGTAACTGTTCTCGAAAGAACAGATACCATTGATGACCGAGGATCTTCTCTAGAATAAATGACAATTAATTGAAACCCTCAGCTGCCGGCAGGTGTTGTTGATATACCTCGATGGGGACAGTTGAAAATGTGTGCCCCGACTTAGTGGGCGCGCGTAATGAGTGGAACGCGCAAATATCTATTAGGAACATTACGTATGTAGATTGTGGACAGCTGGGAATATGGGTCTCACGGGAAGCGTGCAAGGGATAAGTCCCTGCAGTCACGTTATTCATCTATGTCCTCGGTGGCTCAGATGGATGGAGCGTCTGCCATCTAAGCACGAAATCCCGCGTTCGAGTCCCGGTTGGGGCACACATTTTCAGCTGTCCCCATAAAGGTATATCAACAACACCTGTCGGCAGCCGAGAGTTTCAATTAATTATCATTTATTCTAGAGAAGCTGCACGGTCATTAATGGTATTTGTTCTTTCGAGAACAGTTACTATCTTCATATACTGTAATAGAGTTTCTGACCGAAGATTTCGTCCACACATGGGGCGCTCTCGCCTTCAGTTGGTTGGTTGGTTGGTTGGAGGATTAAAGGGACCAAACTGCAGAGGTCATCGGTCCCTTGTTTCATAAACACACAGAGCACAGGGAAACCATCCATTAGTCATTCGAAGCAGAAGATAAAAATTCCAGGGGAAGAAAATCCCCAAGTGTGTGTGTGGTTTGAGGTTTTCGGGCGCTAAACAGCATGGTCATCAGCGCCCAAACGCATAGAAACAGGAACACATGCAGTGAAGGGACGAAGACGGACAGCGAACAAGGAGAACGGCTAAAAGACATAGACCTGACGCAGTTACAAATCCCCAAGGTCAATAATAAAGAAACATGGTAAACGGAGCATGTGATGTAATAAAATTAAATGGACCTATAAAAGCCGCTTGCGCGAATAAAACTTAAAACCCGATCTGCCAGAGAGACATTGTCACCTAAAAGAGATGATAAATCACCCTGGAGATTAAATGCACGCCTGAGAGCGGTTAAAAGAGGACATTCCAACAACAGATGGGCCACCGTCATGGTTGCACCACAGCGACAATGAGGGGGATAACAATGCCAGACCACACACAAGCGCTGCGACATCTGCAGCAATCCGACGCGCTGTCGTCGATCACCACCCATAGAGCGCGACTTGGCACCATACCATTTTCACCTCTTTCTTAAACTTAAAGAACACCCTCGAGGACTCCACTTTGATAGTGATCAAGTGGTGCAAGCTGAAGTTGTGGCTCCGTCAACAGAGTCAAACATTCTACATTGACGATATCGACAAACTGGTCTCTCGTAGGGAGAAACGTGTTCGTCGCCAGCGCTACTATGTTGAGAAATAAATAAGTAGACATGAAGCATTAAGATGTAGGATGTTAATAAGGTTTGTTTTATTTTAAAAGCTTTAAGAGTTTTCATACGAAACATTCTACCCAGTACTTTTCAGCATGCCCTCCTCGTAATTCCCTCGGTATCACCTGGCTTAATACGAGTAATTCTCTACAGTGGTCCGCAGAAGGTGGTCTAGTAATTGTCGCTGCCTCTAGATCCCAGGATCCCGGTTTCGGTAGTCAGACGGGTCGGGAATTTTCTCCGTTCGGGGAGTGGGTGTTTGCGTGTCCTAATCACTTCATCTCATCTTCATCACAAAGAATCGCATGTCGCCAATGTGACCTACAAATAGGAAGACTTCCATCAGGTGGTCAAACAACGTGAGACGGGATGTCCAGGCCAGTAATGGCGTACAATTTGTTCATTCATTTTTCCTACAGCTGTGGGTTAATCTCCAATATACAAAATGTTTCTACTTCCCCTTGACAAATCCTACCGTCTGTGCAGATAACCATATACACTACTGGCCATTAAAATTGCTACATCAAGAACAAAAGAAGATGATAAACGGGTATTCATTGGACAAATATATTATACTAGGACTGACATGTGATTACATTTTCTCGCAATTTGGGTGCATAGATCCTGAGAATCACTACCCAGAACAACCACCTCTGGCCGTAATAACGGCCTTGATGCGCCTGGGCATTGAGTCGAACAGAGCTCGGATGGCGTGTACAGGTACAGCTGCCCATGCAGCTTCAACACGATACCACACTACATCAAGAGTAGTGACTGGCGTATTGTGACGAGCCAGTTGCTCGGCCACCATTGACCAGACGTTTTCAATTCGTGAGAGATCTGGTGAATGTGCTGGCCAGGGCAGCAGTCGAACATTTTCTGTATCCAGAAAGGCCCGTACAGGACCTGCAAAATGCGGTCGTGCATTATTCTGCTGAAATGTAGGGTTTCGCAGGGATCGAATGAAGGGTAGAGCCATGGGTCGTAACACATCTGAAATGTAACGTCCACTGTTCAAAGTGCCGCCAAGGTGAACAGGAGGTGACCGAGACGTGTAACCAATGGCACCCCATACCATCACGCCGGGTGATGGCGATGACGAATACACGCTTCCAGTGTGCGTTCACCGCGATGTCGCCAAACACGAATGCGACCATCATGATGCTGTAAACAGAACATGGATTCATCCGAAAAAATGACCTTTTGCCATTCGTGCACCCAGGTTCGTCGTTGAGTACACCATCGTAGGCGCTCCTGTCTGTGATGCAGCGTCAAGGGTAACCGCAGCCATTGTCTCCGAGCTAATAGTCCATGCCGCTGCAAACATTGTCGAACTGTTCGTGCAGATGGTTTTTGTCTTGCAAACGGCCCCATCTATTGACTCAGGGATCGAGACGTGGCTGCACGATCCGTCACAGCCATGCGGATAAGATGCCTGTCATCTCGACTGCTAGTGATACAAGGCCGTTGGGATCCTACACGGCGTTCCGTATTACCCTCCTGGACCCACCGATTGCATCTTCTGCTAACAGTCATTGGATCTGGCCAACGCGAGCAAAAATGTCGCGGTACGATAAACCGCAATCGCGATAGGCTCCAATCCGATCTTTATCAAAGTCGGAACTATGACGGTACGCATTTCTCCTCCTTACACGAGGCATCACAACTACGTTTCACCAGGCAATGTCGGTCAACTGCTGTTTGTGTATGAGAAATCAGTTGGAAACTTTCCTCATGTCAGCACGTTGTAGGTGTCGCCACCGGAGCCAACCTTGTGTGAATGCTGTGAAAAGCTAATCATTTGCATATCACAGCATTTTCTTCCTGTCGGCTAACTTTCGCGTCTGTAGCACGTCATCTTCGTGGAGTAGCAATTTTAATGGCCAATAGTGTAGTTCTGATTTCAATAAAAATCCGTCTCTGAAGAGACACGAAATTCATAAAACAATGCGCCCCATTTTTCAACGTACGCTTCAGGATAGCAATTTACTGTGCATCGGGTACTCACAGCATTCGCAACCAGCTAACTAAATGGCTGACAAAGCGCATCACTAAGGCACAAACAACAGACACGGTAGGCAGGTGTGACCGCACTATCTTCTGTTGACTATCCGTATGCGTCATAGTAATTTTCACTATACTTTCAGAACTAGTGCTTTTCGGTTACAACACCGCAACTAAAATATTTTATAAAGTAATTCCTTTTCATAAATTTTAGCTTGAAATATAACATATTGTAACTTTTTCCTATGGAGCAGTGTGGTAATCTTTCTGAGAAGCCAATGAAAGTAATCACATAGAGCAACCATTCCTCATCTTCTTGGCAATTTAATGTGAGAAGGGAAATCGACGTGGGCTAACACTGTTCCATTCTGCTCTTCTGTTTCGCCAAATAACCAGTTTTCAAGAAAACTTGATATCTCTGCTTTGGGAACCAGAGGCGAACACTTTAATTTTGGGTGTCTGTGGGAAGCGGCGTGCTCCCGCGCCTCTGGCTGCGACAGTCACTTGTCGTGAAATGACACGTTGCGCTGAGCAATCAGACGCACGCCAGCGTGTTGTCGGCAGCTAGCAGCAGCTGCATGCAGTATCCCGGCTAGCGCCGTGGGATGGGAACGGCGGGCGAGCGCCAACCGACCGCCGGCGTGTCCTGGCGCCCCCGTGACCTCACGGCAGCCGCTGCGTCAGTCACAGCGCGCCGACCACTGGCCCGTTACCCAATCAACCGCCGCGTCTCTTCCGTAGAGGTGTTGTCGTTCTCGGTCAACCTGTGAGCCGCCTACGCCTGCGTGCTTCCGTGGCCGTTGTCGTTGAAGGTGAAATCCTCTAGGTCAGGGGCGGGCAGGAATTTTGCACGTGTGCGTTGCACATGCACGTGTGCAGTTAACAGGTGTTCTGCGTGCACACAGGGGCAAGCTGGCCACCCGCTTCTCACCCCTCCCCACCATACTGTCTCTCCGCTTCTTCCCCCGTAATGCGTTTTGTTTCCTGGCCTGCTTTATTAAATGAAGGAATAAGGTTAGTAGGAGTGCTTGAAAGTAATCATGGTTTGAAAGAGTACCTATTACCTACGATACGTTTTGTTTAATTATCACAGGTGGAGTTAACAATACGTTTAATGTGTGGAACAAAATTTCTACATACAGACAAACGCAAACAGTTACGTAAATTTTCATTACTGATGTTTGCTCTTAACCGAGACTTATTAATTTTCATAACAGAAAAAAATCTCTCACAAAAGTATGTCGAGCCCAACATTGACTTTCTTCATGGCTTCACGATGGAGACGAGGAAACTCTTGCTGTGGAAAGTCGTGATAAAGATCTATTACACGTCTTGCCAAAAGGAACTTGTCTCTCAGACGAGAATTACACTGTAGATCTATTAATTCCATTTGCAAACTGAGATGAATATCATCTACAGAAACCAGATTCTCTCGAGAACTATTCAAAACCTTGGGATAAGTAAGATATATCCCCAAATCGCTTGAGAAATTCCTCTTTTATTGCACTAAGAACGGCAACATACTGAAATCTATTATAATGGCGTTCAATATTAAACTTCCGCTCACCAGCGAGAATACTGTCACATATTATACATTTCCAATTTTCACGTTTCTCCACAGAGAACAAATGATTCTCCCATTCCTTTTTAAAAGATAGCAAATCTCCAATTCTCCGTTTCCTTGATTCACTCTGCATTTTCCGGTTATTGAAATACAACGTTCACTACGTAGTGGTCGCTTCGCTTCAACGTCCGCATCTTAGCCTGGTACTACACTGCAGCAACCTGCAGGCTGTCGGCACTATCCCGTTCGACGATTGCACGCGAGCAGCACACGTGCAGCGCTGTGTGCTCATGAGCCGCGTGCAACGTTTGCCCGCCCCTGCTCTAGGTCGTCAGGCCGTGTCACGTTCCTCTTTCACTTCCTTCTTAGACGATCGACGTTTCAACCCCACTCCTCTATTCTTCTTGAGGATCTTCTGGTGTTCCTGGTCAGCTGAACACCGTCGCGTTCACTTACGAATTGCCTCGAAGAAAACGATGCACTGACAAACAGCCAACACTGTTTCGGAAAATATCGTTCTTGTCAAATACAACTAGCTCTTTACTCACAGGAAGTGTTGAGTGCTATCGACACGGGATCTCAAATTGATTGCGTATTTCTAGATTTCCCGAACGCTTTTTACACCGTTCCTCACAAGAGTTTTCCAATCAAATTGCACGCCTGTGGAATATCGCCTCAGTTGTGCGACTGGATTCACGAGTTCCTGTCGGAAAGATCACACACAGTTCGTAGAAATTGATGGGAAGTCGTAGAGTAAAACAGAACTAATATCTGGCGTTCCCCAACGAACAGTTTAAGGCCCTCTGCTGTTCCTGATCCACAGAAACGACATAGGAGACAATCTGGACTGCCCCTTACATTATTACAGATGAAATTGTCATTTACCGTTTTGTAAATTCAACAGATGATCAACAGCCATCCCAAAATGATTTAGACAAGATACCTGCATGGTGCGAAAAGTGGCATTTGACTGTAATTTGTGAATTTCGGTTACACTATAAATCACACAAAACTAAAGCCTATAAATTCAACTCAGTACAATTACGAATAACTTTCATAAAGATTATTGATTGGCGACTCCATGGAGTGTTCTGTGCACCACGACCAAATAGTGGATAGAATTGGAAGGAGAATCAGCTCAGTTTATGTGATCGCTCTAAGCTTGTTGATACTAGTACCTACCAATTATAATTGTATATTACAGCACTAAGGATGGTCACTAAGTGACCGAAAATCGATTTCGCAGATAATAAAACAAAAAAATACGACCAGTGCTGATTCTCCTTCCAATTCTTTCATAAAGATAATGTTCTTGGGGAGCAAACTGAAGAATTCGATTTATTGGCAGAATACTTAGAAAATCCAACACGTCTAGTAAACAGACTGCCTACATTACACTTCTCCACCATGTGCTGTGCAGTGTGGGATCCCCATCAGATGGTACTGACGGAGGACATAGAAAAGGTTCGAAGAAGGGCAGTTCGTTTTGTATTATCGTGACATAGGTGAGACAACGAAACGGATACTTGAATTGGGTGGCAATCATTAAAACAGACGCGTTTTTCGTTGTAGCAGGATATTCTTGTGATATTTCAATCGTCAACTTTCTCCTCCACTTGCGAAAATATTCTGTTGGTGTCCACCTACATCGGGAGAAATGAGCATCATGATAAAATAAGAGAAGTCATAGCTCGTACAGAAAGATTTAAGTGTTCGAAAGTGGAACGGTAGAGAAGTATTTTGAAAGTGGTTCAAACAATCCTCTGCCACGTACTTAATTGTAAATTGCCGAGTAATCATGTAGACGTAGATGTAAAAGGGAGATTCTTCTTGAGAAGTGAGGTTATTGGGTGAAATTCTTGCTCTCCCTCTTGGGGGGAGTGGTGGCGTACTGCTTTAATCCAAGTTACTGGGAGGCCATTCTATGGAAGAGATCTGCTCATCGACTACATACTGGGCTATTTTGTGAACTCAGGATCGTCCGCGATATTTTAATCATGGTGTGGAGAAACACAGCAGGCAATGTGGAGCTCTATGTTAGTCTAGGTCCCAGAATTAACGGAAGCCGAACTCTGTAATAGTTCTGGGTGAGGCATCGTAACTGAATAGGTACTGGAACAGGCAGAGCGAGTATGTTTATCAAAAAATATTTGTCGTGTCGCAGGAGTGGCTTCATAGGAACTGTTCTGTATTTCCCGCTCACCTTAGAAGTAAAATCTGAGAAGCGAAGAACGAATGTAATTCCAGTAGAGAAGGCGGCAACAGGCTTCCAATTTCCTGGCGTCCGCCATCAAGGAAGTAAACACCCAGCTACGGTGCGTGAAGAATACAAACCACTCTGAGATCGCCACACCGGCTGCACGACAGTAATATTTTGATAAACATTCCCCCCTCTCCCGCTCTGCCTCTTTCGCTGTATACCCAGTGACGTTGCCGCACCAATAGGCTACCGGAAGAATATTGTCCTATAGGCCAACTTCTTTGAAAACAAGGGCGGGAAAATTTGCTATAGACTAATAACTGAACGTGTCGTAGGTCTTTGACAGTGTTCAGCGAACCGCGAGCATCACAAGATCATCTTGCGTGATGATAAATGCGACATCCAACTAGCAATTATTATCTTTCGCAACGAGCTCACAACGCAGAACGTACTCTCGGACATAAACTCGGAACTACATTATTACTTGTACTAAAATACCAATCTGTCTACCGTCTTGTAATGATTATTCTGTTTATGGACACTTCCATCACTACTGTTAGGAATTCTCCCTTAAATATTTTTCCAACTCGACACAGCGATAATATGTAAGTGATGAGACTTCGCATGCGTCACAGAATAACGAATCTTTGTTAGTAGCAAAATCTTTAGCTTTTCCGTAAATAATTCAAATA
Organism: Schistocerca cancellata; assembly: GCF_023864275.1. Classification (NCBI taxonomy): domain Eukaryota; kingdom Metazoa; phylum Arthropoda; class Insecta; order Orthoptera; family Acrididae; genus Schistocerca; species Schistocerca cancellata. The sequence goes on along the minus strand of NC_064634.1, from coordinate 97,404,695 downwards.
TTTCAATTAAACTTATTCATCATTTAGAAAACTTTTTCCCTTAATTGAAATCTTTTCTTTAACACTGAGAAGATCTACTTTCAGTAGCTTATTTATAATTTCATTCGTTCAAGAACCTTTTACCAAACACGTTTAAAAAAAACACCACATTATACGTGATATCGACTCCACTGTATCAATATCTCTGAATTACACTCTTTTATACTTCCGAAAATGATATAGATATATCCACACTAGATACAAATTAAATAAACTGGGAAGTTTCCTTTAACCCCAATGAAATTGGATTTATTTTCCTTCTATGTATCTCAATACCCGTTGGTTATCACCAGTGAACGAGTGCCAGCAAGTATATTATCAGTCCCCACAATACGGAAACAAGTCATAAAAAAATCAAACAAAAATCCTAAATGTCACCGCCACTTTTCAACTAACCTTAAGTTACAATTTAAAAGCAAATCTTGACCTCTTCAGGCGTTGACCACACGCGACCCGCTAAGTTCCCTAACATTTAAATCGGCCACTCGTCACCTTGAATCAAGTTTTGGTTTAGCTACGTGTAGCTCGTTAAATGGTTCCTTCAATTTACCATCGCTTGTCTACTCAGTGATAAGTGCACACCATCACCGTATAGTGAAACAGTTCGTCGTTCTATGAGCCAATTCGCTGCCTGCTGCAAGCTAGTGGTCTTGAAAATACAGCTACCAACACGTGTTCGAGGCTTTCTCTTCTCGATACACACACGCACAGTACCCAAACCACCTCAATAAAAACGACAGGCAACCCAATTACCTCTGGGCGCGTCGCGTCCACTCCATACAATGCAGACGGGATATCAGTCACACCGATTCCACAAAACTCAACACCTAACAAATCAACCTCTCAATTAAATCAGGCTCACGCGGGACTCACCCCAGCAAATTTAATGAACGAAACTGTTCCCACAACTATAATCAACAAAATTCCGTGCACTATCCCAAGACTTAGGTGTCAACTGAGTAGCCTCACTACGCCACGTAGTGAAACGCTATAAGATCAGACCTGATATACACCACTACCACCACTTGGTCGGTGAGAGGTCTATCCGGGAACTAACTAACCCTTTTCGTTGTACAATAGGAACCATTTAAAACGAACAAACACGCAACGCCACGCCAACTTTTAACAATTAATGTAATAATCATCGATGCTGTCGATTCTTCGCAATAGCGGCTGGCTGCTGCGCGTCGCCCAGGCAGCATCTCTGGACGCAGCGAGGGCGATATGGTATATCGCTGCAGTCGCGCATGCTCGCCATCTGCTATTCCGTAGACGCTTTCATATCATCTAGAACGCAATTTGATTTTGGTTTTACCACATCATACACGTATATTACCGTGACCACCAGGAGTTATCATTGATTTATCACGCAGGACGCTCAGCACCAGTAAGGGCGAACGTACCCCGTGCGTTTTGACACAGCACACTGTGCGACGGAGATGGGAACTCGTTGCCACCACGACGGGAGCCCGCCTAGCAGACAGACAAAACCTCTGCTGTGCTGTTCCGCCGCTACTGTCCCCACAACAAACCGTTACTTGAGTCTACTTTACATTTCTCATTCCGCTACACAAGTACACTGGTATCTCACATCAAGAAAGTTATAAATCTTAACGTAAGATTTCGAAAATTGTCGCCTTTTAAGCAACCGATATTTTAAAAAAATTAACGTTTATTAAAAAATAAGGAGCTTATTTGAAGGAATGCCGCTCACTAACCTCAAAAGATAGAAATACAAGTCCAGTCCTCCTAGACACAGGAAAGTTGGAAGGTTAGAACAGTCCACGTAGAAGTTCAATTCAGAATCGCACTGACATCGTTGCTCATTTTTATAGGATGGGCAGACACCGTCTAGCAAAATTTAAACCCACAGTTAAAGCGCAATTGGCATTTCACTAACAATTCCACAAAAGCCACCTCGTTATGATAAGGTACATGATTGGCATAGAAAAATCGTAGAAAAAGGTTACATCTGGAAGCAGAAAAGCTCGGTCCGTCAATGAGGTTCGGATGAAAATGTCGATCCGCGCAACTTACGAAAGGGGCCCTGCGAAATCCACGACATGAACACGCAACGAACTTAAAATCTCTCAACCAACACTATGGCGAGTTCTGAAACAGGCTGTACACACTGCAGATATTGCAAGCATTGCAGCCTGATGACCAAACCAAAAGGTACAAATCTTGCACTGCAACTCTAGAGAATGTGGAAAAGAACATTGCTTCTGGAAGACGATTTTTTTTTTCACGATGAATCCACTTTTCATCTTTCTGATATTGTTGATCGCCATAGTGTTAAATTTTGAGCGAGTGAAAATCCTATGACGATGGTTCAACAAGAAAGAGACACGCCGAGGATTAATGCCTTCTGTACTGTTCCTGGGAACAAAGTTTATGGAACACTTTTTTAAATTGAGAACACTGTTCCAGAAATCTCATATCCAGACGTGTTAGAAAAATGCCTATTTCCCCAACATCAAAAGTGATTCACGTAACCTCATCTTCCTGCAAGACAACACTGCGCTTCTCCACACGCCCGTCGGTTCCGGAATAAGATCGTTTCAGGACGATTGACTGGAAGAGGGGGAACAAATGATGAGTTTCATCGTCCGTGGCCTCCCACGTGACCAGAAGTTACTCCCTCTGATTTTTATACATGAGGGTTCCCAAGACCTGCGACGTCGAATTGCTGGAACAGTGACTTCGATACCTAGAGACGAACTGACTCGTGTGGCAAGAAGTAAGCTACCGTTCTGATGTCATTTAACATAAGCCGCGCGGGGTGACTGCGCGGTCTTGGGCGCCTTGTCACAGACCGCGTGCCTCCCCCCGACGGAGGTTCGAGTCCTCCCTCGAGCATCAGTGTGTGTGTTACCCTTAGCAAAAGTTAGCTTAAGTTAGATTAAGTAGTGCGTAAGCTTAGGGACCGATGACCTCAGCAGTTTGGTCCCATAAGACCTTACCACAAATTTCAAATTTCATTTAACATATGGTGTTAACACTGACTACATATCCTACTGGCCATTAAAACTGCTACACCAAGAAGAAATGCAGATGTTAAAAGGGTATTCGTTGGACAAATATATTATACTAGAACTGAGATGTGATTATATTTTCACTCAATTTGGATGCATAGATCGTGAGGAATCTGTACCCAGAACAACCACCTATGGCCGTAATAACGGCCTTGATACGCCTGGGCATTGAGTCAAACAGAGCTTGGATGGCGTGTACAGGTACAGCTGCCCATGCACCTTCAACACGATGCCACACTTCATCAAGAGTAGTGACTGGGGTATTGTGACGAGCCAGTTGCTCGGCCATCATTGACCAGACGTTTTCAGTTCGTGAGAGATCTGGAGAATGTGCTGGCCAGGGCAGCAGTTGAACAGTTTCTGTATCCAGAAAGGCCCTTTCAGGACCTGCATCATGCGGTCGTGCATTATCCTGCTGAAATGTAGGGTTTCGCAGGGATCGAATGAAGGGTAGAGCCACGGGTCGTAACACATCTGAAATGTAACGTCCACTGTTCAAAGTGCCGTCAATGCGAACAAGAGGTGACCGAGACGTGTAACCAATGGCACCCCATTCAATAACGCCGAGTGATACGCCAGTATGACGATGACGAATACAAGCTTCCAATGTGCGTTCACCGCGATTTCACCAAACACGGATGCGACCATAATGATCATGTAAACAGAACCTGGATTAATCCGAAAAAATGACGTTTTGCCATTCGTGCACCCAGGTTCGTCGTTGAGTACACCATCGTAGGCGCTCCTGACTGTGATGCAGCGTCAAGGGTAACCGCAGCTATGGTCTCCGAGCTGATAATCCATGCTGCTGCAAACGTCATCGAACTGTTCGTGCAAATGGTTGTTGTCTTGCAAACATCCCCATCTGTTGACTCAGGGATCGAGACGTGGCTGCACGATCCGTTACAGCCATGCGGATAAGATGCCTGTCATCTCCACTGCTAGTGATACAAGGCCGTTGGGATCCAGCACGACGTTCTGTATTACCCTCCTGAACCCACCGATTCCGTATTCTGCTAACAGTCATTGGATCTCGACCAACGCGAGCAGCAATGCCGCGATACGATAAACCGCAATCGCGATAGGCTCCAACCCGACCTTTACAAAGTCGGAAACGTGATGGCACGCATTTCTCCTCCTTACGCGAGGCATCACAACAACGTTTTACCAGGCAACGCCGGTCAACTGCTATTTGTGTATGAGAAATCGGTTGCAAACTTTCCTCATGTCAGCCTGTTGCAGGTGTCTCCACCGGCGCCAACCATGTGAGAATGCTCTGAAAAGCTAATTATTTGCATATCACAGCATCTTCTTCCTGTCGGTTAAATTTCGCATCCGTAGCACGTAATCTTCATGGTGTAGCAATTTTAATGGCCAGTAGTGTAGCCGTTTGTGAGAAATTTTGAAATCTGCTCCTTCTTTTGAGTCACCCTGTACTTGATTAACTGCAGCGCTATGTCTCCACGGAAAACTGACGTACGACATAGACGTCTCTCTTATATAGTCGGACACAGAACAAAATGTCTTTATACAGGAGCCTAGCGGATTTCTAGAGACGTGTCTGTTTTGGGGCCACAGGTGGCGATGGTGGAGCTGCAGATCAACGAGCCGACCAAGGTGCCCGAGTGGCTGTTCGTCATGTTCTCGGTGTGCACCACGGTGCTGGTGGCTGTGCACATCTTCGCGCTCATGATCTCCACCTACCTGCTGCCCAACATCGACGCCGTCAGTAAACTGCAGGTGCGTGCCGCGTCGCGCGCCACAGGCGCAAGTCCTACACTGCTACACTATGACGTCGCTCCTGTCTGAGGCCAACACGCTTGACACAAGAGTTGCCAGTGACTCATAACTTCACTGGCAGGAATTAAAATATTAGATTTATTCAAAATTTTATACGCAATAATTTTGCTAGTAATGAAAGAAGGTAGAAAAAATTCACGTAGTGGCACTGAAAGTGATGAAGGTATACAGTTGTTTCTGTTTAGTATTGTTGCTACTTGTGATGACATAAGTCGTTCAGAAATGCACCATTTGGTACTGTTTGTTGTTCACTACTGCCCCCCACCCTACGGTTTGTTAAGGTAAAAAAGCAATCACTCACAATAAATCGGAACTACTCTGAATGTTACGTACTGAGAGAGAGGGACAAATTTTCAACGACCTTTGCACATAGACTGTGTACCTCAACAATTATAACTTATTTCCCCACCTCCTCTGTAGATTCTGGCATCAGCTTCATCTTTTTGTGAGCCTGTTAACTACTCGAGCCGGCCGGAGTGGCCGAGCGATTCTAGGCGCTACAGTCTGGAACCGCGCGACCGCTACGGTCGCAAGTTCGAATCCTGCCTCGGGCATGGATGTGTGTGACGACCTTAGGTTAGTTAGGTTTAAGTAGTTCTAAGTTCTAGGGGACTGATGACCACAGCAGTTAAGTCCCATAGTGCTCAGAGCCATTTTGTAACTACTCGAAAACAAACAAACTTAGTATCTGAAAAACTGTGGCTTTTATGACCGCGTCTCCGCCACAGCCCGCTGACACTTCATATCTAGCGCCATATACCGACCGTGTCAGTAAGGAAAGGACAGAATTAAAGAGGTGATAGTGTGAAGACAAAATTTTGGGTTAAGAAAAGCTGCACTCTCGACAGAAAAACTCAGGGACTGTGCAATGGTGGTAAAAAAATAGCAAGTGGAGATGCACATACCTTTTACGGAAAATAATGGGTTTCCATCTTGTCTACATTACTGCATTACAAAGTTTTAGTAGATTGCTCTTGCTACTCCACTGTGTTACCACGAAAGCTTATACGTCGCACAGTGTGCAGGTGTGCAGTAAGACAACTGGCACAGCAGCTAACGCAGGAACAATCTACATACATCATACTTTCAGATCCACAGACAAGGAGGTGTAGTATTCCAGACTCTCCATCACAATTAGCTGGAAGCTGCTATTTTCCCCTAGCCAGCGTCCCCCTACCCCGCTCATGAGACAATCATAACCAGTCAGTCAACAGAACAGTGGACATGATTTACGCTTCATAATCTCTCTGCCAGTTCTAGATTGAAAAGGTAATTTTATCATCAAATAACATCTTTTCTCTCTGCTAATACGCTTTGTCATGGACAGAACATGCTCGAAACGGGCAGCAGTGCGTTTAATTGATCAGAATATAGGTGTAAGTGGAATTTAATGAGAGATTAAAACTGTACAAGGACTGGGACTCGAACCCGGGATCTTTGCCTATTTCCGTCAGTGCTGTTACCAAAGGTGCTATCCAAAGACGACTTACATCCCGTCCTCACTGCTTCAATACTGCCAGTACATCATTCTTGAAAGTATGAAAGGGAAAGTGGGCTTTAATATCCACTTGACAAGTTCGTTTAGAGAGGGGACAGGGAAGGAAATTATCCACGTCTTTTAAAAGAACCACCCCGGTATTTACCTTAAGCGATTTTTGGAGCTAAAGCAAAATCTCACTCTTGAGAGGTAGTCGCGGATTCGAACTGCCCACTTCCCGAACACTAGTCCTTTGTCGTAACCACTGCGCCACCTACCTCGGTCTTCATACTACAAGTATAAAGTGCGTGGCGGCGGTGTAGCACAAGTAATTATTTCACACAGTCACGGTTTCTACTCCTAAGCTGTCCTCACATGGTGCGAGTTAGCTACCGTCGACGTGGAGCTGTAAGAGTTTTGTGGTGTCAGTACCCGTCATTTCACGTTTAGGAGCCATTGCCTCAGTTGGAATATTTGCAATATTTGCAATATTTCGCCAATGTGGTATTAAAACTAGAACCAACTATACGCAAGAGCGCTGGCTACGTCACAAGCAGAACTTCCTAGACGCCATTCTGTATTTGTCTTTTTCAGCTGAAGCGCATATTAGTGGTTTTATATAATAACTTATACCCCATAGATATATGCTGTTTCTAAGCCCCAGCACATTCAGAATCACTCAGAAACGCGTCGTTATTGGTACGTTTTGCTGTAGTAAAATGACAGGAAACGTCATATTGGAGGTTAAAGGATGTTCTCATTTATTTATTTATTTTCGTGTTATAAATCGCGAGTTATGAAAGTACGCTGTTTTAAGGCAACGGCACACTGAACATTCGTCAAAAACGTGTCGTTCTTTGTAGGATCTGTTGTAATTGTCAGTTAATCACGTATCGGCTATTGAATCCTTCAGAAGATCGTAACATAAAATGCTAGGTCGCTTGTTGTACAAGTCTAGGGAGACATAGTTGGTAGAAGCGCCGAGTTACGAAACAATGTGTGGAGGGTTCGCGTATTGCTATATCCGACTATTCTTTTTCTCCTTCGCGTTTTCTAAGAGGTGTCGACCTTTCTGATGTAATTAATATAAATCTTTGTGTAATAGTCAAGGTTATGTAAATATAAGTGCACCCTCCCTCGTGAGTGAGTATCTTAGATTTTGTGAAGTTTTCTAAGCTTATGTCCTTACTGATTGGGCATGTAACTTTCCGTTTTGTCTTATGATATATTCATGGATATTGAAGTTTTTATCTGTGTGTACTGCAGACAGGACAACATGACTAGCATAGGGACAATGGAGGAATTGTGCTTTTTAATAGAGCCAGCGAAGGAATTTTAGACGCGTCCATTTTCGTAAACAAAGCGTGTGGTTAGCAAGCCGGATACAGCAACAGCTACCGCTGGAGACGCAAGAGTCGCAAATCACGTTAGCTAGCACGTCCCATGTGACGTGGACGCTGTGTGTGTCGAGATGATGGACGTCTCGTCCGCTTCCACATCAGTGTTAGCTGCCTCGTGCGGTGTGGGCCCGGGTTTAAGCACTATGGCCGTAATCTCGTGGTGGAGTGGTGAAGACGAATATTTCAAATGGCTCTGAGCACTATGGGACTTAACATCTGAGGTCATCAGTCCCCTAGAACTTAGAGCTACTTAAACCTAACTAACCTAAAGACATCACACACATCCATGCCCGAGGCAGGATTCGAACTTGCGACCGTAGCAGTCACGTGGTTCCAGACTGAAGCGCCTAGAACTGCTCGGCCACTGCGGCTGGCGACGAATAGTTGGTGACTTCCTGCACGTGTTGCTGTGAGTATGAAGTTAATCCGCACGCGGCGAGTGTAACTGTAGTTTGTGCCTTGCACAAAAAAATCTAGACCTCTTCACCTCCTCGCAGGATAGGTTCGTGTCCTGAACCTATGACGGCAATGGCTCTGTTGTTAAGTGTGACGTGCAAGGTATGGGGAATCAGCTTCGTAGGTGCTCAACACAAAATGTAATAAGAAAACAAAGAAATTTATCAGCACATTTGGCAGCAGAAGTACAATGGACCTGAACTTGTCAGAACCGTTAATGATAACACTTAGAGTAAAAGTGAATTTGTCGTCAATCAGAAGGTTTATTGGACCAACACACTGCTTTCCTAGGCACTGTCCTGTTGGAGGTGGTATGCCATGGCCTTCCTCCGAGCTTTGAGCTGACATACCCGGCGTGTAATAGCGGGAACGGCAGTTAGCGTGTAGGTCGAACAACACTGCTACTCGACGCTTTTCATTTTAATAAACATTTCCAGAATTGAAAGAAGTGAAGAAGTGATAAGTGACGGTTAAAAATTCTATGACTGACCGGAATTCGAACCCCCAGACCTTTGAAACCGAAATCTGGCTTTTTGTCTCTGAGCCACCGACCCAGGTAGAAATGGTTAGCAAGCAGCAGGCACCTACCCCCAAAAAACTCACACATGTTTTATGGAATACACCGAAAAATCTTGACTTTTCAACAACTAGTAACTCACAGCGCAATTTACCAAGGGCCTAAAGAATACTGAGAGTAATTTAGCGCTGAAGTTAGCCAATCGGGGCGACGCGCGCGCATATTAAAGTTTCAGCTAACCACAGAAAGCGCTCATTGGGTAACACCGCCTCTGGCAGGCCGCTTGGATGTCAGCACGCGACGTCCTGATTGGCTAACTTCTATGCTAAATAACTCGGAAACGGCGCAAAGTATCGAATTTTTTTCTTTACATTTACGTCTCCGTACAGTCTGCCCTGCAATATCCCTACAACCGTCTCAGACATTTTCTAACCACTCTGTATATGTAAAATTGCATTGAACTGACCAACTAAAGTTTTATAATTGCATAATAAAGCATTTTTATTGAATTCCTTCACATAAAAGGATTCCGCATGCACCACCCGTTCATTCCTCCAAGCTACCAATTTGAGACGTATATTTTAATCAGAGAATCAGTCCCTCACCTCATGTTTTCAAATAGAGTACTGCAGTTTGTACACCGGAGCTTCTGACCTGGTTATCGTCCAGGTGGTGAAGCATTCTCTTGAATTTACTACAAAAAAAGGCCTGAGATATTTTAAATGAAAAATTTTCCCAGTAAGCCACGGCAAATCTCTCTCTCTTTCTGAGCCTTATCCCACGGTCACGCAGGGTCGGCCATGGTTAATCGGATGTGGCGTGTTGAGTTTAAGGGGGGGCTGGATGCCCTTCCTGTCGCCACCCAATACCCCCCAGGAAGGAATTAGTGTGCTCCAGCTGTCTGTGTCTAGTGTAACCCATGGAATAGCGCGAACGTGTTGCAAATGTCTGCGAGTCGTGTAACTGAGGCACTCCTATTTTTTATTCATTATTAAACCTACTCCTGCATTACCCCTATTTGATTTTGTATTTATAACCCTGTATTCACCTGACCAAAATTCTTGTTTCTCCAGCCACCGAACTTCACTAATTCCCACTATATCTGACTTAAACCTATCCATTTCCCTTTTTAAATTTTCTAACCTACCTGCCCGCTTAAGGGATCTGATATTCCACGCTCCGATCCGTAGAACGCCAGTTTTCTTTCTCCTGAGAACGACGTCCTCTTGACTAGTCCCCGCTCGGAGATCCAAATGGGGACTATTTTACCTCTGGAATATTTTACCCAAGAGGGCGCCATCATCATTTAACCATACAGTAAAGCTGCATGCCCTCGGGAAAAATTATGGCCGTAGTTTCCCCTTGCTTTCAGCCGTTCGCAGTACCAGAACAGCAAGGACGTTTTGGTTATTGTTACAAGGTCAGATCAGTCAATCATCCAGACTGTTTCCCCTGCAACTACTGAAAAGGCTGCTGCCCCTCTTCAGGAACCACACGTTTGTCTGGCCTCTCAACAGATACCCCTCCGCTGTGGTTGCACCTACAGTATGGCTATCTGTATCGTTGAGGCACGCAAGCCTCCCCACCAACGGCAAGGTCCATGGTTCATGGGGGGGAGTGCAACCATATCGACAGCAAATTGGCGAGGCATTCGTTTTCATGGACGACAGTTCGCGCCCCCATCGTGCACATCTCGTGAATGACTTCCTTCGGAGTAATGACATCGCTCGACTAGAGTGGCCAGCATGTTCTCCAGACATGAACCCTATCGAACATGCCTGGTATAGACTGAAAAGGGCTGTTTATGGGCGACGTGACCCACCAACCACTCTGAGGGATCTACGCCGAATCGCCATTGAGGAGTGGGACAATCTGGACGAACAGTGCCTTGATGAACTTGTGGATAATATGCCATTATGAATACAGGCATGCTTCAGTGCAAGAGGACATGCTACAGGATATTAGATGTACCGGTTAAAAAGATATAGCCTATGTCTGTCTGGATGTTTGAGTGTTGCATAAAAATTTGAAGTAATTTGGTCAAGAACTTTTCAAGATTTTTGGTAACAACATTTCCCACTTATGTAGTATATATACTCATACATCACATATATTTAAAAATGTGTGGTCTATGTCTGTTCAAACGTTTATTAGAGTGTCACATAAAAGTTTTCAGTAAATTGATTAGGAATATTTCGAGTTTTTGCTAATTATATTTCCCCTTTATATAGTGTAAACATTTATATACCCTGTATATAATGAAGATGTAGCAAATTTCCATCCGAACATTTATTAGAGCATTGTGAAAGAAGTTGTCGAGATTTTTGGTAATAATGTTAAACTACACTCCTGGAAATTGAAATAAGAACACCGTGAATTCATTGTCCCAGGAAGGGGAAACTTTATTGACACATTCCTGGGGTCAGATACATCACATGATCACACTGACAGAACCACAGGCACATAGACACAGGCAACAGAGCATGCACAATGTCGGCACTAGTACAGTGTATATCCACCTTTCGCAGCAATGCAGGCTGCTATTCTCCCATGGAGACGATCGTAGAGATGCTGGATGTAGTCCTGTGGAACGGCTTGCCTTGCCATTTCCACCTGGCGCCTCAGTTGGACCAGCGTTCGTGCTGGACGTGCAGACCGCGTGAGACGACGCTTCATCCAGTCCCAAACATGCTCACTGGGGGACAGATCCGGAGATCTTGCTGGCCAGGGTAGTTGACTTACACCTTCTAGAGCACGTTGGGTGGCACGGGATACATGCGGACGTGCATTGTCCTGTTGGAACAGCAAGTCCCCTTGCCGGTCTAGGAATGGTAGAACGATGGGTTCGATGACGGTTTGGATGTACCGTGCACTATTCAGTGTCCCCTCGACGATCACCAGTGGTGTACGGCCAGTGTAGGAGATCGCTCCCCACACCATGATGCCGGTTGTTGGCCCTGTGTGCCTCGGTCGTATTCAGTCCTGATTGTGGCGCTCACCTGCACGGCGCCAAACACGCATACGACCATCATTGGCACCAAGGCAGAAGCGACTCTCATCGCTGAAGACGACACGTCTCCATTCGTCGCTCCATTCACGCCTGTCGCGACACCACTGGAGGCGGGCTGCACGATGTTGGGGCGTGAGCGGAAGACGGCCTAACAGTGTGCGGGACCGTAGCCCAGCTTCATGGAGACGGTTGCGAATGGTCCTCGCCGATACCCCAGGAGCAACAGTGTCCCTAATTTGCTGGGAAGTGGCGGTGCGGTCCCCTACGGCACTGCGTAGGATCCTACGGTCTTGGCGTGCATCCGTGCGTCGCTGCGGTCTGGTCCCAGGTCAACGGGCTCGTGCACCTTCCGCCGACCACTGGCGACAACATCGATGTACTGTGGAGACCTCACGCCCCACGTGTTGAGCAATTCGGCGGTACGTCCACCCGGCCTCCCGCATGCCCACTATACGCCCTCGCTCAAAGTCCGTCAACTGCACATACGGTTCACGTCCACGCTGTCGCGGCATGCTACCAGTGTTAAAGACTGCGATGGAGCTCCGTATGCCACGGCAAACTGGCTGACACTGACGGCGGCGGTGCACAAATGCTGCGCAGCTAGCGCCATTCGACGGCCAACACCGCGGTTCCTGGTGTGTCCGCTGTGCCGTGCGTGTGATCATTGCTTGTACAGCCCTCTCGCAGTGTCCGGAGCAAGTATGGTGGGTCTGACACACCGGTGTCAATGTGTTCTTTTTTCCATTTCCAGGAGTGTATGATGGTTCAAATGGCTCTGAGCACTATGGGACTTAACATCTGAGGTCATCAGTCCCCTATAACTTAGAACTACTTAAACATAACTAACCTAAGGACATCACACATATCCATGCCCGAGGCAGGATTCGAATCTCCGCAGTAGCGGTCGCGCGGTTCCAGACTGAATGTTAAACTATTACTTGTCTTTATGTAGTAGTATAGCTGACACACATTGTGAACTATTTTTAGTTCCAGCCGCCAGATTTATTGTGTACTGGGTTTAAAGAGAGGACGTCAGTTGCAGACAATGAGGTGTGCTGTGGGTGTTGCCTACAGGTGCAGGAGCTGGTGGGCGAGTCCCCGCACGAGCGCATGCGCGGCTTCATCGAGCTGGCGTGGGCCTTCTCCACGGTGCTGGGGCTCTTCCTGTTCCTGGTCGAGGTGGCCATCCTGTGCTGGGTCAAGTTCTGGGACTACTCGTTCACGGCCGCGTGGGCCGCCACCGTGATCGTGGTGCCCGTGCTGATCGTGTTCGTCGCCTTCGCCGTGCACTTCTACCACAAGCTGGTCGTGCACAAGTGCGAGAGCTCCGTGGCCGACATCCAGGAGCTGGAGGCCATGAAGCAGCAGCTCGACTCGGCCACGCTGGCCCACTCCAAGGTGTGAGGGAGGGGCGGCCGGACGGTGCACCAACCTGCCCAGCGCCTCGGAGCTGTGACGTTATTTTGAATCTGCTGCACGCCACTCGTCAGAGAGTTTAGCCTTTGGAGGACGCATAGTGGCACAAGTGCGTGAAACAGAAACAAAAGTTTAACCAGTGAATGCGGATACTTGAAACGATGCAAGGCTGTGAGAATTTACTGACCGTGTCGAGTGACAAAGTCGGAAGAAGAAATGAGCACGGAAGACGCGAAGACACGAAACACCGTCGTTTTGACTCCTCTAGATTGCGCCTCTAGATTGCGATAACAGTCGCGACGGCAGTAATAGTGTTAGCAAGCCACTAACAGTGTAACCAAAACCGCACGTTAGTGCGTCCAGGAATCTAGTACCATGTCAAGTCTCACATCAGCCTGACGAGAAATATGTAGGAAATATTCTACACATTGCACCTCAAACGACGATTTTCTATGGACGGCAGTTTCTCTCCTCGTGCAAGCTCTGAAATTCCAAAACATCTTCCGTATGCTATATTAATGAACTTTTATAAGGCGAGAGCATCCGTTATGGCGGGATAGGGCGGTGGGCAGACAGGGCCGAATAATTACAGTAATCACAGATGTTTTGCGCTTACGAGAAATGTGAGGCTCTTGTAACATCTCTTCCCCTACCTACTCTATCGCTCAGCTTCAGTTTCATTGTTTGTGTAGTCCAAATACGGCGACTTCGATTTGGTAGTCCACACGTCGAAAGAACTTAATGAAGACATGAAAAGAATGTGTTGGCATAAAGTCATTCGAGGCTGAATGTCGATGTAAGTTATTCACGAACATAAATTTCACTGAAAAGCCAACCTGGAAGAATACAGCACGATCTGATAAATGCAAAAAAAGGTAAAGTGGAAAGATGAAGAAAGATTGCGAGGTAAAGCGCCGAAGAAATTCAAACACGCCCAATCAACTGAGCACAATAATAAAAAATCGAAGGTTTAGTACCTACAATGATATTTCGAAGTACGCCAATATTCATGAATTCACATTGAATGCAGAAATCGCTGCACAGTTCAACACTGTGTCACCGTTTTCTTGCTCAATTCCAGTATGTGATCGGTTCTTTGTAAGTCTGACGAGAATATTATGTTGGGGACAGAGTTAAAGCATTTAGCTGTATGCCGTCCGTACTGTGAAGAATTATAGCCTCTCCTAATGCTGGCTCAAACCACAAGCTGGTTACGAATAGCTAACACAATGACCAGACCGCTAAGAACACTCGTCTCGTTCTTATAGTAGTATGTATCACTTCTTCATGGCGGTAGTTTCAATGGTTTTCTGGGGAGTAGAAAGAAGTCTGTGTCAGAGTTAAATTTGCGATGCTGTGCTAGTGATAACGCACAGCGTATTAACTCGATTTGATGTAAATACTTCTCGTGTTGTGAATTTTCTAACGCTGTCGCTTGATTCATAATATGTCCGATATTGCCGCATCTCAGGGAAACTGCTTTTTGCCGACAGTTTCGTAACTAGTTTCCGTATTGCTAGACTATTTGTTTCCGTGCATGTGCAGACAGTTGTAGCTTTAGAAATCTGTGGTTTAAAGTGTTTTTCAAGTGTGAGAGCTACACACGTCTCTACGTAACAGCCTCAAATAGACAGTGAAAACGCGCAGGAGGGTAAGCTGTTGTGACCAGCTGCCAGAACACTCCTGTCCTCCTAGTCACCCGCCGTGCCGGTGCAGTTTGTCCTCCTCCACAGAACTATTCGAGGACAAACTCGTCACTCAATGCCGGACCAAGTACGGCTGTGCTTTTTAGGACCAGGTACCAAAGATCTGTACTTCGATACAGTATTTTCATCCATAAGATGGTGGAAATCACAAAAGTTTACGTTTGTAGAGCATAACAACGGCCGCTTCCCCTGCCGTGTGTTGCGGAATACAGTTTTGCAGAGGATGTTCCTAAAGGTTTCGCCGTTGCTGTGATATCGAAGCCAGTGATGTTAGCGTGTACCTGAAAGGATGCAAGCCACCGTGCCTCAGCTTGGTGTACTTATTTGGGAGAACAACGTATAACTGCAGTAGAACCAAAGCCTATCATATTCTAAACTATCGAACATGAAAGAGCGCCACTATTGTGTAAAACAGTAACGGTAAAAAAAAAATTTAGCGTATCTATGTAAATAAATGTGATCACAAAATAAATATTTATATGTTTGCTTACTGTATTGTTGAAATAATAAAGATATATGTATACATGTTTATCACAAAAACATATATTTATTATTCATATTTTACTCACTAGTAAGTGGATAATATTGTACTGTAGCTCTGTTAAGGAAAAGCACAAGACAGTTTCAAAAAATACAATGGCCTCTATTAACATGCACTATGTGGACACAAACGGCAAAACGTCAGAGTCCGTTTCGCCACAGTGACTGAGTGTGGAGAGTTTCGTTGTTACGTATACCGTACCCTAAACAACAAAAGTTATTGACCAAGTCCCTGATGATAGTGACGGAGGACTGTGAAATATTCCGAAGAGAAATAAATGTATTACTCAATGTCCAGAGACACAGAATTTAATGAAAATGGGTACAAATAGCATTTCAAATGAAGGTTCTCGGGGCGAGTAGAAACCAATAAAATTCTCTCAGGTTTCTCGCCACATCAACTGCCGAACGACGTCAAGGAGCTCGATCTTCCTGCGGAAACAGCGTTAGTTATATCTTTGGATGACCGACAATACTAGTCCGTATTCTAGCTCAAAATAAGAATGGCGTTATTGGTCACCTAAATAAATAACTACCGGCAGTAATTTTGGTTCCCCAGTTACAGTCTTTCACTCTACCAAGATGAAAAAACAAATAGATTATTTAATATCACGAGCAATTAAAGTATGTTTTGGAACAGATAACTAGACATTAAATGGGCACTGAAACACGACTACACAACGTTCATACAGAATGCCACCGAGCGAGGTGGGCCAGTGGTTAGCACACTGGACTAGTATTCGGGAGGAAGACAGTTCAAACCCGTGTCCGGCCATCCTGAATTAGGGTTACCGCGATTTCCGTAAATCGCTTCAGCTAATTGACGGAATGGTTAGTGTGAAAGGACACGGCCGACTTCCTTCCCCATCCTTCCCTAATACGATGGGACCGATGACCTCTCGCTGTTTGGTCTCCTCTCCCCCGAATCAACCAACCAACCAACATACTGTCGTAATTCTGGGTTAGCATCTAAGTCATAGGGAGTGTTAGCTGTAGTCTCGTGCACTACACTCTTCTCATGGGCTGAATAGAATCAGTATCATATGTACTGTGTGGCACTATATCACTGTATAAGAGGAAGGAGAAAAGGCGACGTATGGAAAATAAAAAAAAATAAAGAAAATATGCACCTCAGATGAGTTGTTGAAGCAACAGTAGTTGATTCTTTGTACGAGCACCTAGCGAGTGGACATCGTATTTGCTGATATCAACCACTTTCATAATGTATTTATTCATCTATTTTTTACTTACTTATTAGTACCAAAGAAGCATCGGTACGTGTCAGATAGATACAGAACAAAGTTGTTCCCAATACGGTGGTGTCTGAACATCAGACTTAAAGAGGTCTGCATGTATGTGGATATCTTTTTCAGATAAAAGACTTGTGGATGCGGATAACGGACCTGTGGATATGGTGCGGACAGAGATATCATTTACTTTGTCTTTGCAGACATCGAATCACAGTACTTTGTTAGGCACTAACCGATTGGAGGTCGTATGTCGTTGTCCTCTTATCTTTGAACTGACCTACACAGCTAGTTATTGGAGGACCTACAGTTCAACGTGGACTTCAAAAAGAGGTAAACTTGGGATTTTTCCTATTAACAAGTCGTTGCCAAATATCACAGGCACGACAGGCGAGGACTGAGTCTTGGATCTTTTGATGTATAGACTGAAACCCAAGCTTTAAAAAGAACGAAAAAAAGGAGTTACGTTCTCATAAACTTTTTCCAACGACAATGTTGTGTTTCTGAAAAAGTGAGAAATTTGAAAACTTACTGTGTAAAGGTCCCCCTTGTAGAATGAGTTATTACAGAACTTTTATTTGTGCGTGAGTACGGTACTGAAATTGAAAATAAAATAAGAGGCATGTTGCTTCCCTAAAAATAGGAAGCACTTCCTAGTAAATGCAATAGAAATGAAGTTGTTCTCTATTTGAAGTTAAGCTGATCTGATTCTCGATTAAAGCTACCAAAAGAACGAAAAGAACATAAAAATTCCATTGGCCTTGGCCCACTGCGGCTACAGTTATCTTGAGATGCGTTTCATAGTTCCGTTAACATTTACAGCGGAATTTCCTTTGCACTGAATACATCGTGATTAAAGCAAATCAGTTCCCGACTGGGGCTCACAACCGGATTTCCTCCTGATCACGGGCGGCTGCTGAGTACGTCTCCAGGTCTGACTAAAACTTGGCTCCTGTAACATGCAGATGGCAGCAACGGGCAGACACAGTCTGAAATACTCATAGTGTGCTGCAGGGAGTCATATGAGGTTCTGTGTACTCTGATTACCTTAAACGATCTTCCGCTTGCATTCTCAAAACATGTTTAACTTTTCTGCTGAACGTACAGACATTGGAATAAAACGTAGTGCCTGTTCGTTTCATGCAAACGCACCAAATGAAACATTCCAAAATATTAACAGATGATTCTGTGTTAACGGATTATCATTGCATTTTCACAAACCTCAGTCCATACAATATTAAGTACTTGTGACATTTAGCATTTGGAAACTGCTAAATAAAATATATCGTAATCATTACCAAAAGTATACTTTGAAGATCTAAAAGTTATTTTACTGGAAAAATTGTCGAGGGGCCAAATTTCGATTGACACAGCACAACTAAGGAAAGTTTTAAAATTTTTCATAACTCTGCAAAGTATAATTCAGCTAGTTGCCTAGAAGTTTTGCAACTACGTTAATAACCGGACAGGTATTCCAAATCATTCTTTTATTGTATCCAATTTCACTAAACGACAACATAACTTGACACAGTTTTTATGTTAACGTGATCTGTCAGCAACCAGTTATAAACCTTTGACAATTTCAATACAGGGTTTGCTACTACAAAATATGGAAACATGTTCTACTTAAAAATGATTTACATAGATTAATGAAATACATTTGTAAACAATCGCGCGAGAAGAATTATAATTTACATCTTTAATTACACAGTTGCTCTTGTTGCTAACATTCTCCCGCAGTCTTTGACATGAAATTAACAGACTGATACAGTCAAACATTTCTTCAAAATATGGTAAATATTCTAAAGCGATTTCAAATTGTCACAGTATCTTGTGAGATGTTCTACAGAGTAGTTTTACGTAAAAGAATAATATCTACATCTACATCATACTCCGCAAGCCACCTAATGGTGTGTGGCGAAGGGTACTTTCGGTACCACTATCTGATCCCTCCAACCTTGTTCCACTCGCGAATAGTGCACGGGAAGAATGATTGTCGGTAAGCCTCTGTATTGGCTTTAATTTCTCAAATTTTCTCCTCGTGGTCAATACGCGAGATGTATGTGGGGGGGGGGGGGGGGGGGGGGGGAAGTAATATGTTGTCTGACTTCTCCTGAACATTGCTGTCCATAAATTTCAATAGTAAATCTCTCCGTGATGCACACCGTCTCTCTTGTAACGTCTGCAGTGGAGTTTGTTCAGCATCTCAGTAACGCTCTCTCGCCAGCTAAAAAGCCTTACCTGATAGGGATCCCAGATAGATGAACAATATTCACGAATCGGGCGAACAAGCGCCTTATAAGCCACTTCCTTCGTGGATGAGTTACATTTCCTTAAGATTATTCCGATGAATCTGAGTCTTGTGTCTGCTTTTCCCACCATCTGTTTACATGGTCATTCCACTTAAAGTCGCTCTGGATAGTTACGCCTAGATATTTTACGCTAGATGCTGTCTCCAGCTGTTTGTCATCAATAGTGTAGCTGTACAGTAGTTGATTTCTTTTCCTATGTATGCCCAATATGCTACATTTATTTACGTTTAGGGTCAACTGCCACAGTCTGCATCATTCATCAATTTTCTGCAGGTCGTTCTGCAAATTCTTACTATTTTCTGGCGGTGCTACTTTGGTATAAAGAACTGCATCATCTGCGAATAGCCTTAAAGAGCGCCCAACGCTTTCTACTAGATCATTTATATATATTGTGAACAGCAACGGTCCTATCACACTTCCCTGTGGTACTGGAAATTTTGGAAATTTGTGGTAAGGTATTGTGGGATCAAACTGCTGAGGTCATCGGTCCCTAAGCTTACACACTACTTAAACTAACTTACACTAAGGACGACACACACACCCATGCCCGAGGGAGGACTCTAACCTCCGACTGGGGGAGCTGCGCGGACCGTGACAAGACGCCCCAGACCGCGCGGCTAAACTGCGCGGCCGCTGTGGTACTCCGGATATTACCTCACATCTGTCGATTTAGTTACGTCAAGAGCGGCGTGTTGAGTTTTCTCTGCAAGAAAGTCTTGAATCCAATCGCAGGTCTGCTCCGATACTCCGTAAGTTCGTATTTTTTTTTCATTAATCGGCCGTGTTGGACGGTCTCAAATGCCGTATTGAAATGAAGGAACACGGTATCAGCCTGAGCGCCGGTGTCCACTGCGCTGTGGATCTCATGGAGGAACAGAGCGAGCTGAGTTTCGCAGGATCTCTGTTCGCGGAATCCATGTTGATGTTTATAGAGGAGCTGTTGATTTTCCAAGAGTGTCATAAATCTTGAGCATAAAACATGTTCCATAATTCTACAACAGATTGACGTCAACGATATAGGTCCATAATTGTGTGGATCTGTCTTACGGCCTTTCTTAAAAACGGGAATGGCCTACGCTTTCTTCCAGTCTTTAGGTAACTTTCGTTGCTCAAGCGATCTACGATAAATTATCTCTAGAAAGGAGCACGTTCTTTCGCATAATCTTGATACAATCTTATAGGTATCTCATCTGGTCCTGAAGCCTTCCAGTACTAAGCGATTGTAGCTGCTTTTCAGTTCCGCGATCGGTTATCTCAATATCTGCCATTTCGATGTTCGTACGACGATTGAAAGGAAGGACAGTGTTACGATCTTCCGCGGTGAAGCAACTTCGAAAGTCCGAATTCAGTATTTCGGCCTTCCCTCTGTTATCTTCCGTTCCTGTGTCGGTGTGGTCGCTGAGAGAATGAATAGATGATTTTGACCCACTTACTAATTTTACATACGACCAAAATCTCTTAGGGTTTTCACTCAGGTCGGTTGACAACGTCTTACTTTCGAAATCACTGAACGCTTCTCTCATTGCTCTCCTTACGCTCGTTTTTGACATCTGCTGGTGTAGTATTTGATGTCATTACATTTGCAGACCGAAAATACATCTAAATATGAAAATGGCCGCTATTTACAATAAATAATTCATATCCTTGTATCGGGTTCTTCATTATAGTTAGTGGATCAGACTCTACACTGATCTGCCCGACTACAAACTTACTATACAAATCCAAAAGCCATAAAAAATCTACTCAAACAATGAGTTACAAAAAGTGGATAGTGTTAGGTTTTGGGATTAAAGTTAGATCATAACCTGCACCTTAGAACTACTGAAGCGCCTTATTTCAGTAACATATTCATTACTCATGATTACTATTAAAAGTCACTTAAAACTGAGGTAACTGGTTTATCCTGCACATATCTCTTCACTGACGAACTGTTGCTGTGTTGCAGTTGTCGTCTTTAGTGAGCAGACCGTTTTGATACAGCTGTCCACCCTACTCTATCCTGTGCAAGCTTCTTCATCTCCAAATAACTACTGCAACTTACGAGTTGCCATTCTACATTTTACATCCTCTCTTTTTTTCGGCCGTCCTCATTTATTTTACTGTCCAAATAGGAAAACTCATCTACTAGCTTTAGCGTCTCCGTTTCTAATCTAATTCTCCCAGCATCGTCCAATTCATTTCGTCTACGTTCCATTGCCCTTGTTTTACTTTTGTTAATGTTTATCTTACATCCTCCTTTCAAGACACTGTCCGTTCCGTTCAACTGCTCTTCCAAGTCCCTTCCTGTCTCTCACATAATTACAATGTCACCGGTAAACTCTTTGAACTCTCTGAACTTCAATTCCTTGTCCAAATTTTCCTTTGGTTTCCCTGCTCAATGTACAAATTGAATAACGTCAGGGATTGAATACAACCCCGTTTCACTCCCTTCTCAGACACTGCCCCTCTTTCATGCCCCTCTACTCTGATTACTGTCGTCTGGTTTTTGTACAAGTTCTAAGTAGCCTCTCACTCCCTATTATCTTACTCTTGCAACCTTCTGAATTTCAAAGATAGTATTCCAGTTAACATTCTCAAAAGGTGTACCTTTCCTTAACCTATCTTCTAAGACAACACGTAGGGTCAGTATTGGCTCCCGTGTTCCTATGTTTCTCAGGAATTCAAACTAATCTCCGAGGTCAGAATGTACCACTTTTTCTCTTCTTCTGTAAATAATTCTTGTGAGTATTTGGCAACCATGACATTAACCTGACAGTTCGGTAATATTAACACCGTTCAGCACCTGTTTTCTTCGGAAATGGAGTGATGAGATAAAAGAAATTATTCAGATATTTAAAGAAGAACGAAAATTTAATTGTGATGGATGACTGAAATTCGATGGTAGAAAAAGGAAGAGAAAGAAAAAATAGTAGGTGAATGTGAACTGGGGGAAAGCAGTGAAAGACGAAGCCACCTGGCAGAATTTTCCAAAGAACATTATTTAATCATCACTAACACTTCGTCTAAGAATCATGAAAGAAAGTTGTGTAAGTGGATTAGACCTGGACAACAACGAAAAGATTCAGATATACACGGAAACGCGAAAGAAACTGGTATAGGCATGCGTATTCAAATACAGAGATATGTAAACAGGCATAATACGGCACTGCGGTCGGCAAAGCCTATATAAGACAACAAGTGTCTGGCACAGTTGTTAGATCGGTTATTGCTGCTACAATGGCAGATTATCAAGATTTAAATATGAATGTGGTGTTACAGCCGACGCACGAGCGATGGGACACAGCATCTCCGAGGAAGCGATGAAGTGGGGATATTCCCGTACGATCATTTCACGAGTGTACCGTGAATGTCAGGAATCCGGTAAAACATCAAATCTCCGACATCTCTGCGACCGGAAAAAGATCCTGCAACAACGGGACCAACGACGACTAAAGAGAATCGTTCAACGTGATAGAAGTGCAACCCTTCCGCAAACTGCTGCAGATTTTAATGCTAGGCCATCAACAAGTGTCAGCATTCGAACCATTCAACGAAACATAATCGATATGGGCTTTCAGAGCCGAAGGCCCACTCATGTACCCTTGATCACTGCATGTCACAAAGCTTTGAGCATCGTCCGGGCCCGTCAACACCGGCATTGAACTGTTGATGACTAGAAACATGTTGCTTGGTCGGACGAGTCTCGTTTCAAATTGTATCGAGCGGATGGACGTGTAAAGGTATCCATTCATGTCCATTGTGATTTCCGATGGACTTGGACAATTCCATTAGGACAATGCGACACCCCACACATCAAGAATTGCTACAGAGTGGCCCCAGGAGCACTCTTTTGAGTTTAAACACTTCCGCCGGTCACCAAACTCCCCAGACATGAACTTAATTGAGCATATCTGGGATGCCTTGCAACGTGGTGTTCAGAAGAGATCTCCACCCCCTCGTACTCTTAAGGCTTTCTCGACAGCCCTGCAGGATTCATGGTGTAAATTCCCTCCAGCACTAATTCAGACATTGGTCGAGTCCATGGCATGTCATGTTGCGGGACGTCTGCGTGCTTCTGGAGGCCCTACGAGATATTAGGTATGTGTACCAGTTCGTTTGGCTCTACAGTGTTTAATGGTAATTATGACTTAATTATTAGTAAAAATATTTTATAAACATTTAAGTCAGTAAATTATTATGATTTGTTCTTTCACAGCTAACTCTTTCATCCAAAGCATTTGTGTGTATGATTGGTATGTAATCATTCAGTTGACATCACAAAATTATTGAAAACAGTGCTGGCCGAACATTAATGACACGCTCTAAGCGACCTGTTGGATCGGGTGAGCAGTGATCAGACTGTTGTTTCCGGCCAAGCGTCGTGGCTGAGCGAGTTCTTTCAGAGAATTTCTGTTTAATGTAATGGGCTGTAGTTGTAAGCTAGTGAGAATGGGTAGGAGAAACGTTCTTCTAGTATGTGAATACAGAATTGATGGTGTGCTGCCTGTCGAAGTCACGTAGATTAATCATGTAGGCACCACATTGCGAAACAGCGTTAGATGAAATGAGCACATTAACCAGTCACAGGGAAGGTCAATAGCCGACTACGGTTTGTCGGGAGAGTTGCGGAAAATGTAGCGCACCTAGGAGACCGCCTTTAGATCGCCTGTGTGACCCATTCTTAATTACCACGCGAGTGTTTGTGTATCTCACCAGGATGAATTCTAGGAAGACATCGAGACAATGCAACGGCAAGCTCCAAGTTTTATTACATTGTTCGGCCAGTGTAAGAGTGTGAACTTAAATGGGAATCGTTACGAGCAGGAAGATGTTATTTTCGCGAAATGCTAAACTGATAATTACTGTAGATTGCGGAAGGTTTTTTCTGTCCCAGCACACATATACAGTGTGACAATTATTGATCTACAGGGGAAAAAAACGTAAATTAGTTACAAACTACGGCGGGCACACGCTTTATTCAATATGTGAATGTGACTTCAGATATTCGGACTTAGGTTATGGCATGTTCGATATGCCTGCCATCATTGGCGATGATGTGGCGCAGACGAATAGCGAAGTTCTGCGTGACCCGCTGAAGTGTCGGGACATCGATGCTGTCGATGACCTCCTCAGTAGCTGTTTTCAGCTCAGCAATGGTTTTGGGGTACACCTAGTCTTTAATATAACCCCACAAAAAGGAGTCGCATGTGTTCAGATCCGGAGAATATTGCGGAAAATCGAGGCCCATGTCAGTGGCCTCTGGGTACCCCAGAGCCAGAATGCGGTCCTCAGAGTGCTCTTCCAGGACATCAAACACTCTCTTGCTTCGTCTTGCATGAACCACATCTTGTTGAAATCAGGGTCACTTTGGACAATGTGGATGAAATCGTCTTCCAAAACCTTCGGTAGTCACCGTGCCATCAAGGAATATCGCATCGATCATTCCGTGACTGGACACTGCACACCAGTCACCCGTAGAGTGTGAAGAGATTTCTCGATCGCGAAATTCGGATTTTCAGTCCCCCAAATGCGCCAGTTTTGCTTATTGGCGAACCCATCCAAATTAAAGTGGGCTGCGTCGCTAAACCAAGCCATAGTAATTCCCGTCATGCACCGCGGCCAACCGTGCAGTTCGAACGTCCTAACACAAACCGTTCAGAAGTTATGACGATTTTATTTCATATACTTCATTAGCTGTGCCCCTGTATGAAGAGGAGAATAAGAGCGATATAGGGAAGACTAGGGCTTGTACAGTGGTATGCCATCAATTATTTTCTCTTAGCTCTATTTGCAAGAGGAATAGGGAAGGTAATGAGTATCTATGGTGACTTTCGGAGTTTTCATGCAGATAGGAATCGAGAAAGGTTGCATGGATGGATGTCATGGACTCAGCAGCACAGATACAAAATACGACAAGGCATCAGTATCACTATTTTCAAAAGTCTAGAGAGTGACATTACCAAAACAAAACAAAAAGTAGAAGGAAACAGTCGTATGAACTGCGTTACCCGGCAGACGCCAGTGGACTGTCCACCTGCCTAATCAGAAAGGGCCACCTTTCGTCCAAGCCACAATGACGCTATTCCTCGCGATGTGTAAGAGTTGTGTGTTGAGTGTAGGTGACTGTAATGAGTGTGCGTGTGTGGTGTGGTGTCACGTTTGTGTTGGATGGTGATGACAGAAGGGAGAGGGAGAAATCCGGTGCTGGCACAAAGCCTACGCCTCTCGAATAGGGAGGGGGGGGGGGGGGGAGGGCGCCGGGCATAGCTTGCTCGTCCGACGCACGAATCACCTTCAACAGTGATACGTACCCTCACTCTGTGACACACCGCTGAGCCGTTTGAAATTTAACTGGAACAAAGACTGGTTCTCAGGAACCTTACACTGCCACCAGTCTTCCCTTACAGTCCAAATATTGTCGGTGAAAATATCTTCCACCACGAGGATTCGAAGCGGCTACCACTGAGTAGTGAGGCATTGCAAAGCCGTGTGTCAGAGATCTCGGCTACAGAAGTAGATGTGAAGTGAAAATATTACACTACTGGCCACTAAACTTGCTACACAACGAAGATGACGTGCTACAGACGCGAAATTTAACCGACAGGAAAGAAGTTACTGTGCTATGCAAATGATTAGCTTTCCAGAGCATTCACACAAGGTTGGCGCCGGTGGCGACACCTACAACGTACTGACATGAGGAAAGTTTCCAACTGATTTCTCATACACAAACAGCAGTTGACCGGCGTTGCCTGGGGAAACGTTGTTGTGATGCCTCGTGCCAGCGCTTTGCGCACGCGGGTATCAGATGCGGTCTCGCTCCCCGCTGCCGCATTTGCGCTGGTGGTCACACGACCCAACACTGCAAACTCCCCCATACAGCACCTCGCAAGTGCGCCAACTGTGGTGCTGCCCATCCGGCAAACTACAGGGGGTGCATTGCATACAAAGCAGCTCTGAGGCGCAAAATAGTCAAACACGCTAAACCTACCGCCATCACAGTTCCGAAACCGCCCCCGCGCCCAGTAAGAAGTTGAGTATCCTTCGCTGGAGTGGTCGCTGGCAGCCCCAGCAGCGCGGGACGGTCAGAGGAGCCCCAGAGCTCAGAACACGCACAACAAACAGCCCCAGCAACAGACACACAACAGACAAAAACAACACCACACCAGCACCGGGCATACCACACCAGCAACAACACCACCCTACCCCCTGAGATCGCGGACTGCAGCCCACCACAGGCTACGAAAGACGCACCAATCCAGGGACGACCATAGCGCCAGAGGAGGAGAAGGAGAAACAGCCACAACAGGAAGAACACGACCACACCACAACAAGTACACAGGCAACAGGACACCAATACTCACGAACACAATCCGGACACCAACTCGACAACCCACACAACATACCCACTCACCACAGAGAATACACAGGCGCCCACAACTGTCACACGAACAGCCGACACAGGCCAGCCCTCACCAGACACCAACACAGGAACAAGCGACCGCTAACACGACCAACAACACATAGGCCGACATGACCAACATTATGTCAACATTCCAGAGAATAATGCAAACATTATTCCCTGGACGCACGACCACCGAAATAGTCACGAAGATTATGGGGTGTGTCTCACAACTCTTCATGCAGTTCATGTCGAGCATGCTCAACTGGACTAGCTTCCAAGCCACTATCACACCACTACATGGATAATACACCACACCAGCCCCGAAACGCAGACGCTAACACAAACTCACGGATCCTGTTTTGGAATGCCAACAGGATCGCAAGCAAAAAAGCCGAAATGGCCGCGTTCATGGAGCGAAAGGGTATCCGAATCGCTCTTGTGAACGAAACACTGCTTACACCTCGCAAACAACTAAACATCCCAGGGTATTGTGTCTGTCGTACCGACCGAGCGGATGGCAGGAGGGGAGGCGGCACGGCAATCATCATACACAGAGACATAGAACACACGAACAACGAGCTCCCAGCGCTTGAACGACTAGAGGCCACGGCCGTCAGGGTCAAGTTCAACGGAGCCAACACCACACTGGTATCGATATACAATCCTCCTAAAAACATAGTAACACGCGATATCAGCACAGTACTCAACATAGCACCGCGGGTAATCGCCGCTGGAGACCTAAACGCAAAACACCCCGACTGGAATTCACGAATACGAACCTCCAACGGCAAGAAACTGTACGAACACGCACTAGGCCGAAACTACATTATACGTGGGCCGGACGTTCCTACGTTCGTGCCTACACAGGCTCGACATAGGCCAGACGTGTTAGACATAGTCCTCATAAAGGGCATCACATGCACACTCAACCTTACAGTTGAAAACGATCTGGACTCAGACCACATGCCTGTAATACTGCACATGGAAGAAACACTGCAGGACATCGAACCACGCAGGATGCTTAACTACAAGCGCGCGAATTGGACACTGTTCAAGGAAACGCTTGATAGTCGCATTCCTGACACCCACGAAATTAACAACACACAGCATATCGATGAGGCTGTGGAGGCTCTCACAACTGCCGTCCAAGACGCAGTGACTGACGCCATTCCATTTACAACACCAAGACAACACTCGACGGCCCTGCCCCAGGAAATCCTGGACCTTATCTCAATGAGGAACCGCCTCAGGAGATACTGTCAGCGTACCAGGCGCCCGTTCTATAAACTACACGTCAACACACTCCAGGGCATAATACGGGGTAAAATACAAACATTCAGAAACGAGCAATGGGGACAGAAACTCGCTGGGCTGGATACCACACGTCGTGGCGCGTGGCAGCTGGCCAGACACTTCACCAGGGAGAAACATTACATTCCCACGTTACAAGGACCAGACGGCCCAGCCTACTCCGCGACGGAGAAGGCAGAGCTTATGGCCACAACACTTGCAGCGTCTTTCATGCCGAATCTGGTTTCCTCAGACCCAGTATTCACACTTGAAACGGACCAGGAGGTTACACGACTTGTAGCCCAGACCTCGCGCAACGAAATAAGACGTACTAGCACAAATGAAATCACATGGGCTATCAAGCACACCAACGCTAGAAAAGCCCTTAGGTCTGATGGCATTCAAAACCGTGTCCTCCAGGAGTTCACGGATAAAGCCGTAGAATACCTCACAAACTTAACGAATGCCATCCTGAAACACCAACACTTCCCCGACTTTTGGAAGGCGTCCAAGGTCCTGATGTTCAGGAAGCCAGGGAAAGACCACTCCCTACCACAAGATTGTTGAGAAGATAATATTAAAATGTATCACTAGGCATTGCATCGCCAATGACACCCTAAGACCGGAGAAATTCGGCTTTAGGAATCATCATTCGACAACACAACAATTCCTCCGCGTAGTCGAACATATAACACACGGCTATAACATGAACAAAGCCACAGGAGCCGTGTTCCTGAACATCGAAAAGGCTTTCGACTGTCTCTGGCACAACGGACTCATACGCAAACTAAGCGAAGCTGGTTTCCCGGACGGACTCGTACGACTCATACATTCATATCTCACGAACAGATGTTTCAACACTAACGTGCAGGATAAACAATCAACACGACACGGTATCCAAGCTGGAGTACCCAAGGAAGCATCCTAGGGCCCATGTTGTTTAACCTGTACATTAATGACTTCCCAGCAACACAAAACCCGACGTTAGCCGTCTACGCGGATGACACCGCCATCCTTGCGCAAGATTGGAAACCGTCGAACATCAATTCACGAATACAGACAGCACTCAGAACAGCTGAGCCTTGGTTGGAGCGATGGCGTATTAAAGTAAACGTCGACAAGTGCGAAGCAGTTCTGTTCACACGCAGACCGAAACTACCGCGCAAACATCAACACTGTAGACCAATAACACTACATACACGCCCAATACGTTTCCGAGAGAAAGTCAGATACCTTGGTGTCTAGCTGGACTGGAAACTTACCATGGGGGACCACATCGAATACGTTGCCAACCGAGCGCACGCGAGGCTCAAACAGCTCTACCCAATGCTCAGCAGGGAAAGCACACTGAATAGGAGCGTGTCGAGGTCCATATACATGACACTGATTAGACCTCTGATGACGTACGCAGCTCCCGTATGGGGATACGCAGCTCCTACACGACTGCGCCACCTGCAGATCATACAGAACAAGGTGCTACGAATCATTAGCAACGCTCCACGCTACACATGCACTGTGGATCTTCACCATGAATATTGCCTTGATACCCTCAAGGAAGTATTCAAAAAACACGCCACACGACTATACAGGAACTCGAGACACTCGAACAATCCATTCATCCTCACTCTGGGAAACTACGCTCACAACCACAGATGGAAGCACAAGCGGCTAAAGACACTGCTAGCTAGGGCATAGCCACTTATGGTAAACTAACATACGCAAACAAGCGACATACGTCGGCAAGCCCCTGCATATCAGCAACACTGACTGGTAACTGAAACGTCCCCTTAGAAAAATTATACATGACTGTGTTTAAACTGACACACAATATTTTTAGCGCAACGCAATCTGACTTCCAAAAATCCCTACAAAAGAATGGCCCTGACTAACATTAACCTATACGTTTCACAAATCACTTACCTCACAAAAATCTTCGTTACTCGAACTACTGCAATACAGCGAGCGCCACTACTGCCAGCTAAATAAAAGATTCAAACTACTGAAGGCACTAACTACTGATAGGCATAGTTAGCAAATGAAAGATTTTGATAGAGAACAAACAATGTATTTACCTTAATAGTGTTCAAAAGCCATAATATATATAGCAGTTCATGACGTCCATTCTTACAAATGTACTGTTTCTGATGGACACACGTCCAGATCATCCGCTCTCAAAAATCCGCCATCTCACTTCCCCACATCCACCACTGCTGGCAGCTCACCTCCAACTGATCAACGCTACGCGCTGTTAACGTCCAGCTGCCCAACACTACAATGGCAGACAACAATGCAAACCAGCCACAGACTGCACAAAGCACAGCCAGTGATTTTCATACAGAGCGCTACGTGGCGTTACCAATAAGAAAACCTAAACAGCCTACTTACATAGCCCCCATGCTCCCCACCAAAAATTTTACAAATTGTTTTGGGCACTGGCCAATACATATTTGTTAAAATTTTTTCACAATTACAATAACAAAGATATCAAATGCACACACTTATTGATATACTGTTGGTCAAAAGCTAAAATTTTCTCACAGTCCATAAAGACAGTTCTGATCAGTCATCACAGTAAAATTGCAGATTTTTTTTCTCAAAGTCTGAGCAGTAAAAGAAAATGCACACGGAAGTAGTGGATTTCCATGCAGTCTTGAAGAAGTAGTGTTATCCTTCCAACGGAAAGACAGTGCTGACTCTTGACATGCAGACAGGTAATGGTCCACAACAGAGCAAACCCACAGCAAAGTCAGTCGAAGTTTTGAAGAATATTGGTAGGTAGGTCATCATAGAGCAGACCCACTGTAGTCCTGGTAGAGATTATGGTATTGATAGGCCACCAGAGGTGCAGACCCACTGCAGTCCTTGTAGAGACGGCCAGCAGCCATCTGTTGCGACTGTGCAGGTTCACAATCACCATCGAAGAGTCTTGCGGAGAGTATAGCAACTCCATAAACCACCACTTGTGCACTCACAAAGTTTTTAGAATTGTTCTTAGAACCAGCAATGCTGTTAACCAGTCCCTTGCTGAATTATCAACACACGTGCGAGCACTAACTGTTCCAACTTCTCACATACTGTGCATATACTATGACCAACAGAAATGTGTGCAGTGAAATGAATGCTTACAAGTTACTTAATTAGATGAACCGGTGTCAATAAAAATTTTATAACATGAGAATACAATGACAAAGGTACAAAATACATCATTAAAGAACATAACAATACAGATAACATTTGTACTAATACAGGCTTTACATAAGAATAGAAATACACATGTACATCAGTGTTACAGGAATTATGACATAAGTAAATAAATAAAATAATGAAAATAGTTTTTGAAACATTAATTTCACACATGAGCATTAAAACAGAACAGAATAAATAATGTCTAAACATCTTTACAAAGAAAATAACATATTATAAATGCAAATTATATTTCAGGATAATAGTATTCGTCATCATAGTGAATGTAGCTTAGTACTAGAAAAATTCTACAACATAAATCTTATTAGCTAAACACATAAAGACAGGAAAAACACAAATACACAAAAGTACACAAACACATAGCAGAATAACACAGGAGGAAAGGACATGGTTTGTTTTGTTGCAGTATTTTGTAAAGAAAACTTTCTTTACTTCTTGGAGATCTCCCTTCGTTCATCATTATTTCCAAAAAGTCCTATCTATACCTGTTTTCTGTACTTTTTTCGTATAACTTCTCAATGCATTTCTTCCAATTCACCGCAACTCATTCTCTTATAGACTCTACCCCCTCTTAAGCTAACTTAAATCTACTGAGCTCAGATGCATAAACTAAGGGACGAGGCAATGCAGCAGCACAAAACAATTAATAAAAAAATGCAAATTGGCAAATCTAGCAGCAGTAAATCTAAATTAGCAAAGCAAATGCAATACTACAACTAATATAAGGCAATCTGCGGCAAACAAGAAAAATACATCAGTAGTAAAACTGGCTTAACAGAGTAATACAAAATGACATTCAGTAGCACTACGCCTGGCAAACAGCAGCAGCAAATGCAATAACTTATATCTAATCATGACAAACCCACAAGCAAAACAATAGTACACTGAAGACAACAATGCAGATAAGGGAAATGTCTATTCACATCTTAATGTCTATGTAATTAAAGTGGTGCACTACAAAAACTTATTCTACAAAAAATTACCAAGTACTTGAAAAGAAAATTATGTATGCAGTTACTGTTATTAGTCCCTTCTTATTGTTTTTTCCTTTCCAAGTGCTCCTTTATCGAAGAATGTGGATCATAAAATTATTATTTAATAGATCTGTTGACAGAAAGTGTTCACAGTAGCAAATGCATTTAATTTTATTTTATGAAACCAATGCTGCAAGACAGCTGGAAACCAGATATCAAATGAAATAAGCAACTATGTACAAAGTAAAGCATAAAAATATCATTCAATAATCATGTGGCATTCCATAAGTTAGTATAAATTCTCTTAACTCTCGTAGAAAGACGCTTGTCATAAACAGCTGTGCAGATGTAAGTATTTTTCCAAGTAATGAGAGTGTCATATTTGCGATGCGTTCTAGAAAGGAATGTCAATAGCGAGGTTAATGGTCTCTTTTTTCTCCACCTAATGGCTTTTTCTCCAGGCGACTCACACAGCTGGTCGCCCATAACGCAATATGTCAAGGTCACTTAGCTTTCTTACTGAAATATTTACGACACCAGTTTGCACTGCAGTGACGGTCTCATATAAAAAATTTCACAGGTCGAGAATTTGCGTTGCAAATGTGTAGAAACAAAATCCTATAAACATAACAGTGTCCAAAAAATTTTCGCCTGCATTGTGATACATTCACGCATTTACATACATTTCATAACTCTTAAAGTACGATTCTCAGCTTATTGATCATAAACATACCTCAACAGCATAATACACATAGTCATTGTAACAATAACATCATAGCACCTCAATCAAATCTCACAAATGTTGTAGCTTTGTGCAATAATGTCAAAACCTAAAAAAAATTCTCTGCTCATTTAAATAGTGTCATCTACCTCAAATGTACTTTAAAAATCATGATCCCATAACAAATACATAATTCAAAACTCTCATAGTATCACAATGGTTCCGAAAAAATATGAACAGTTCACAAAGTACAAACAAAATACAGTTTCATAAGTGTGAAGTTATCCAACTGTGTAATTCTGTAAACATGTGTCACTGATGTAGTAAAAAAATGTTTGTCTCTCAGTTTAATGATCAGAGAGCTGTGTAATTTTGTGTTGGAGAAATATGGTACCGATGTGTAAAGTTGTATAAGCAAATACAATATTTGCTAGGCCTCCTTGTGCTTGCCAAACACATGGTACACAAAGTAGGCGTGTACCCCCTGAGGATTAATGTAATTATACCCTCAGGTGTTACAGATTACAGTAATGGAATGAAATGTATCAGGGAAAATATTTGTATCATTGTAATTAAAAAATCTTTAAAAATAAATGTTTTAAGTACAAAATTAATCACTCAAATATGTGTCCTTTAGTGCTAAATAGGCGTCTTGCTGTAAGATAATTCTGTGGAAGTGTCGTAGTTATCGTCCTCCGAAATCTAAGTTCTGCAGAAGTCAATGTACTTAACTCATCATAAACAAAAGTGAAATGCTATGCATATAGACATCGTAGTTATTACGTACATTACCGTGATGTAGAAAGTACTACACTGTAACGTATTGTTGTGCTACAAAAAAAGCTGTCTCATTGTAGCTATACCACAAATGTTACTACTAAAACATGTTTCACTTTCCAGATGAATTCAGAAAAACTGAGCAGATATAAAACAGATACACCGCAAAAGCAACAATGTAAATTTTGTCAGACATTAATAGCATCGTGATATAATCGTGCAGCGGTCAAAGAAAGCAAATACTAAGTCATCTTTAATCTCACAGAAAGTACTTCAAATAAAGAATGTCTTTTCAAGTAAACCAAAATGTTGCATTAAAATCTCATTAGCAGTATATGTTCTAAGTATGTAAGCCTTATAGTCGTTACGTAATCATGCAATTAACAAGCAAGAATGTACACACACAATAGCACCGTGTCCTCTGTTCACTATAACAATGCATTCGTAATTTCTGTTTAAATACATTCTCTTGGTTCTTGACTGGATATTTAACTTCAAACATTGTTGCATGTTAACAGTTCCAAAGTGTAACAACGCATACTAGTAACGCGAAGTGAAACGTTTTATGGCAAAGACAAAGTTAAAAAGCAGATTATCTTTCAATAAACGGTTTTACATGTGAAATGTGGTGTAAATCTTTACTCTTCCTAGTACGCAGAGTTTCAACTTCAACGCAATTATTATGTGGTATACGTCGGTAAGGAATGCTAAAATTTTTCTCAAGGTTATCGTCTATGTTATTTTTCGCTGAGCCAGCCGGCGCACGTGGCTGCCTGTGGTGTGAGTCATTGTCTATTGTCTCTCTGTTGGCGCGCGTCGTTATTGGGATTTGGAGACCTAACTTCTACAAATTCACCTTGTCGAGAGGGCCCTGCCCTGTTTGAATCCCGCCAGTTCTGATGCAATTCAGGTCTGTTGTTACGATCATATCGTCTGTCGTCATGTCGGTAGATTCCATGGTTTCTTTCTTGTCGGTCACGTGGTGGAGAATTTCTCCCTAAATCGTAACTGCGCGCTGGACCATTGCGCCTGAAGTTATTCTGTCTCCGTTGATAATAATTATTTTGGTTCCCATGTTGTCTGTTTCTCTGATTGTCTCTGTGATAGTCATTACCACGGAGAAGTGATCTTTCCCTGTAATTATTACTACTCTGCCAACAGTTGGTGTCTGTTTTGGTCACGATTTACGTTGTAAGAATAGCCTTGTCGTGTCCATTTATTATTTCTGTCATCGCAGAATTGTGACGGATGTGACCTGTAATTGCCGGCCGGGGTGGCCAAGCGGTTATAGGCGCTACAGTCTGGAACCGCGCAACCGCTACGGTCGCAGGTTCGAACCCTGCCTCGGGCATGGATGTGTGTGATGTCCTTAGGTTAGTTAGGTTTAAGTAGTTGTAAGTTCTAGGGGACTGATGACCTCAGAAGTTAAATCCCATAGTGCTCAGAGCCATTTGAACCAACCATTTTGACCTGTAATTGTTGTGCTCCTGTTTTCGCGTTCCACGATTGTCAGTGTCAATTTCAAATTCTTGTAACAGTCCCTGAAAAGCTTCAATGTCATCTTTGCAACATCCTGCCAAAATAGTATGTCGTAAATGTTCAGACAATTTGATTGAGCAAATGCGGATGAGTTCTGAGGGGCTGTAAGGGTTTGACAGGTACTGATTCTTGTGCAACATGTCTTCAAAATATTTCACAAGACTGGAAAATTCAGATTGTTCGAAATGTTTCATCATTATGATGCTATGTTTTACTTGGTCTTGTGTGGCTTGAGACCAATATGTTGAGTGGAAAGCACGATAAAATTCTCCTTCACTGTGACAATCGTGAATGACCGATCGCATTCTCACAGCTGGTTCATTCTGTAAGTAGCCACACATAAATTCTTATCTGTTCTCTAATGACCAGTTGGGAGGAAAACAATGAGAGAATTGATGAAGCCACGCTTGTGGATGAATGTCGTTGCCGGGATTCTAAAATGTTTGAATTTACGTGTAGTAATGAACAGCTTATAGTCAAAATCATCGTGTCGGCGAGTCGCATATCGGTCATTGTTACGTCGTGTCGGCGGTTCCATCTCAAAATTCGGTGCACCTTGCCAATTTCTTTCATAATTTCCGAAATGCCCTGTGTTATTATTTCGCGGCTTTTCCGTATTTCTAAGTCCCTCTTCCCGTGTTGGCGCGCGAGTGTCCTCTGAAATATGTAATTCTTGTATTACTAGTGCCAACTGATCTTGTACTTCCCGGATTTCTCTTCTGTGTTGCGTATTAATTTGATTCTGAGTTTGTTTGAATTTCTTAATTTGTTCGTACTCTTCTGTGTCATTAAAGACTACCAGTCTTGCGTCATTCAGATTATCATCTACCTTCGAAGATAAATTATTTAGCTGATCCGAAAGTTCGACTACTTTCTCTGATAATGAACTAATTTCCTCCATGTGTCTTTCTGAACCAATTTTCAGAGTATCTACTGTGTCCTTTAAGTTTTCCAGAGTTTTTGCAAGTAGCGTAACTGAATCGGTAGATGCAAGTGAGTCAAGGTCTCATGATTTTCATGAACAATGGTTTGCACTTCCTTTATGGCTGCTTCGTGATTCTGTAATGCATTTTCATGCCGCGAAAAAATAGGTTGAAAATGCTCACAAAATTGTGTTTTTACGTCATTACAGACTTTTTGACATTTCGATTCAATGTTATGTAACTCAGTAGTTAAATCTTCACGTGTTTGTTCAAGTGTGGTGTCTAACTTTTGAAGATTTTGTTCCATCATGTCTAACTTCCGAAGATTTTGTTCCATTGTGTCTAACTTTTGAAGCTTTTGCGTCTAACTGTTACTGTGTTTGTCTCTGATATTCTTTCATTTGTTGCATTAATTGCAATAATAATGTATTAGTGTCTGGAATTTGTTCCTCTATGCTTTTCGGCAGTGCATTTGCACCGGCAACATTCACATTTTGACAAGCAGAAAACGTGTCTTGACTTATTTGTGAAAACGGTGAGGACGCAAAACCTGAACCTACAGTATTTGCAAGATTGTGTCCTGTCATTTCGGATTCCTGAGGCGAGCTGTTGCTGACCGATCGATCGATAATGCTTCCCTGTTCACTAATTGTTGCATTGCTTACACCATTATTTGCAGCCCGCTCCATTTCCATATGCACAGTCACCAAATTACTACTTTGAACATTAGTTAATTCATTACCCGGCGGAGCTAACACACTGCTTTCGTCTTCACTGTCATTTCTCAGTTTACTTTGGAGCCTAGTATTACGTTTTTCACACGCCATTATTGTCACAATATTTCACATGACAACACATAAAAGCACAATTTGAAGAGCAAAATAAGAAAACACATTAACATAGCATTGAAAATAATATCTCGTTAATTGCAAGCGCAGCTGCGAAATACTTGGTGCAAATCTACATGCATGCCACAACTGTTTTACTGTACAAGAATGGAAAGCTGCAACTACAAAGGAAATTCTCTCTACAATTACGTGCTAGCAATAAACAAAGGCTGCACTAATTACACAAACTACAAGAAAAAATCAGAAGATTCCAGTGTGGTATCCTCGGCTAAGGGTCGACATATGAAACGTCCCCTTAGAAAAATTATACATGACTGTGTTTAAACTGACACACAATATTTTTAGCGCAACGCAATCTGACTTTCAAAAAATCCCTACAAAAGATTGGCCCTGACTAACATTAACCTATACGTTTCACAAATCACTTACCTCACAAAAATCTTCGTTACTCGAATTACCGCAATACAGCGAGCGCCACTACTGCCAGCTAAATAAAAGATTCAAACTACTGAAGGCACTAACTACTCATAGGCATAGTTAGCAAATGAAAGATGTTGATAGAGAACAAACAATGTATTTACCTTAATAGTGTTCAAAAGCCATAATATATATAGCAGTTCATGACGTCCATTCTTACAAATGTACTGTTTCTGATGGACACACGTCCAGATCATCCGCTCTCAAAAATCCGCCATCTCACTTCCCCACATCCACCACTGCTGGCAGCTCACCTCCAACTGATCAACGCTACGCACTGTTAACATCCAGCTGCCCAACTCTACAATGGCCGACAACAATGCAAACCAGCCACAGACTGCACACAGCACAGCCAGTGATTTTCACACAGAGCGCTACGTGGCGTTACCAATAAGAAAACCTAAACAGATGTAACTACCAGCTGCTATTAGAGCCGACCAACAGGCCACAGCAGGTACACCGACGAGCTCGCCCACAGACGCGCGAATAATCCGCCAACATTTCCTCACACTGTGCTTCCGGTATATGACCTATCGGACACAAGATCGATAATAAACCTAACTGTTGCAGGTTGCAGACGCTGAACGAGGACTCTGTACCAGCACCCAGCGCCAGCCGCCGAGCAGCACAAACGCACAACGTCAAAGGCATCGACATGCATGATACCCACTACTAACAAAGCCTATCCTTGCACGACCTATCGCAGGCAGCAAGACAACCGCTACTGCTCTTACCACCCGACCTAACTATCGCAGAGGTATTTTTCCCTTAGCTCTTGCCTTGGCACTTTTTTTCCTCTGCCCTTCAAACCGCTACTCTTCGTTCGATTTCGACCCAATCTATCTCCAGATGAGCGCGTATTAATGGTTAAACCTAACCAGACGTACCCAAACATCGCAGTACCCACATCCTGCGACACCTCACTTTAGTGAATACTAACCCTTATGCAGAGATGGCAGTAGACCTATTGTGTTGGCCATCATGCCGGTGTGGGCGTGGACGGGCTCCACCTCTAGAAAAAAATCGTGTAAGGATGAGAAATGCGTACCATCACGTTTCCGACTTTGATAAAGGTCAGATTGAAGCCTATCAAGATTGCGGTTTATCGTATCGCGATATCGCTGCTCGCGTTGATCGAGACCCAATGACTGTTAGCAAAATATGGAATCGGTGGGTTCAGGAGGGTAATACGAAACGCCGTGCTGGATCCCAACGGCCTCGTATCACCAGCAGTCGAGATGACAGGCATCTCATTCGCATGGCTGTAACGGATCGTGCAGCCTCGTCTAGATCGCTGAGTCAACAGATGGGGCCGTTTGCAAGACAACAGCCATCTGCACGAACAGTTCGACGACGTTTGCAGCAGCATGGACTATCAGCTCGGAGATCATGACTGCGGTTAACCTTGACGCTGCATCACAGACAGGAGCGCCTGCGATGGTGTACTCGACGACGAACCTGGGTGCACGAACGGCAAAAGGTCATTTTTTCGGATGAATCCAGGTTCTGTTCACAGCATCATGATGGTCGCATCCGTGTTTGGCGACATCGCGGTGAACGCACATTGGAAGCGTGTATTCGTCATCGCCATACTGGCGTATCACCCGGCGTGATGGTTAGGGGTGCCCCTGGTTACACGTCTCGGTCACCTCTTGTTCGCATTGAAGACACTTTGAAGAGTGGACGGTACATTTCAGATGTGTTACGACCCATGCCTCTACCCTTCATTCGATCCTTGCGAAACCCTACATTTGAGCACGATAATGCCTGACTGCATGTTGCAGGTCCTGTATGGGCCTTTCTGGATACAGAAAATGTTCGACTGCTGCCCTGGCCAGCACATTCTCCAGATCTCTCACCAATTGAAAGCGTCTGGACAATGGTGGCCGAGCTACTGGCTCGTCACAGTACGCCAGTCCCTACTCTTGATGAACTGTGGTATCGTGTTGAAGCTTCATGGGCAGCTGTACCTGTACACGCCATTCAAGCTCTGTTTGACTCAATGTCCAGGCGTATCAGGGCCATTATTACGGCCAGAGGTGGTTGTTCTGGGTACTGATTTCTCAGGATCTATGCACCGAAATTGCGTGAAAATGGAATCACATATCAGTTCTAGCATAATATATTTGTCCAATGAATACCCGTTTATCATCTGTATTTCTTCTTGGTGTAGCAATTTTAATGGCCAGTAGTGTATTACATAAATAGCGTCGGAAAAATAAATACAATATTTATATTGATTTGAAGCAACTGGAGAAAGTAACAGATTAAAAAATGGTTCAAATGGCTCTGAGCACTATGGGACTTAACATCTGTGGTCATCAGTCCCCTAGAACTTAGAACTACTTAAACCTAACTAACCTAAGGACATCACACACATCCATGCCCGAGGCAGGATTCGAACCTGCGCCCGTAGCAGTCGCGCGGTTCCGGACTGAGCGCCTAGAACCGCGAGACCACCGTGGCCGGCAGTAACAGCTTATTCCACACGAATATTATCCTACACAGTCAGTAATAGTCGCACCGTACTGTGATATCACATTAGCCGACTCACAGCCCCAGTGGCCCAGTACGAGGGGAAAGTCGCGCCCCATTGAACGAGCGCCAGAGACACATTCTGCAAGCACTCAGGGGGTAGCCCGGCGGATGCCCGCGACCCTCTTAAGAATGGACACTTGCAAAGAGCCTGGTGGATTATGAGATGCGCGCCGAAAACTCATGGACCCCCAACAGCCACTGCAGCCACTGGAACGAAGCATAGACACAAAAGCGCCAAGAATGCACACGCGTAGACGTGTGAATCTCCTGCTTGGTAGCATCCGTTTTTGCCTGCCACGGACCCCTGGAGTGTAGACACAAAGCGCCAAGAATTCGCACAGGGAGACGTGTGAACCAAAGAACTGTGAACGAAGTCAGCCTGCTTAAAAAAAATGTTTTCTTGACAGCAAGAGCGTTGCTTATAAATAACGAACGCTAGCAGATTCTTAGACGAAAGCGCAGGCATGAGACTATCCAGGCTTCATGCAGAGACAGCCGTTACAGAGAAGTGTTGTGTGGCTGGTTTCACAGCAGCTTAGGAATGCAGAAAAACATCGGAACGGTGGGAACAGCCTTGACAGTGAAAACGTGAGAAAGACGTCAATTCTCGAGTCACACACCAGTCCACACAAGGTAAAAGAATTTCCACGCTGCACTGCGAGGCGTGGTCATGTAAAGGCGATCAGTCATTGCAAATTTAGTCCGCCAGTGACAACGTCGAGAGGCGGAAACTTTCGAGGAGTCGTTGTTTAGACCTCTACACCAAGTACCGTTATATTCACACTGTCTAAGTCACAAGGTAAAGGGCTCTGTAAGAGCTATGTCCACACCTCCACAAACGAGACCACCTGACCGTCCACCTCTATAAACAACAGTGACTTGAGGCAAATCTGGGGAACAATTTAGCTAAACAGTTTCTTTATCCGCAATTTTAAATACACTCCTGGAAACTGAAATAAGAACACCGTGAATTCATTATCCCAGGAATGGGAAACTTTATTGACACATTCCTGGGGTCAGATACATCACATGATCACACTGACAGAACCACAGGCACATAGACACAGGCAACAGAGCATGCACAATGTCGGCACTAGTACAGTGTATATCCACCTTTCGCAGCAATGCAGGCTGCTATTCTCCCATGGAGACGATCGTAGAGATGCTGGATGTAGTCCTGTGGAACGGCTTGCCATGCCATTTCCACCTGGCGCCTCAGTTGGACCAGCGTTCGTGCTGGACGTGCAGACCGCGTGAGACGACGCTTCATCCAGTCCCAAACATGCTCAATGGGGGACAGATCCGGAGATCTTGCTGGCCAGGGTAGTTGACTTACACCTTCTAGAGCACGTTGGGTGGCACGGGATACATGCGGACGTGCATTGTCCTGTTGGAACAGCAAGTTCCCTTGCCGGTCTAGGAATGGTAGAACGATGGGTTCGATGACGGTTTGGATGTACCGTGCACTATTCAGTGTCCCCTCGACGATCACCAGTGGTGTACGGCCAGTGTAGGAGATCGCTCCCCACACCATGATGCCGGGTGTTGGCCCTGTGTGCCTCGGTCGTATGCAGTCCTGATTGTGGCGCTCACCTGCACGGCGCCAAACACGCATACGACCATCATTGGCACCAAGGCAGAAGCGACTCTCATCGCTGAAGACGACACGTCTCCATTCGTCCCTCCATTCACACCTGTCGCGACACCACTGGAGGCGGGCTGCACGATGTTGGGGCGTGAGCGGAAGACGGCCTAACGGTGTGCGGGACCGTAGCTCAGCTTCATGGAGACGGTTGCGAATGGTCCTCACCGATACCCAAGGAGCAACAGTGTCCCTAATTTGCTGGGAAGTGGCGGTGCGGTCCCCTACGGCACTGCGTAGGATCCTACGATCTTGGCGTGCATCCGTGCGTCGCTGCGGTCCGGTCCCAGGTCGACGGGCACGTCCACCTTCCGCCGACCACTGGCGACAACATCGATGTACTGTGGAGACCTCACGCCCCACGTGTTGAGCAATTCGGCGGTACGTCCACCCGGCCTCCCGCATGCCCACTATACGCCTTCGCTCAAAGTCCGTCAACTGCACATACGGTTCACGTCCACGCTGTCGCGGCATGCTACCAGTGTTAAAGACTGCGATGGAGCTCCGTATGCCACGGCAAACTGGCTGACACTGACGGCGGCGGTGCACAAATGCTGCGCAGCTAGCGCCATTCGACGGCCAACACCGCGGTTCCTGGTGTGTCCGCTGTGCCGTGCGTGTGATCATTGCTTGTACAGCCCTCTCGCAGTGTCCGGAGCAAGTATGGTGGGTCTGACACACCGGTGTCAATGTGTTCTTTTTTCCATTTCCAGGAGTGTATACTGGAGGCATATGCGAGCTTCGCAAGGTGGTGAGAAGGGAAGAGTCGGTGAGACAGCGCGGAAGCAAGAGGACGCGGGGCGTCCCCCATCTATTACTTGCATCCGCCTCCCGACATCGTGGTATGGCTGTACATGTGCGGGACACCGAAGAGAGTAGCCGACTCACCACAATACAGCTCCGAGGCGATGCGCCATTCCGACCTAGCACCTACCCCCGTCATCATCACCACACGACAAATGATTATAAAGAACGGTAAGATGACTCATTTCACCTTCGTTCCCCTTAATAACTGAGCCGTGTGTATGCCCAGTCAAATCGGTCCTGACATTTGTAATTTTTCCTGTGTGTTAAAAGGTGAGAACGTGTTAGATGACGATCAGATTGCCTTCAGGGAAGGTAAAGGCATCAGAGACGCAATTCTAACGTTGCGGTTGATAATGGAAGCAAGACTAAAGAAAAACCAAAACACGCTCATAGGATATGTTGATCTGGGAAAAGCGCTCGACAACGTAAAGTGGTGCACGATGCTCGAAATTCTGAGAAAAATAGGGGTAAGCTATAGGCAGAGACGGGTAATATACAGTATGTACATGCGCCAAGTGGAAATGATAAGAATGGACGATCAAGAACGAAGTGCTCGTGTAAAAAAAGGGTGTAAGACAGGGATGTAGTTTTTCGCCCCTACATTGCTGTCATCACTGACAAGTGAAGAATTACATTATCTGTTGAACGGAAAGAACTGTCTAATGAATACAAATATGGAATGAGAGGAAACCGAAGAAAGACGGAAGTAATGGGAATTAGCAGAAATGATAACAGCGAGAAAGTTAATATCAGGATTATGAGAATGCAGGCTTTTTCGGCGAATCTCGATGATAAAATCTTCTCGGGTTGACAGCCGAGTCCATGCGTTGTTCTCCGGCAATGTTGCAGCAAGTTTCTTACTTGCCATCTTCAGGTGAAGTGCCATCTCCGCCTGAAGATGGAAAGTAAGAAACTTGCTGAAACGTTGCCGGAGAACAACGCACGGGCTCGGCTGTCAACCCGAGAAGATTTTATCTACATCAGGATTGGTAATCACGAACCAGTTGAAGTTAAGCAATACTGCTACCTAGGCAGCAAAGTAACTCGTGACGGACGGAGCAAGGAGAACATAAAAAGCGCACTAGCATTGAGAAGAAGGGCATTCCTGGTGAAGAGAACGGGCCTTAATTTGAGGACGAAATTTCTGAGGATGTACGTTCAGAGCACAGCATGGACTGTGGGAAAACTGGAACAGAAGAGAATCAAAGCGTTTGAGATACGATGCTATAGAAAAATATTGAAAATTAGATGGACTGATAAGGTAAGGAATGTGGAGGTTCTCTGGAGAATCGGCGAGGAAAGGAATATGTGGAAAACATTAATAACAAAAACGGGCAAGATGGTAGGACATCAGTTAAAACATCAGGGAATAACGTCCATGGTACTACAGGGCGCTGCATAAGGCAAAAACTGTAAACATAGATTGGAATACATCCAACAAATAAATGAGGAGATGAAGAGGTGAGGGGTTCGTGGCGGGCCGCATCAAACCAGTCAGAGACTAATGACGCATAAGAAAGGTACTGAAATAAATGCAGTCCCATATTTTACTCATGTAAACAATGTGTTCCATTCGCTTATCATGCCCTTGATCTCAAAACTTTTGCATTTTGATTTCTCTTAATTATTGATGTCAGCCCATTATTGGCACGCAGTATGGGACTATACAATTAGTAATTTGCATGTCATTTTAGGCAAGAGATGAAAGAATTCTCAATTCACTACATTTTGGCGCCCAACGTGAAGTTACCTCATCAGTAATTTGGGTATTATGTCATATCACCAAGAATGCTCGCTTCACTACATTTTTGGCGCCGAGCATACGGCGGTGTCATTGTTAACTTGCACGCTATGTGACAGCACAAAGAATTATCAATTTATTACAGTGTGGATTGCGAATAAGGGAAGCAGTATCAAGCATCGTATTAATGTGGCAGTGATATTACGCAAGGAAGTTAGTGGAGATGGTAGTTCTGACAGCAGAACATTCGTAA
Organism: Schistocerca cancellata; assembly: GCF_023864275.1. Lineage (NCBI taxonomy): Eukaryota > Metazoa > Arthropoda > Insecta > Orthoptera > Acrididae > Schistocerca > Schistocerca cancellata. The sequence goes on along the minus strand of NC_064634.1, from coordinate 97,360,625 downwards.
CCAGTTAGGAAGAGACACCATTTTCATTGACAGGCTACTCTCACAGTGGTCTGTGCAAGCTCTTGTATCAAATCAACGGGGTTGGTGCACGCCACGAGGTACGAAATACCTGCGCAGCTTCACACAGCGAAAAACAAGGATAGCACAACACGGCGCTATTTTCTTGGAACACTCCCGCAGCCAACTTTTGACGAACGCGTCGTCGAATAAAGCGTCTCGCAACAACACGCCCGATTCACATGTTTACTCGTGTCGTTCCAGGAAAGAGGTGCGGACTCATACTAAGAAGGCAGCACTTCACGAAAACAATAACGTTATTGGATTAGGTGCCGTGGCTGCGCCGTGGCACAACTGTTTTGTGTCGGGCTTATCTGCGGCCCTTATCAGCAAAAGTGTTTCACGGCCGCGGTAAAAGTCTTGCCTCACACAACCTAGGGCCTGCGGTGGAAGCTCGCCAAAGCTGGCCACTGCGTGTTCCTTATTTACGCAATGAACTCCGTTCTTATCTCACTCGCTAGCGTCGATTAAGTCGGCAGTAGTAGGCGATCACTTCTCTTTACATTGGCTGACAGATGGATGACCATACATCCCACGCCCCTTTCCGCATTCAAACCTCAAGCCGCTACAAACTATCGCTCTACAAATTTGTGTGTAGCATCACGGCAGAGCTGTAAGATGGTGAGGTTAACTAACGGGCAGGGCAGGATAATTACACTTTATGCGGACTGTGGTCTGACTACTGAATGACCAACAGGTAATACTGGATTCCTTTCTCTTAATCATCACCTTCGTCAGTTGTTCCACAGAAGACAGGAAACAGTGAGCACTAATATTAACTACTTATCACTATCAACTATGATGAAAACGGTGTGCGCAAATTACTGCACCTATGCTCGCGAGAGCGACTTACTCATCACTACATTAATCATTACCTACCTGTTGACATTTTTGTGTTGTTTAATTGTTTCATTGCTACAACATTGTTTAAAACTGTGACGTTATTTTCTTTCTTTATCTCTCTTTCACTCTTCTCGCGCAAGAAGAGAAGGAGGTGGAGTTGACAGCCACGATCTTGTTGCTCTTCAGATAATGATACTACAGAAATACACGTATCGTTTTGCAATTAAAATAAGAAGAATATGCAGAACGAAAAATACGTTTTCATGACTTACACCACTGTTGGCTTTTTACTTTACATCACTCGAAGTAAAGTGAATAACGAAATATTATTTACTGTGCTTATACAGAACAGTAGGAAGTTGTTGTTGTTGTGGTCTTCAGTCCTGTGACTGGTTTGATGCAGCTCTCCATGCTACTCTATCCTGTGCAAGCTCCTTCATCTCCCAGTACCTACTGCAACCTACATCCTTCTGTATCTGTTTAGTGTATTCATCTCTTGGTCTCCCTCTACGATTTTTACCCTCCACGCTGCCCTCCAATATCAAATTGGTGATCCTTCTAGTCAATTTGTGCCACAAAGTCCTCTTCTCCCCAATCCTATTGATACCTCCTCATTAGTTATATGATCTACCCATCTAATCTTCAGCATTCTTCTGTAGCACCACATTTCGAAAGTTTCTATTCTCTTCTTGTCCAAACTAGTTATCATCCATGTTTCGCTTCCATACATAGATACACTCCATACAAATACTTTCAGAAACGACTTCCTGACACTTAAATCTATACTCGATGTTAACAAATTTCTCTTCTTCAGAAACGCTTTCCTTGCCATTGCCAGTCTACATTTTATATCCTCTCTACTTCGACCATCATCAGTTATTTTGCTCCCCAAATAGCAAAACTCCTTTACTACTGGAAGTGTCTCATTTCCTAATCTAATTCCTTCAGCATCAGTAGGAAGTATACATCATCAAATACGTAGGTGACTAGGGGTGAAACGTCCCCTTATGAACAATTATACACGACTGTGCTTAAACTAACACACAATATTTTTAGCGCAACGCAATCTGACTTCCAATAATCCCTACAAAAGAATGGCCCTGACTAACATTAACCTATACCTTTCACAAATCACTTACCTCACCAAAAATCTCCGTTACACGAACTACTGCAATACAGCGAGCGCCACTACTGCCAGCTAAATAAAAGATTCAAACTACTGAAGGCACTAACTACTGATAGGCATAGTTAGCAAATGAAAGATTTTAATAGAGAACAAACAATGTATTTACCTTAATAGTCATCAAAAGTCATAAAATATACAGCAGCTCATGACATCCATTTTTGCAAATTTCAAAACTCCGCCATTTCTCTCCCCACATCCACCACTGCTGGCGGCTCACCTCCAACTGCGCAACGCTACGCGCTGTTAACATCCAGCTGCCCAACACTACAATGGCAGACAACAATGCAAACTAGCCACTGATTGCACACAGCACAGCCAGTGATTTTCATACAGAGCGCTACGTAACGTTGCCAATAATAAAACATAAACAGCCTACTTACAGGGGTTGCAAAGATATACGGGACTTGAAGAAGAATGTAATAATTCCAGTTCCAAAAAGACAGGTGCTGACAGGTATAAATATTATCGAAGTATGTTAAATAAACCATGGTTGAAAAATACTGACGCGAATTATCCATCAAAGAATGAAAAAAAAAAAAACAGCCACAGATGTCGGTCTTGGGACTGGTTAATTTGGATTCCAGAAAAATGTAGGAATACACGATACAGTACTGATCCTACGACTGTTCTTAGGAAATAGGTTGAAGAAAGGAGAGTCTAGGTTTATAGCATTTGTAGCTCTAGAGGAAACTTTTCACAGTATTGACAACGCTACACTCTTTGAAATTCTGAATGTAGTAGGGATAAAATACAGAGAGATGAAGTTATCTGCTACTTGTACAGAAACGAGACAGTGGTTATAAGAGTCGAAGGACATGAAAGGGAACCAGTCTGTTGATGTGATCGATAGCAGGTGGAAGTTCTGCCTCTATCTTCTGGCAAATCCCGCGTAATCCTCCAAGAAAATCACGCAATTAATCTACACGCTGGGCAGAAATTTAAATAAATAGAAATTTAAAAAATGACATTACCAGCTCTCACTGGAGTACTAAGTTGCCTCTCTGTCGCTTAATAAAAGGAAGCAGTCGACAAGGAACACAGTGAAGGAATGCTGAATATCCCGAGTGCACTCTGGTCCTGTACAGAATAAACTCTGTAAGGCACTCTGCCTATTAGCCCTTTTCTTTCAGTATCTCTATTTTCAGTCATTCAGGGCATTACTGATGCACTTCTCTAAATCTGAGAAATCAGTTTTCGAATTTATGACGTTAATTATTAATGATTTTCTTTCTCAGCACATTGTCGACGCAAATTAGTAATTTAAGGAATATTGTTGTTGATACAGCGTACGACCACACTACGTATGTCATTCGCTGCAGGATGAGTACATAAGTAGTACTTGGTTCCTCCAGACGTGATGGAGGATGGAACACACGCCAGACCCTTACTGTGAAATTGATCAAAGTTGCGCCAAGTGTTCACGTCCACCTATTAAGTGAACCGGGGAAGGCAGTGAAGTCCATCCGCACTAATCATTTCTATCACCCGAACCCACAGACTTGCCTTTCACTGAGCGTCACCGCAGAATGACGCCATGGAAGCTCTGGTCGCAGTACCACCGGCAGAGAGTCACATTAATACCAAACTGAGGCCACGCTACCACACACCTAACTCCGTACGTAAAGTTATTGAGTGGGTTTAACGCGCTTCGCGTCACCTCGACGTATTGTTGGAAACACTAAGGAGATACTTTATCGCACCGTAGTATGCTGGTCGAATCGTCATTAGTCTAACCATCGGTGTCCCATGCCTTATGCCATTTACACATCGCTAAAAACTCTTGTTTGGCATGTGTTTGGTGTGGGGTAGCAAGTGTGAGTAGGCTGTTTAGGTTTTTATGTTGGTAACGCCACATAGCGCTCTGTATGAAAATCACTGACTGTACTGTTTGCAGTCTTGGGCTGGTTTGCATTGTTGGAATATTTGCTATTGTAGTGTCGGGCAGTTGGCTGTGAACAGCGCGTAGCGTTGCGCAGTTGGAGGTGAGCCGCCAGCAGTCGTGGGTGGATGTGGGGAGAGATATATGGCAGAATTTTGAGAGAGGACGATCTGGACGTGTGTCCATCAGAAAGAGTAAATTTGTAATACTGTATATCATGAACTGATATATATATATATATATATATATATACACTCCTGGAAATGGAAAAAAGAATACATTGACACCGGTGTGTCAGACCCACCATACTTGCTCCAGACACTGCGAGAGGGCTGTACAAGCAATGATCACACGCACGGCACAGCGGACACACCAGGAACCGCGGTGTTGGCCGTCGAATGGCGCTAGCTGCGCAGCATTTGTGCACCGCCGCCGTCAGTGTCAGCCAGTTTGCCGTGGCATACGGAGCTCCATCGCAGTCTTTAACACTGGTAGCATGCCGCGACAGCGTGGACGTGAACCGTATGTGCAGTTGACGGACTTTGAGCGAGGGCGTATAGTGGGCATGCGGGAGGCCGGGTGGACGTACCGCCGAATTGCTCAACACGTGGGGCGTGAGGTCTCCACAGTACATCGATGTTGTCGCCAGTGGTCGGCGGAAGGTGCACGTGCCCGTCGACCTGGGACCGGACCGCAGCGACGCACGGATGCACGCCAAGACCGTAGGATCCTACGCAGTGCCGTAGGGGACCGCACCGCCACTTCCCAGCAAATTAGGGACACTGTTGCTCCTGGGGTATCGGCGAGGACCATTCGCAACCGTCTCCATGAAGCTGGGCTACGGTCCCGCACACCGTTAGGCCGTCTTCCGCTCACGCCCCAACATCGTGCAGCCCGCCTCCAGTGGTGTCGCGACAGGCGTGAATGGAGGGACGAATGGAGACGTGTCGTCTTCAGCGACGAGAGTCGCTTCTGTCATACGACCGAGGCACACAGGGCCAACACCCGGCATCACGGTGTGGGGAGCGATCTCCTACACTGGCCGTACACCACTGGTGATCGTCGAGGGGACATTGAATAGTGCACGGTACATCCAAACCGTCATCGAACCCATCGTTCTACCATTCCTAGACCGGCAAGGGAACTTGCTGTTCCAACAGGACAATGCGCGTCCGCATGTATCCTGTGCCACCCAACGTGCTCTAGAAGGTGTAAGTCAACTACCCTGGCCAGCAAGATCTCCGGATGTGTCCCCCATTGAGCATGTTTGGGACTGGATGAAGCGTCGTCTCACGCGGTCTGCACGTCCAGCACGAACGCTGGTCCAACTGAGGCGCCAGGTAGAAATGGCATGGCAAGCCGTTCCACAGGACTACATCCAGCATCTCTACGATCGTCTCCATGGGAGAATAGCAGCCTGCATTGCTGCGAAAGGTGGATATACACTGTACTAGTGCCGACATTGTGCATGCTCTGTTGCCTGTGTCTATGTGCCTGTGGTTCTGTGAGTGTGATCATGTGATGTATCTGACCCCAGGAATGTGTCAATAAAGTTTCCCCTTCCTGGGACAATGAATTCACGGTGTTCTTATTTCAATTTCCAGGAGTGTATATATATATATATATATATATATATATATATATATATATATATATATATATATATATATATATATATTATGTTTGTTCTCTATCAAAATCTTTCATTTACTAACTATGCCTATCAGTAGTTAGTGCCTTCTGTAGTTAGAATCTTTTATTTAGCTGGCAGTATCGGCGCTCGCTCTATTGCAGTAGTTCGAGTAACGGAGATTTTTGTGAGGTAAGTGATGCATGAGAGGTACAGGTTATTGTTAGTCAGGGCCATTCTTTTGCAGGGATTATTGAAAGTCAGATTGCGTTGCGCTAAAAATATTGTGTGTCAGTTTAGTTCAAAATGGTTCATTTGGCTCTCAGCACTATGGGACTTAACATCTGTGGTCATCAGTCCCCTAGAACTTAGAACTACGTAAACCTAACTAACCTAAGGACGTCACACACATCCATGCTCGAGGCAGGATTCGAACTTGTGACCGTAGCGGTCACGCGGTTCCAGACTGAAGCGCCTAGAACCGCACGGCCACACCGGCCGGCATCAGTTTAGTGTTGATCAGAATAAGTAAAGAGAGAAATGTCTGAGTACGTTCAGTTCTGCTCAGCTATTTGAAAATCAAATAACATAAGAGGTTTACCAGCACAGTAATTCATAATTTTCTAAGGGGAGGTTTCACAAGTAAGGCTTTCTCTCATCCGCTACCAGTTTGACACACAGCCTACTGCTGGGTCCGTGGGCCGCGTAGAGAACTTACGGGTGACGTCACAGCCTGTTGTGTGCTAATTTTAGTGTCTCTAAAGAAAGCTTGACCAGTAAATATAACGTCGTCAAACCACAGAGCCTATCAGAAAGCAAGTTTTGAAAAGCTTCTTCAAAATTAAACGTGTACTTTAGAAGATATTGATCTTCAGTGTGTTTATGTCCGACGGGTAATGGCGTTATAGAGCTTTAACTCAACAGGAATGCCCATTTCATATGCAGCAGACGTTGTTAGTACCCGTTTAGAAATATCTTTCAATCTGAACTCGTTATTATGAAATTAATGATGTCACTATATAACTTAGTGTAAAACCTGTTTACATTAAGCGCTATTAGTTTTAACCCCCCAGCATAGATATTTTTGTACGAGTACTGCATAGCCCACTCAGTCAAATTCCTTTGTTAAATCGAAGACAATAAGTATTGCCCGCAACCTATTACTCAGCGCCGCTAGTGCCTCTTACGTAAAAGAAAAATAGCATTTTCTGTGTATATGGTCCATCCTGCCAACAGAATCGGCCACAGCGTTCTCCTGCGAGGATCTTTTGCTGAGTGAAGCCCAGCGAAAAATATTACCTTAGTCTGCAAAACAAATTAAAGCAGCTTGATTGTCTGTTGGCTCAGAAAGAACTCGTAAAGACTTCAATTTGGCTGCAGTAATTACTTTACATTTCTCCAAAAGCATACATCCTTGCAAAGGATTGTTAAAAAAAGACCGAGCTTTTCAAATAGCACCGCAGCCTGTACAGGGAGCACACTTCGGCTTCGCGCTTTGGTACGTATAGACAACAAACCGCCGTTAGGCTCGTTTCGCTGTGACTGTTAGTTGCCGGGCTACAGCCGCTGATGTGAGCACGTGCTCTAACTGTTCGTTGGATTAGTGACAATGAAAGAGTTACAAGAACAACTTGTGTGTGTGTGTGTGTTGTGTGTGTGTGTGTGTGTGTGTGTGTGTGTGTGTGTGTGTGTGTTTGTAAAATACAAACTTGACAAAACATTTACAGAGACATTCGACTGCTTAAGCACTTGTCACAGTGTGTGGGCAAAGATTCTGCTTGTCCACAAAAATCACGCATTTGTTTGTCGGTCAGTGATTAAGGTGATGTTGCCTGGTTGGTTGCGCTCGTGCTTTTCTTTTTACTGAAAAGATGTTGTCCAGTAGGAGTTTGTACCACCTCATCAGAGAGGAAACACGGACGTCTTGCAGCGAATTTTAACGGCCCCCAAGCCTTGTATGATCTTCACTCATCTCTCTTTTTCATTTCCACTATCTCCTCTTTCTTTTGCTCCATCCAAATCTCTTTCTCTTTCACTCCCACCGCCTCTCACTCAGCATCACGATCTCCTCTCTCTTTGTCTCCCACTGCTGTCTTCATCTAACTCTCTTTCTCTTTCACTGACACTTCTTTTCTACCACCATCACTGGCTCCTCTTTATCTCTCACTGGCACTCCTCCTCTTTCTTCTACCGTCACTGTTTCTCTGTTACTCTCTTTCAGCACAAAAAACGTGAATATGTCTTTTGCGATGTGACTGGAGCACTTTTCAATTGGTTCCCTTCTTATCGCTATTGCAGCAGCGTGAGCTGTTTGTGTAAAACTAACTCTAGAGGTTGGTACAATTTTGACAGTTTATGTATATACTTTGACACATATAAATAACAACTAAGCATGCATAATACAAGGTTAACACAAAAAGTCTACCATCCGACAGAAGTTCACTTTACACTACTTTACGTACAAACGCACAACATTTTTAGACTGCGTCTACAGTATACCAAGCCAACGGCCTTGCCGCAGTGGTAGCACCGGTTCCCGTCGGATTACGGAAGTTAAGCGCTGTCGGGCTGGGCTAGCAGTTGGATGGGTGACCATCCGGTCTGCCGAGCGCTGTTGGCATGCGGGTTGCACACAGCCCTCATGAGGCAAACTGAGGAGCTACTTGACTGAGAAGTAGCGGCTCCGGTCTCATACACTGGCATAAGGCCTGGAGTGCGGTGTGCTGACCACATCCCCCTCCGTATCCACATCCAGTGACGCCTGTGGGCTGAGGATGGCACGGCGGCCGGTCGGTACCGTTGGGCTTTCATGGCCTGTTCGGGAGGAGTTAATTTTTACAGCATGCCAAAAAATACGGTGTTTGATTTGCAACTAGAAAGAATTTCGTATGACAAAACAGTCTTTTGTAAGCTGCCTACGCCAACAGGTGGCAGCATTGAATAATTTCCAGGTCAAGACAGCCTGTAAACGCGTGAAGTGCCCATTATAGGGAAACAGCGCGTCATAAAGATACATTGGTGAAAAAATGTCGATTAACAAGATATTTTGGTGACTTCAGAATCTTTGCGATAACTCCAAAACCCTTGCCTAGAGAGCCTACATACAAGCTCTCTACTCTTGCCATCTGTTCACTACGTCACGCAAAACTACATTTAGCCTCAGACACGGATACTACGTGCGTATTTCACGTGCATACGTAAGGTAACTTTGAAGCGCTGTATTTCGTAACGGATAATGATATCGAAACAATGTTCAAGGTGCACCGAGAATTAATCTGGAGAAAATATGGTAGAAATTTCGATGATTTGCCATGAATAGAAATTATGCAAGTAGACATCCCCACAAATGATAGTTATCGTGTCTAAAAATCATGGTTTTTTGGATGTATCTTGATAACAGATAAGATTTTCGAAAACGGGGAAACAGCGTTTCTACATGAAAGTCTAAAAAATTTACAGTTTAAATCTGAGTTTCTTAAAAGACATCATAGTCGCCGTTGACTGTATAAAATATTTATTATTAGTATTCCAATTTCGGCCTTATGGCCATTTTCAAGTAACAATGCAAAAGTTAATTAAACACAACAGTACAAAACTGCAGTAATATCCCATATGCCTGGCTAGGCATACATTTGATTAACTTCTCATGGTTGGGATTCACAGCCATACAATATTTCTTAAAAGACATCATAGTCGCCGTTGACTATAAAATATTTATTATTACTATTGCAATTTCGGCCTTATGGCTATTTTCAAGTAACACTGCAAAAGTTACCTAAACACAAAAATACAAAAGTGCAGTAATATCCCATAAGCCTGGCTAGGCATACATTTGATTAACTTCTCGTGGTTAGGATTCACAGTCGTATAATATCTCTTAAAAGACATCATAGTCGCCATTGACTGTATAAAATATTTATTATTACTATTGCAATTTCGGCCTTATGGCCATTTTCAAGTAACAATGCAAAAGTTACCTACTACTATTGCAATTTCGGCCTATGGGATATTACTGCACTTTTGTATTTTTGTGTCTAGGTAACTTTTGCAGTGTTACTTGAAAATGGCCATAAGGCAGAAATTACAATTGTAATAATAAATATTTTATACAGTCAACGGCGACTATGATGTCTTTTAAGAAATATTATATGACTGAATCCCAGCCATGAGAAGTTAATCAAAAATTGAGTTATTTGCTATAGTTATTTATTTAGATAACTGCAGACCACGGTGCAAAAAGGGCTAAAAACCGGTTTTTTTAGGTTTTTTGCATAAGTACGGTAAATTTGAGCCTGTGGATTTTTGTAACGCATGACGATATCATAAAAATTTTCGAAGTTCTCTGGGCAGTTGTTCAAGTTTCTCGATATTCTAACTCTGCCATGTTTGTACATATATTCTAACAGGGGATTTGTTACTGACGATATGGACTCATTTAGAAGAAACTGTGTAAGTAGGCTGTTTAGGCTTTTATATTGGTAACGCCACGTAGGGCTCTGTATGAAAATCACTGGCTGTGCTGTGCGCAGTCTGTGGCTAGTTTGCATTGTTGTCTGCCAATGTAGTGTTGGGCAGCTGGATGTTAACAGCGCGTAGCGTTGCGCAGTTGGAGGTGAGCCGCCAGCAGTGGTGGATGTGGGGAAGTGAGATGGCGGATGTGTCCATCAGAAACAGTACATTTGTAAGAATGGATGTCATGAACTGCTATATATATTATGACTTTTGGACACTGTTAAGGTAAATACATTGTTTCTTCTCTATCAAAATCTTTCATTTGCTAACTATGCCTATCAGTAGTTAGTGCCTTCAGTAGTTTGAATCTTTTATTTAGCTGGCAGTAGTGGCGCTCGCCGTATTGCAGTAGTTCGAGAAACGAAGATTTTTGTGAGGTAAATGATTTGTGAAAGGTATAGGTTAATGTTAGTCAGGGCCATTCTTTTGTAGGGATTATTAAAAGTCAGATTGCGTTGCGCTAAAAATATTGTGTGTCAGTTAAAGCACAGTCATGTATAATTGTTCAAAGGGGACGTTTCAACTGCAGTATTCATTTAATGAACACTAGTCGGGAGAAACGATAAGCACTTGGCTTGCACTTCCCTAAGCATTGGTGTGTACTGTTCAGCAGGTTTCATTTTCAGCGGTTTTTTTTTAAATTTTTTTTCACTGTGGGATTTAACATCTGAGGTCATCAGTCCCCTAGAACTTAGAACTACTTAAACCTAACTAACCTAGGGACAACGCACACATCCATGCCCGAGGCAGGATTCGAACCTGCAACCGTAGCAGTCGCGCGGTTCCAGACTGAAGCGCCTAGAACCGCTCGGCCACACCGGCCGGGCCGCGAGGTCTTGGCGCCATGTCACGGATTGCGTGGCCCCTCCCGCCGGAGGTTCGACTCCTCCCCTCTGGCATAGGTGTGTGTGTGTTGTTCTTAGCATAAGTTAGTTTAAGTAGTGTGTAAGTCTAGCGACCTATGACCCCAGCAGTTTGGTCCCTAGGAATTCAAACACACATTATAAATAATCTATTCAACATTCTGTGAATGGCTAAGTAAATATCGCTTACATGTTTCCACAAAACCTGATACATATATAATTACAATATGAACGGTGATTTTTCGAGATGTTCTGTGCCAATTATGGCTGATATCAAAACCGAACTAACTTGTAAAATTCTCCAAGGTTAAACACATTCAGTCAGGTATTTCTTATCCCGGCGAAGGGAGAGTAGCATAAAATCTGAATTTTAATTGCATTTTCTCTCCGCTAAATTCTTGAAATACCTACGAAATATTTCGTATGACGTATTCGTTTTTGGAAGTAAAAGCAAGGCGTATCCATCCGGATATGAAAAGATTGTATTTGTGGTGTTGTTACAACACTTTGGTCAGTACTTCATGAGCTGCTCCTGACAGCAGGCTACCAACGCTTGTAACGTACAAAAAAATAT